>NW_022437061.1:1612108-1697069 GCF_009761245.1 Sapajus apella
TCCTTCCTTCCTTCCTTCCTTCCTTCCTTCCTTCCTTCCTTCCTTCCTTCCTTCCTTCTTTTTTTTTGGAGATGGAACCCTGCTCTGTCATCCAGGCTGGAGCGCAGTGGCGCAATCTTGGCTCACTGCAACCCCCGCCTCCTGGGTTCAACCAATTCTCCTGTCTCAGCCTCCTGAGCAGCTGGGATTACAGGCATGTGCCACCATGTTCAGCTAATTTTTATATTTTTAGTATAGATGGGGTTTTGTCCATGTTGGCCAGGTTGATCTAAAATTCCTGACCTCAGGTGATCTGCCCACTTTGGCCTCCGCAAGTGCTGGGATTACAGACGTGAACCACCATGCCCAGCCTAACTGGAGTTTTTAAATCCAAAGTTGACACTACTACATTTCCACACAGAAGTCAGATTTTTTTTAAACTCACAAAACAGATCACACCTTCTTGTAGCATAACGTTCTTGAATTGCTTTTAATTGCAAATAAAATAAGTTATATACTCTGCATTTGGCCTTGAAATTTCTGTATGATCATGTCCCTGCTGACCTCTGTGATCTCGTTTATGCCATTCTCCCCCTTCCTAAGTTCTAGCCATCAGCAACTACTCTCAGTTATGAAAACCAGCACACTCGTTCTGCTTCTGACTTTTGTCCATGCTCTTTGCAGGTGTGTATCATTTCTGTTCTTCTAGTGTCAGCTTAAAATTTCATCTTCCTAGTGATCATTGTTCTAAGGTAAGCATTCCCAGCCCATGATTGTTTTTGATCAAGTGGTGAAGTTACTCTGACTCATAGAATCTACCACAGTCTCTATCTTGTTACTTTGCCTATTTTATTTTTACTTCTCCCACTAGAAAATGAGGAGAGTTCCATGAAGACAAGGTCCTTTACTACTCTGTTCATCATGCATCTTGAACACTTAACACAGTGAAGATTCTCAGTAAATAGAAATTGGGTATTGGAATGAATAAAATGAAAATAGAGAAAGCCAGGTGCAAATAAAGAGTATCTCTGCAAGGCAGGGAGACATGAGTTGAGAAAATTTCTACCAGACAGTGAGAAAGAGAGACATAGAGAAGGAGAATAAAAGGGAGAGAGAAAGAGAGAGAGAGAGAGGGAGAGCAATTGAAAAGACTAGACCAGGGAAAGTTCAAATTCTTGCTGAAGGGAACAAAATAGCTGATCAAGACAAAATAAAAGACTATGTGGCATTGAATCAGCAGAAAGAAATTGGGAAACATGAGGTGCTATAGTCTGGATAATCGTATGATTTTTAAAACATTTGCTTGACATATATATTAATGCATTTTCACACTGCTATAAAAAATTGCCCAAAACTGGTTCTTTATAAAGAAAAGAGGTCTAATTAATTCACAGTTCCCCATAGCTAGAAGGCCTCAGGAAACTTCCAATCATGGCTGAAGGCAAAAGGGAAGCAAAGCACAACTTACATAGCAGCAGCAGTGTGTGTGTGTGTGTGTGTGTGTGTGTGTGTGTGTGTGTGTGTGTGTAAGAGAGAGAGAGAGGAGAGAGAAGAAGGAGGAGAAGGAAAAAGAAGAAGCAGGATAAGAAGGAAGAAGAAAAAAGAAGAAGAAGAAGAAGAGGAGGACGAGGAGGAGGAAGGGGAGGCAGGTGGGGGAAAGGGAAGATGAGAAGAAGAAGAGCCACACTTGAAACCATCAGCTCTCATGAGAAGTCACTCACTACCACAAGAAGAGCATAGGGGAACTACCCCCCCAGGCAATCCTCCCACCCCACAATTTAATCACCTCCTACCAGGTCCCTCCCCTCCACATGTGGGGATTACAATTCAAGATGAGATTTGGGTGGGGACACAGAGAAACCATAACAGCACATATAGTATGCATTATTATCATTATCATTATTATGTTATAGACTTATGAAGCACTGCAGAAGTATATTCTGAAGCCTTGATGAGAAAAACAGGCCAGAAAGAACATTCTAAGCATTTGTCAGACAGATTTTTTTTAATGCTTTAAAGAAATGCTTTTCAAACATTAGTATGCAAAAGAAAAATCTCCTAGAGAACTTGTTAAAATACAGATTCCTAATAACTTTACTCTCTCACCCTAATTTGGTAGTGGTTCTGGGACAGCACCCAATAATAACTTTTTCATTAAGATTATATTCACATCCCATAAAATTCACCCTTTTAAAATGTTCTCTTCAGTGATTTGTTTAAACGTTCACAAAGTTGTATAATCATTGCTATTATCTAATTCCAAAATATAAGTATCCCCCAAACCCATACCCATTAGCAATCACTCCCCATTCCTCCCTTGCCAAGTGCCTGAAAACCACTAGTTTTTCTGTCCTATTGATTTGCCTATTCTGAACATTTTTATATAAGTGGAATCCAATATATAGCTTTTTGTGTCTAGCTTCTTTTACTTCACATAATGTTTTCTTTATGATTAATGAAATTAGCATAAGTCTCATGTATGTTGTAACATAAATCACTACTTTTATTCTGGATAATATTCTATTGTATAAATATAAAGAACTCTTATACCACATTCTGCTTATCCATTTATCAGTTGTGGACTCTGGTTGTTCCTACTTTTTGACTATTACAAATAACGTTGCTATGAGTATTCATAAATAAGTTTTTGTATTGTCATATATGTTCAATTCTCTTGGTTGTGTACCTAAGAGTGAGATTTCTGGGTCATATAGAAGCTCTGTGTTTAACATTTTAAGTAATTGTTAACTGTTTTCCAAAACTGCTGCATTATTTACATTTCCACCAGCAATGTATGAGGGTTCTAGTTTTTCCACATCCTTGAAACACATCAGATTATCTCATTGTGGTTCTGATTTATATTTCCCTAAGCACAATGAAGAATACATTAGTTAATATTTTGATGTTGAACATTTTTTCATATACTTCTTGCTCATTTATATATTTTCTTTGAAGAGATGTATATTTTAACATTGTTCCCAAATTTAATATGGTTGTTTTCTTTGTGTTACTGCATTGTAATAGTTCTTTATACCTTCCGGATACTAGGTGCTTACCATATATGTAATTTGAAAATATTCTCTCCCATTTCATGGGCTGTCTTTTCACTTTCTTGTTAATGTTCTTTGATACACAACTTTTAAAAATTTTAATGAAGTCCAATTTTTTTTGGTTGTTGGGGTCATATCTAAGAAACAATTGTCTAATGCAAGATCACAAAGCTCAAAGCCTATCATTTTTTCTAAGAGTTTTATAGTTTCAGCATTTACATTTAGGTTGCTAATGTATTTTGAGTTTAATTTTATATATGATGTGAAGTAGTGGTCCAATCTTCATTCTTTTGTATATTGATACATCGTTGTTCAGTAACATTTCTTTAAAAGACTATTCTTTCTCACATTTATTTATCTTGGCACCCTTGTTGAAATCCAATTGATCCTAAATGTATTGTTTTATTTCTGCACCCTCAATTCTATTGCATTGGTTTACATTGTCTGCCCATATGCCAGTACTACACAGCCTTGACTGGTGTAGCTATGTAGGAATTTTGAAATTGAGAAGTATGAGTCTTTCAAATTACTCATTTTAAAAGATTGCTGAAGCTACTCTACTTCTCTTATTTCAGAATCAGCTTTTCAATTAGACAGAATCCTTTTTAAAACTTCTTATACTTTGTAGGCAAGGTACAAGGAGGAATATGATTTAAGGTTTTGGTACCTACTTGATTAAAGATCCTGGGCTGATGTTGGTTGATTCTACAGTTTTTTAGTTTACATCCTAATATCAATTTTGAGTTGGAAGAAGAATGAGAGTTTATGGATTAAAAAAATTAACATTTCATATTCCAAAATGTCAGAATTCCTTGCTCTGAGGAAAGTAACCACATATGCAATCTGAGAGAACATGTCCCCAGCACTCTGCAAGTATGAATTGGCAACTTGTCTCTTACTTGTGCCTTTATCAGAGCCTAGATAAAGACAGTGGAAAAGGGAGTTGGCAGTCCTACTGCTTGTAACTTCAGAATGTACTATAAATCATATGATGGCAAAAAAGCATGCAGAAGAACTTTTTTATTAAAGAATGTTCTTACAGAAACTCACAGTGAAAGAATCTGAACCAAAACAGAAGAGAGAACAATAGAAAAGCATTTCAGAAGGGTAAAAACTGAGTTATTTCAGACAAAAACAAAATTTTATACAGATAAACCATAACTAATTTTGCCCCAGAAAACTAATGTGAGTCCAGGTTAGATTGACTGATTGATTAATTGATTGGACCAAAATGGCAGGTGACATCAAATGCAAATGTGAGACTGCTGATTGGATATAAAACAAAAAGGTTTAATTAAACTTTGTGAAACATATTGCCAACACTGGAATCAAAGTTGACGGATTTTTAGAATCAGCCATTTTAGGACAGGCTTACTTAACAGGACCATATTTTGAAATAATAACTAATGCGTTTTCCTCCTGCTTATTCACAGCAGCAGAGTCGGCATATTCTACTCAACTGTTACTTCCACAGTGCCACATAGCACCTAACCTAAAACTAGAAAATAATCCACTTCCATTTAAAGAAACACTAAAATTATAATGCTTTCCTGTTGCCCCCATTGAATACTACCCTCAGCAGGATTCATCATGTCACCCATTGAGGATCAAGAAGTAATCATAACTATCTATTTATTCAAATCTTACTCAACTTTTTTTCCAAAATATAACACATGAACAATCCCTTTTTCAAGGCCCTACTTATTTACGGGAATATAGCAGATATATTCTGGGATTGGTTCCAGACCACTGCAAGAAAATGAATTCAAAATAAAGTGAGTCACAAAATTGATTTTCTCAGTGCATATAAAAGTTGTGTTTCCATGATACTGTAGTCTATTAAGTGTACTGTGAAATTATGTCTAAAAAGTTTAAACATCTTAACTTTAAAATACTTTATTGCTAAAAACTGGTAACAATTATTTGAGACTTCACCAAGTCATAATATTTTTGCTGGTGGAGGGATGTGCCTCAATGTTGATGGCTGCTGACTAATCAGGGAGGTGGCTGCTGATGGTTGAGGTGGCTGTGGCAATTTCTTAAAAGAAGTCAGCATTGAGATTTGTGGCATTGATTAACTCTTCCCTTCACAAAAGATTTCTCTGTAGCATTTGATGCTGTTGGGCAGCATTTTATCCACGGTAGAACCTCTTCCAATATTGAAGTCAATTCTCTCAAATACTGATGTTGCTTCATCAACACAATTTATGATGTAATACTCCATATCCTTTGTTGTCAGTTCAACAATCATAGCAGCATTTTCATCAGGAGTACATTCCATTTCAAGAAACCACTTTCTTTGTTCATCCATAAGAAGTAATTCCTCATTCATTCAATTTTATGATGGGATTGTAGCATTCATCCACATCTTCAGGCTCCACTTCTAATTCCCATGCTATTTCCACCACATCTGCAGTTATTTCCTTCATTGAAATCTTGAGCCTCTCAAAATTATCCATGAGGGTTGGAGTCAACTTCTTTCAAACTCCTGTTAATGTTGATATTTTGACTTCCTCCTATGAATCACATATTTTAACAGTATTTAGAATGATAGATCCTTGCCAAAAACTTTTCAGTTTATTTTGCCCAGATCCATCAAAGGAATCACATCTCTGGCAGCTACAGCCTTACAAAATTTATTTCTTAAATAACAATATTTGAAAGTCAAAATTACTTTTTGATCTATGGGCTGCAGAATAGATGTTATGTTCACAGGCATACAGGAAACATTAATCTCTCTGTACATCTACATCAGAACTCTTGCATGACCATGTGCATTCTCAATTAGCAAAAGAATTGAAAAAACACTTTACAAGAGGAGATTTACAAATGACAAATAAGCATTCTGAAAAGTTTTCAACATCATTAATAATCATGAAATAATAATTAAAAGCCTAATGGGATGCTACTGCTACCAGTAACTACAATTTTACAAAGAGTGATGATGAGGGTATGGAGTAATCAGAGCACACTTCCTTTGCATGTGGGAGTATGAAATGGTAAAACTCTTTTGACAGCTGTTCACTGACTGCATGGCTTATTGAATATTTTAAGCCCATTATTGAGACCTACTTCTCAGAAAAAAAATAATTTTCTTTCAAAATGTTACTGCTCATTGAATTTCCTAGGAACCATACGAAAATTTAGCTGATGATGTATCTGTATCTTTTCCTGTACTTTAATTGGTTTTATGGGTCGGTCTCTGCTTACTCCAAGTGTCCTTATTAATGTACTTTTATATCATGCCTTGAAGTCAGATTGTGTGATTTTTCTAACTGTATTCTTCTTTTTCAAAATTGTCTGAGCTGTTATAAGTCCTTGCTTATTCATATAAATGATATAAGTGATGTATCAGTTTCTCAAAAACAGCTTAATGGGGTTTTTATTTAACATTGCATTGAATGTGTATACCAACTTGGGGAGAATTATCAACTTAACAATTTTGAGTTTTCCAATTAATAAATGTGATATTTATACTTTGTCATTTACTTAGATCATTTTATCTCTTTTTTGCAATTTTGTGATATACAGTATAGAATTCTTGTTCATCTTTTTTTAAATTTATTCTTAAGTGTTTTATGATTCTGTTGCTATAGTAAGTGGTGTTTTAAAAATTCTATTTCCAAACGTTTTGCTGGTATAACACAGAAATAAAATAAGCTTTCGCATATTGTCTTTGTATCATGAAATTTTACCAAATACACTTATTGGTTCAGTATATTTTACATATTTTTTTAGTTTTCTGTATTAACGATTATTTTATCTGCAAATAAGGACAGTTTTATTTCTTTTTCATTTTTATGTCTTTATTTCTTTTTTTTACTTACTTAACTGCCTATAACTTTTAGCAGAAAATAAAGTTGAAATACTGAGACTAGAAATAATTGTTTTGTTCTTTTGAAGTAGGTCAAGTATTATTCAAATTATTTGTGTATTAATCAATATTTTTGTCTACTTCTATCAATTACTTAATGCTATTAAAATTTTTAACTGTGATTGGAAAATATACTTGTAAGTTCTAATTGTTAGTTTTGTTTCATGTAATTTAAATCTTATTTAGTAGGCATATATGAATTTATAAGGTTTTTATTAATTGGCTCTTTAAATTTATGAAATGTCCTTCTGTATCTCTAATAATATTTCTTTTCTTGCAGTCTACTTTGCTGAATATTTATAAGGTCACTCTAAACTTCATATGGTACTGGTTGCATGGTGTTTTTGTTTCCATCCTTTGATTTTTAATCTGTATGTGCCTGAATTTAAGTAATTGTTTTGAAACCATCACAGAAAGCTGACTGGACATAGTTCAATACACAACTTTCATTTACTACAAAAAGCGATCTTGTGCATAGCAACATTGTGGTCTATTTCTAATACTTGAGCCACCACTATATTTTCCCATTCTATGACATAATCTCTGGTCATAGCATTCATCAGTCTGGTCTCATATTCAAGTTGGGGAAAAAAATCCCAATTGTTTCTAATGTCAGAAATCTATTCTGTTCCAAAGAAAATAACTTCCAGTCTGATTTACTAATACTAAATATTTTGGAAATCAAAATTATTCAAGGTAAAATGCTTTGTTAAAGAAATTTAGTCAATTTACTCTTCAGAAGAAGTCATGCTTTAAAATCCCAAATGGCTAGTAAGAAATTCATAGACCAACATCAGCCAGAATTTCTAGGATTTTGTGACTTAGGCTTGGCATTGCAACACCATTTATGTCAGTGTGAGCAATTTCCTAATTCCCAGTTCTTATTCTAAGAAATGACATCTTAAATATACATGAAAGTAGTTATTCACAATCAGATCTAATTAATTAGTAGGAAATTCAACTCTAAGATATATTTTATCCTTACCTCTTTTGATCTTTGTTTTGTCGATGTGGTGATGGGCCTGGTGGTAGTGATGGTGTGCCTGTGTGCTTGTCCCTTAAGTTCATGACCATTGTCTTGAATACTTGTGAAATGTTAGGTTTTCACAATCTTTTCCAAGCAGTGACAAGGAAGGAAAAAGACGATTTGGAATGTCTAGGAAGTATATAAATCACACATATACAAATAGATTACAATTATTCCTATTAAAACAGCAATGTTGAGGTACTACTATATATTAAATGAGAATGAAGTATATTATGAAGTAATACAGAAGACAATATCTACTGAAAAATACAAGTTGTGCAGGTAATGGTGATCAGAAATTATAAATCAAGTAAACATTATTTAGCACAGTATTAGAAATCTAAATTACATAAAGGACTTTTGTTGTATAGGAATGCTTTCTCAAATTTATTTAAAATATCTAACATTAAATATATATATATACATATATATATATATATACATATATATATATATGTGTATATATATATATACATATATCTTTGCTTAGCCCAGAAAATTTTTTTAAAGAAAGTAATGAAGACTTCTTGTTTCTGAGAAACTTAAGGCTTTTAGAAACATTTGAAATTTTAATTCTTATTTTTTTATACTAGCTATAAAAAAACTTGTTGTCAACAAAACTTTTCTAACATTTGCACAATTTGACAACAGATAATTACTGCCGCATCCACACAGGAGGTGAGAAAGAGAAGCCTAGCTATGATTATTTGAAATGTAGTTCAGTATGGACTAAATCAAGGTTCATTGATTTAGTCCTCAAAGAGATATATGAAATGAGCAGCAAGGAAAATTAGCTAATTGGCAAAAGGAAGAAAAATATTCCTGGCATTTCAAAGTAAAGGTGAAGCAACCCTGGAGCAAAGTTATTCTCTGAATGATGCTGCTTCTTCATTGGACTCCCAGCCCAATCTAGGAGACAGGCAGACTGCATTTACAATGCAAAGTAAACTCAAGAGTTACTGTCCTTTTTTTTTTTCTTTGCAAACATGCAAGTAACTCTATCCTCCACTTAAACTCCTACTTCATTCCTTATACTGATTCACTTCATATGCTTAACCTGATAATAAAGTGTCCATATCCTTAATAATTGCAATTATATAGCATTTCTAAAAGGTAATACAAAGAATAGTGAATATAAAAAATAAAATCTTAGAAAAACATTTGAAAAGGCCCAACTTAAGTCAGATACTAAATCACATAATTAAAGGCTTCTCTAGTTTGTTGGAAAAAAATCAATTTAGATTAACATACCCACACCGTTAACATTCAATACAATAGAATGTAATCAGGTTTTTCCATTGTCATTTATCTCCAACAATCTCTATGTCATAGAAACTATGTAATTTGGTCAATACATTCATTGTATACTTTTTTTTCCTTTAATATCAAATGTCTTGCTGGGTTCTGAACATTCTTTTGAACAGTTCAGATTCAAAGACAGAAAATATCATTGATATCATTCTAACTTTCTCTAAGAATATCCAAGAAATAATTTCCCACATAGAATATAGCCAATTCAAAATTGTAAAGTTTAAAAAATAGAGGAGCTAATGAGAGTAAACAACCCCATTCTTTTCTCTTTAAGATCAACTTGTAACATGAAGAACACTGTAAAATTAAAAAGTTATCATTATACATCATCAAGTGCTCACAGGCTGTTTGCTATTGAACTAAGAAATTATGTGAGGTTGTATGAGAAATGTAAGACATCATTACCGATTTTAAGGAGTTTATAGTTGACTTGAGGGACACAAAAGTAAAATTAAGGAACAATTAAACTTTGCCTCATGCAGTGGTTATTAAAAGTACACTAGATGTTTGAAGAGTAAGGTGGAAGGAATACCCTATTCTGACTTTGTCTGAATAGGCCTTTTCAAAGACAGGACTTTGAATTTGCCTTGAAGAAAAAGAGGGATATAGAAAATGGTTTCAGGTTGAATATTTTGGAAGTCTCTTGGACTCTTGATATTACTGTGGTCCCGAAGATAGGAGTGGATGAATTATAGATTGAGGTTCTCAATAGTTTAAAATGTGGTTGCAGGGAAACATAATAAAATGGTTACTGGATTGTGGAAAGTCACTGGGGATGTTTTCCAGCAAATGTGAAGAAAGTGGTTTGTAACCTGGAAACCATTACAAATTATTGAGGCAGTTTCTTTGGTGTTTGACTGCCAATTCTGGATTTTCTACTACTTAACTCATTCTCTGGGAAAGATTTTTTTTTTTTTTTTTTTTTTTTTTAGTCAGCCTCAAAGAATAAATATGAAGCTCAAGAAATAATGAGCATAAAAGTATTTTCATTCATATTGTATTACTCCGTGGTACAATGACCAAAGTAGGGTTGCTTTTGACAGACAGTAAAATTTTCAGGCCATGAGGATGCAGATGGCATTGGATGAATTCTTTCCTTATTGTTGGGAACAGAAATAACACAGAGCTTTTTCTACCAGTTGGACATAGTATAGGTAAGACAAAAGGTTTTTCTTTAAACTAGTGAAAAAGGGGCAGTAACATTTTGTGTGTGTGTGAGAGACAGAGTCTCACTCTGTTGCTCAGGCTGGAGTGAGGTGGTGCAATCTTGGCTCACTGCAACCTCTGCCTCTGAGGTTCAAGTGATTCTCCTGCCTCAGCCTCCCAAGTAGCTGGGACTACTGGTGTGTGTCACCACACTCAGCTAATTTTTGGTATTTTTAGTAGACAGGGGGTTTCACTGTGTTAGCCAGGATGGTCTCGATCTCCTGACCTCATGATCTACCCACCTCGGCCTTCCAAAGTGCTGGGATTGCAGGCAACAAATTTTAAAGTGCTATGTCTGTGGTAGTTCTTCATATCGTCCATCTTAACCTCAGGGTATCTTTGGACCATTGATGTTCCCTCCTGTATTTGTACAAGGCCAACATCAGAGAAGGCCTAGATAGGAGCCAGACATGGACAATGATTTTCATGGGAAGCAAGGTTAAGTGACGCATTGCTTCCTGATTAGGTTGGGTAACTCAACAACTCACTTCTATTGGGGATTTCTATTATCTGCTTATCAACTGCAGAAATATTTTTTCTTCTTTTATTCTGTAAACAGTCCTTTGTGAGTTGATTCAGAGTGCAAAGCATGTGAGGCATCTACACTTATAAGACCATCAGGAGGAACTGGCAGTCTTGTCTCATGATCCCTCTCTGATTTTACCATTCGGTGCCAAAAGCAAATTCATAAGTTCATTCATGTTTAAAATAGCTTGTTTGGAACTAACCTACACACAGAGTTTAAAAGTCAATAACCTATGTCATCACTGAATTTTTTTAAAAACAAAGTCTTATACTGTGGTTTATTTCCTGTGGTTAAGTTGAATTAATTGCCCAAGATCTTAGTCACATTTTTGAAGTTTTGTCTTAGCCATTTCAGCAAGGCTTATCTTTTATCTTTAGATACATTCTAATCTTTAAAATGTTGATACACTAAATCTGCAGGCTGTTTTCTACAGATTACCACTCCCTAGAAAGATGAAGGATTCCATTTGCTGAGTCAGGTATGATATTGACGGTGTCAGGAAGCTGTGAGAACTTCTCATTTAGTTTCCCACAAAGTGAGGGCCAAACCACCCAGCTTTCCTCAGCCAATGAATGTCTTAAGTTTCCTTGCAGAATAAAAAGTATAAAGGTCTATGACACCTATTTCTTGCTCACCAATGGAGGTGATGTGTGAGAAAGTTAATAAAATTTCCCAGTGTCACAAGAGACAAGGAAAAGAGTTGTGTTTCATAACTGGTTTCTCAATGCTGTCATCTTTACTGATTACCTTTGCTGGCCTGCTCTGAGGACAAGGGTCTTCAGAGCCAGCAAGGGGAAGATCTAGTTAGATTTCCATGAAAGAAAGCCTATGTGCCATTCCAGTGCCAAAGTCATGCCTGCCATGGAGCAAGACAGTGTAAGACCCTTAAACTTTCAGTGCTTTAACTCTTCCACAGATAATAGAAGGAGAAAGGTAGAGGAAGCTGGAAGCTACCTCACCCTTCCATTTCAGGCGGCAGTGCAGGGCTCACTGGGGACTACAGCAGGTTTGTGGAAACAGTCTTTGTCACCAGTAATCATGAAACTAGACGGTTCCAGAAGCCTGTGGGCAGCATTCCTCCCCCATGAAGTTGTTTGGGGGAAAATAGACTGGGTGCTATTATGCTGCCAAATTGCTGCAAACCTCATATGAGGCCCTCAAACTCATCAGCCTCCCGCAGCATCTCCAAACGCATCAAGTACACACCTCGGGTGGGGCCAGAGCTGGTGCAGGCCTGGGCTTCCTGGCAAGGTTTAGTCTATTCTCACCATGCTACACTCCCGGTAAGACCAAAATCTCTTCCAATTCAATGGCATAGCAACTGCCAAAAGTACATTATCTTCCCTGGCAATTTGCTGGGTGATTTTTGAAGGTATTTTTGATTATTAAACTGCCGTGACACACATATGCTTGCTAAACTACAAGTATACAAGGTCTATTAAACAGACTTCACTTTGGGGCCCATTCAGGTAACTAACTTCAGGTGAGGAGAGAGCCCATTTGTTCGCGTTATCTTGGCTTCTAACGCTGGCTGAAGTTCAGAGAATCATAAAGTCATTCAAAAAACCTAGAATGACCTGTCTGAAAGAGAGAAAGGACTTTCAGTTTAAGGAAATAATCATGAATAACATTTCTTGAGTAATAATAATAGTGATAATAATTAGAAAGGATTGACTTTCAGAAATTTTTCTCAAGTCAGAGCTCCCGCTACTTCGGTTCCATCTGTTCTCTCTAGATGGAGAGGAGGAGCATCTCCCAGAGGGCTGTGTCCTCAGAAAAGCTGGCATCCCTGCCCACTCCCTCAGGCTCGGGGGATGAGGGCCTGATGAATCTCCCTCCACCGCGGGGTGTGGCTACAATGGCCTCCTCCAAAAGGGTGCAGGCAGCTCCTCCCAGCCACCCTCCCGCAGTTCCCATCATCTGGCCCCTCTCCACCAGCCTCTTCTTTCCACACTGCCCCCCGAGTTCAGGGAATTTCCCCAGCATCCCAAAGCTTGAGTTTCCTGTCAGGCGGAAGGGATGAGTGCAAATAAAAGGAGTGCGGAAAGCAGGAGGAAGACACAGTGCTCCGGATCCCCCAATCTCTGCGCTTCCACCCAGCTCCCAAACGCGCGCCCACTCGCAGCGCTCTCTTGACCGCTATGAGCCTCCAGTCCAGCCGCGCGGCCCGTCTCCCCGGTCCTTCGGGCTCCTTGTGCGCGCCGCTGGCGCTGCTGCTGCTGCTGCTGACGGCGCCGGGGCCCCTCGCCAGCGGTGAGAGCGCAGGGCACGCGGGACGCACTGGGGCACAGCGGTGCATCCCAGCCTCTGCGGGGCCGCTGCTTTCTAGGAAATTCTCCCAGCAACCTGCCCTATAAAAATGTTTTTTTTTTTCTTCCCCAGCTGGTCCTGTCTCTGTTGTGCTGAAAGAACTGCGTTGCACTTGTTTACACGTTATGCCGAGAGTAAACGCCAAAATGATCACTAATCTGCAGGTGTTCCCGGCAGGTCCGCAGTGCTCCAAGGTGGAAGTGATGTAAGTTCTCCTGTGCTGCTGTGTCCACTGTGACTTTCGCAAGTCCTCCAGCCTGGGTCGTCAGTCTTTGTGGCTCATGAGTGCATCCTCTTTTTCTTTTCTTCAGAGCCTCCCTAAAGGACGGGACACAAGTTTGTCTGGACCCGGACGCCCCTTTTCTAAAGAAAGTCATCCAGAAAATTTTGAGCAGGTATTTGTCACTTTGATTTTTGTGGTGATTTAGTATCTTCTAGGACAAGCATAGACTTCACAATGTCCTTATTCTCTCTGTAGGATTTAGACCATGCTTAGAATTATAAGGTTCTTAAGAAGAATAAGTTTTTCTGGAGTGTGCTGAGAAAACCTTTATCAACAGGTCTATTACACAGACCTCATTGCTGAGATCTATTTTTTTTTTTGTCTGCTCTTTGCTTTTATTGATTTTCTTTTCCCCACCAAACACTTTTGAAAACCAAATGCAGTAGACAGGAATGTGGGAGCTGGTTATACTAACATAACTGTTCTCTCAACAGTGGAAACAAGAAAAATGACTGAGAGAAAGGACCATACATGGTAAAAATTGCCCAGTCTTCAGTGGAGCAGTTTTCTGGGGATCCCTGGACCCAATGAAGACAAGAAGGAAGGGTTGGTTTTTTCCGCAGTCAATTTTCTTTATGGATTCCCTACTCTGAAGAGTGTAGGGAAAGCCTATGCTTGCTCCTGAAGTTTACTGCTCAGCTAATGAAGTATTCAGCATAATATTTCCGTTATTTTACCTACTAAGTTATTGGACTCTTTGGCAATTGACCACAATGTGAGCAAAGAATCACTGGTTGTTAGTTTTGCAATGAATATTGAATTGAAGATAACTATTGTATTTCTATCACATATTCCTTAAAGTCTTACCAAAAAGATTGTGGATTTCATATGGCAATAATGTTTGATTAGAATGCTGCTGAGGGAGATATCCTGTTGTCCTCACCCACTCTACTCATAAAATAGGAAATATTCTAGTTCTGTTTCTTGGGCAATATGTTACTCTTTACTCTAGGATGCTATTTAAGTTGTATTGTATTAGAACGCTGGGTGTCTCATACTGTTATCTGTGCAGAAATATATTTCCTTATTCAGAATTTCTAAACATTTAAGTTCTGTTAGGACTAATATATTCTCTTCCTATAGTTTTAGACATTTAATGTCTTCTTAGTATGGCATAATGTCATGATTTACTCATTAAACTTTGATTTTATATGCTATTTATTCACTATAGCATGACTATAATTCTAGTCACGAAATATACACTTGGGTAGATCAAGAAGCTAGAAAACAGATAAATTCCTGATTGCTAATTTACATAGAAATGTATCCTCTTAATTTTTTAAATAAAAGCAAACAACAATGATCTGTACTCTGAAAGTTTTGAAAATATATTTGAACAATTTGAATATAAATTCATCATTTAGTCTTCAAAAAACATACAGCATTGCTAAGATTTTTACATAGCTATTGTGTATCTTTTAAAGGTTTTGACCATTTTGTTATAAGAAATTATACAAATATCACATTCACTATATTAAAATTGCACTTTTTAAAAACTGTGTGTCTCCTTGGTTTTTAGTACTTATATTGTAGTTTGGAGAAACAATAAAAGATTTCTAAACCACTCATGCCATTTCTCTTGCTTATAGTGTTACTATTTATCCTTAATTATGCATTATTCAAAATATTAACTTTGCTCCTCTCTGACTGGCAGAGAGGGCCCTCACTCCCCAATACCATTACATTGGTTCAACTTTTCTCCATGCTCAGTCCCCTTCCAATTACTCCTTCACAGCACCAATAGCCTCTGGAATCTTTAGAAAACACAAATAATATAAGATTTCTCTATCTAAATTTTTTAATGGCTCCTTGTTTCCTAGACATGAAATAAAAGTTGCTAAACATAATGAATAAGGCCCTGTCTCATCTCACTCCTGATCTTCGGCACTTCAACTTCCCTTGTGCCTCACGTTCACTATAGTCAGGCATTCAGTTCCCTAACTGGGAGTACTCTTTCTGGCCTATGACTTTGCATTTGCTAGGCCCTCTACCTGGAAGGCACTTACCTTTTTCCTCATATAGGAGGAGGCTTATTCATCCCAGAACTCAATTCAAGCAATATCTCCGTGAATTTTTCTTGGTACACTCAGCAAAGCTTGTGGTTTCCATCTAGGTGTTCTCATAGCACCTTCTAGACATCTGAATTATAACAAACACATTTGCATTGCTTTTATTTGTTTATAGGTTTCTTCATCTAACTGTATTAAGACCTCTCCTAGAACATCAAGCATATTTCATCTAGCTCTGCATCCCAAATGTGTGGCATGGAATGACTTTATGAATTAATAAGTTACCCTGACCCTCAGGTTGTCAGATAGTATACTAAAATTAATAATCTGGCTCATGGTAGATTTTGATTAAATTGTAATTTGTTTTCCCTCTTTTCTCTTTCTTGTCTACAGGTAATCCAACAAGGGCTTGACCATGTGTAACCCTCTCAAGCTATAACACCTACCCCTCACTTTCACTCAGCTAACTCCTATCTTTCCTTCCCTGGGGGATAGTTTAGCTATCGTTTCCTTGAGACAATCTTTATAACTCTTACTCCTCTCAGATTAAGATCCCTTTTATACGCTCTCATAGCACTCTGCACTTTTTACTCATAACATTTTCTCACCAAGGTGGCTGTCTAGTTTATAGAGCCTATATACATGTGGTCATTTGCTTAGAGTCTGTCTATTCTAGCTTCACTGTAAGATCCATGAAAGCAGGGACAATGTTTGTCATCTTTATCTCAGTTCCTGGTGCAATGCCTAGCACATAGTATATATTTAAACAGATGAGTGATCTGGATTAAACAAGTCTCTCTAGTATTAAAAGTGTCATTTCATACAAAATGCCTTTTCTTAGGAAAAGCAAGAAAATGAAAAGAAGAATAACCAAATTAGTATGTGTACACACATTTACACTGCAACTGAATTAATAATATTATATATACTTATATTTGCATGTACTTGTATACTTTAGTGTATCAAACCTAGACCTTTCTGTATATTTTATCTCTCTTTATATATGAAATATAAATTAGATTAATATATTTTAATTATTATATATTGATATATTTATATAACAGAGAGAGAGAAAGACAGAGACACAAAGATGTGAAAAAACTTAAAAAGTAGATCCAGAGGTGGATTTTCTAGTAATTTTTTCAGCAATGAAAAGTACAAAAAAAAAACTCAAAATTTTTAAAAAGCATTAAACTTCTGTGGTCTCTTTTTGTTCTCTAAAATGGCATTTTTTGAATTTATGAATGATACACGAATTCTGGGGAAACACTAAAAAGCAAACCAAATTACAAAAATGAGCTCTAAATTTCAGTGTTTAAAACAAATCCTGTTATGTCATATTAACCTCAAAATACTTATTGAAAAATGCTTGATTATAATAGATTTAAAAATGTTAAATGCCCTTTGTACGGGTGAAATTTAAGCTTCATAAAGAAATAAACATTACTGTTTTTTTGGGTTTTTTTTTTTTTTTTTTTTGAGACGGAGTCTCACTGTTGCCCAGGCTAGAGTGCAATGGTGCAATCTCAGCTCACTAAAACCTTTGTCTCCCAGGCTCAAGCGATTCACCTGCCTCAGCCTCACATGTAGCTGGGACTACTGTCAGGTGCCACCACACCTAGCTAATTTTTCGTATTTTTAGTAGAGATGGAGTTTCACCATGTTGGCCAGGCTGGTCTCAATGGTTACCTTTTTTTTTTTTTTTTTTTTTTTTTTTTCATCAAGCTCTGCTTTTTTTTTTCAGAAGCAGGACTTGTAACTTTAGTTTATTCATAAAGATAGAATGAAACATGATTTCTAATATTGTTGCAATTCTAGTTGTCATGCTATTCTACAAATGGTCACTCTACAGAGAAAATAGATTACAGTATATTACCAAAGAGTAACCTATGCAAGAAACTCAATGATAGCTACTATTCACTCTTGCAGCCATTCCTAGCTGATCTTGCTACTAGCAAACTCATGGACTAACATATCAGGGAAAATTACTCATGTAAATATACTAGGGATATGTCTTATAGTTTCTTCATACTAACCCCTAAATACTATTTTCATTCTGTTATCCATCTGAAACTCTATCTTATATATAAAGTCACTTGGAATTGAACAAATGTGTTCACCTAAAACCTACTCTGTTTCTGCTCCAATCCAGACAATTTTCAATGTGTAATTAATGTCCCTCATTATACCAGAATTTCCTGTTTTCTTCTATGTGTGACGCATTCACATAATCCTTCAATTCCTGAAGGTATGACAAGATCTATGATAAAATATGACTAGTGGCTTTGTTTTTTCAATCACAGTTTTAATTCTTGCTTAAGGAAAATAACTGCTGTGGATAACTCTCTTGCTGTATATAACTTCAAAAGTCCTTCCTGTATGTTACAATATGAGAAATTTACCAGATGGAAGGAGCACTTGGGGATTTCTAGTTACCTCCCTGACTAAATCAAGGAAGAGGAGGAGAATGTACCATGATTTAGATTTTGGCTGATATCCCTGGTTGAGTCTTAGTCAGCAAAAATAATATTATGTTCCTAAGAAGGATTGTTCATGCCTCAAATACGTGGGGTGAGATAAGAATGTAGAAAGACCTAGAGTTTAGGTGTACAATTTTGTTTCTACAAAATTTCAAGTCCTATTTCTGAAACATAGATAAATTGCAAGGACCTTTCTCTGGAAAATCCACCTTCTTAATGGATGTGTTTCTCTACCACATAAATTTATGATGTTAATTTTTATCTACCTCTAGAGTTCAATAAAGAGTAATCTAGTTGACTTATTTCCAGCAAGAGAAGCTAATTATACTTCTTTATATTTTGTGGTGCAGTACAAAATTAGAGCAATTGCATTTCAGATCTAGTTCTGTGTATTTCCACCAATGTGATCTTGGCAATTTGTTTAACATCTACCTTCCTCAGTTTCCTCATCTGTAAAATCAGTATAATATCTCTCCTACAGGCAGTATCCTGGAACAAAGTAGATTATTGGTAAATATAATTAATAATTTCTTCCCCAAGAATCCTAGTTCAAACTCCCTTTTACAAATGAAAAAACTGAGAACTTGGTAGTTTTTTTCTAAATTTATTCATATTCTTTCTACATATGAATTTTTTTCCTAATTTTATTTATATTCTTTCTACATTTACAGGAATGATTTTTAGTACTCCTAAAATTTCTTTTTATGAGTCTTTTTATACAAGCTTATGAAAACTGTGTATTCTATTTTTTGTGAAGTACATGGTAACTATCAAAAATTATGATGTATTTTCCCTCATATAAATAGTCATCAATCAAATATCAATTTATTGGCCTTTACTCATAATCTTGTTACATACTGGACCCTATGCAAGATCCTTATAAACTGGAAATTATAAATACGGAGAGTTTCAGTCAAAGTTAAGATATCTTTATAGCAAATGTACAATTTCCCACAGAACGAAGATTTTCTAACAAGGGGAGGGAAAGAAAGGAGAAGGGAGCTTAGGGAAGAGAAAGAAGTAAGAAGGAGAGTGGAGGGGCTTGTGTTTTGTGTTGTCTTTTTTCTTTCTTTTCTCTTCCTCCCCCTTCCCCCTTCTCCTTTTCTCTCCCCTTTCCTTCCCTCCTTTCCTTCATCCTTTCTGTTTATTCCTCAGAAGTAAAATAACCCTATTTAAAGAGAAGGAGAAGGACCCAGGTAATCTAGCAGAAATCTCAGCCAGCAGCCAACACCAACCACTTCACACAGGAATGAGGCCAACTTTGATTTTCAGCCATTTTTGTTGTTTCTGACTGCCCCCACTTAATTCAGCTTAGCAGAAGAATCTCACATTAACATATAGAGTTGTTGGAAATAATAAATTGTTGTTTTAAGCCACTAAGTTTAAGGTTGACTTCTTACACAGCAAAAGAGGGTCAAATGGTACTTGTTAACAATTGAATGTGTTTGCAGGCTCTGGAAAAATATTGTACTGGAATTTCCTCAAATGAATGAATTTGTAGTGAAACTGGGTAACAGTCAAATATTTGAGACTCAACAAATTACACTAATTAACATAAATTGAAATAAGAAGTCTCAGGCCTGCAAAACTTTGCAGCACTTCTATGTAACAGCACCCAGGAAGAAATTTTCCCAACTCCACTTTCCCCACTCTTTCCCCACTCACACTCCATGCCTCACTGGAAGACAGTAGAACCTCCATTAACCTGAATGCCAGAGGTCTGAATAATTCTTATCAACTGCGAGTCACACATAAAGCACATTTGGTTTCAGCACTTAATAGAAAATATTTTGTTGACTAGTTTTTAAATTTATTGATTAAGATACTTTAACTAACCAACCCAAAATTTTTACTACCTTCAGGATATTCTGTTCAAATTGCTTTTATGATTGATAGCTTATTGACCTATACTTAAAAGAAGGATTTGGGAAATGTTAGCTCAAAATGTTCTATGTAGGGCAGGAATAATATGTCTTCATTTCAATGGATAATGCTCTTCTGGTGTCTCTAGATATTTTCTTTTAAAATAGCTGACAGATAAGTTAAGTTTTGGGTTTTAGAAAACTTCTTTGTTGCCAGAATGACTCTGCTATTTATAACATGACTTAAAGGAAATAGAGTTGATAAAATTACTTAAAACATACACACATAAAACTCATGGTGACAATGTAAGATTCTTGAAAAAGGCTGTCAAGTTATTTTAATATTCAAGAACCTTTGGCAATTGTTTTTACTTCTAGTATTCATTCAAATTTATAATTTTTTAAAAGCTAACTACTTTTAACTGAATAACTTATTTGAAAATATCTCTTAATCATTTCTGTACACCTTGCCTTCTGTACTGTGCATCTCATCTTGGATATCAAAGGGAATAATGCAAATAACAGTAACAGCAATTAATAGTTGCAGTTGAAATAGTAGCAGTAATATTAGAGCATTATCCATATCCCATTGTTTTACACAAATATTTCAGATTTCTCTTAAAAAAGAAATAGTTAAATGACTAAGTTACACAAAAATGAGAACTTCATAATGCCTGTCACATAATAGATACCTAATCAATATTTTTAAATAAATAAAAACTAGGAAAAAAACTATTTTATATCAAATGCTAATAGGCTTATAAAATTTTAATGACTCAAGAAATGTTTTAATACTTCCTCATGAACCTTGCTGACAATGCATTGTTTGTGAAAACCACATTTGTTGATTGAGACAATGGCTTGATGATACTGTGACCCATGCCTACCTCCTTCCCGGTATCAACCAATTCAAACAGCATAATTACTTCAGAAGACTTTCCATATTGTTTCCTGAAAAGGATTAGGGACTTTTAAAAAATCTTACTAATGAAACGGGAAAGAAATCTGGATAGTGTTAAGTATGAAAAAAAAAAGCGGGTCCAGTGAAGCCAGTAAATATTTTCAGCAATATGTTTGAGGGTTGAACAGAAAATGAAAGATACTACGAATAGTGTTAAAAACCTTTATGTCTTGCTCTGGAAATGGTTTTGATCTCATGTTTGAATAAAAATATATCTGACTTGAGAACTCACAATATCTCAATCTCAACAGTAAGGAAAGGCTATAAAGGCATCCCGCAGGAGGAACAAGAAAGAAGCCTAATTTCATTCTGTGTCTTGCTGGGTTTGTCTCTGCAATTGGCTCCACATCTCAGCTCTCAGAAGACTCCAAACTCTCAGCTTATGCCCTTTTTAAAAGTTTGCTTAAGACTAGAAACTTCTGTGTTGAGACAGGGAGAAAAATCATTTTAGTTTATTATGTTGTATGTGAAATTCTAATTTATAAGAAAAAAAATGAGGTGGAGAACAATAAGGAATACATTAAAAAACAGGACCTAACACCTTAAGTAGGCATAGTCAGGAACTATTAAACAACAAGAAAAAATGAGTTAAAAGGTCAGAAAAAAAATATTTACTACATTCTTTTTTTTGGCTAGAAAGCAATTTTGCATATTTAGTATTTTGAGAATTCCTTCAAATGGTAGGGCTTGTGCTTTGTGTTGTCTTATTTTCTTTCTTCTTTCTCCTTTCTTCCTTTCTTTTTCTCGCCCTTTTCCATTCCTCCATCCTTATTTTCTGTTTATTCCTCAGAAGTAGAACAATGCTACTTAAAAGAGGAGAAGAAGGACCCAGGTACCCTAGCAGAAATATCAGCCAGCAGCCAACACCAACCACTTCGCATGTGAATGAGGTCATTTTTGATTTTCAGACATTTCAGTTGTTTCTTACTGCACCCACTTAAATGAGCTTAACAGAAGAACCTCACAATAACATGAAGAATTATCAAAAATAATAAATCATTGTTCATAAAATTTAGTTATGAAAAGTAAGAAAAGAATATGGGAAGTTTAAATAACATCCTAATAGAATTATACACAGTTGTAGCAGGAAGACTACTTGTTACCAAGGCCACTTATAATTGCCTTGTTCTTTATTGCCAGACTTCCAAATGACACTTTCATACCACACGTGCTTTGGGTCATGTGGAGTTTGTTGCTAATTAGCACAAAAAGAGAAACATTCCTTCATGGGGTTTATATTTGTCGATTTACTTATTAACACTGCTTTGGACCTAATTTATCCTGCATTTATCCTACATGCAATAGGATGCATGAGACATTCAGAGAAACCTAGGACATGCCTCTGCCTTCAAAATGTCCAGCTCACTTGAAAAAGCAAATCTTGTAAATGGGACAGTGATCCAGACAATAATATACAAGCCAACACGTGATGTATAGTTATACTTCTGTATCTCTGTGGGGCTTAGTTTATGTGTAATATTTCACACCAAGACCTTTAATCAGGCCCTGAGAATTCAGGAACAAAGATATGATTGCAGCTTCTAGTAGTTCAAAACTGGAAGCATCCTCATCCTCATAAACAAGGCAGAGGTTGAGTAACTATTATTCCTACCATAGAATGTCACATAGCCATTCAAAAGAATGGGGCAAAACGACATTGAAGTAGCATAAAAGGATGCTGACCTCATATATTGAAGGACAAAAGTAAGTTGTATCATAATCTATATAGAGTGATCCCATTTATATAAAAAAGACCTTTGTATACCTCTATGAATAGTGTACGTGTATCTTTATGTTCTAAATGTGTTTCTCTCTGCATATGTATACATGTGTGCATAAAATCTACATAGAATAGAAATCTAATGCCAAATTGTTACCAATGATTACCGCTGAAGAGCAGTAGTAATGTGTAGTAGTGATCATGAGGAACTCGCATGTTTTATTTCAGATATATCTGTAGTGTATAAATTGTTTACAACAAATGATATCTATTTTTCTATCAGATTAAAAGGAAAAGAAAAAATCAGTATGGTGGGTTTTGCTTTCTAAAGTATACTCAGGCAGTAGAAACAAGTAGCTTATTGTATAATACAAAGGATGATTTGTTTTGTTTGTAGATTCTAGATGAAATTACAAAAGATAATGCATTTGGAAGTCAAATAGAAGTCCATAAGCTAAAATCCAAAGTAAATCTTTTATGGTCGTTGGCTCTTATTTTACCCACATATTCCAAACCAATCCAAATATTTATCAGCAGCCAGGAAAAGAACATCTAATTCCCATAGCTACTAGAAAAGAAAGATAACTCTCTCTTTCAGGGGCCACAAGTTTGTGCTTTTGGGTGCTGCCAAAGTGTCTGTTAAGCCTATACACTGCATCATAGGAAAGGCAGGACGTATTGTTACATAATCATACAAAGAAAATGCATGAGGTATTGCAGTATAATTCTTACTTTCCTAAGCAGCGTTGTTACACATGTGTAAGGAAGATAGGTATTGAGAAAGAGAGAGTAGGAACGTGAAGTAATGCATAACATACAACTTCGTAGGAATTTTGACATGTCTGGTCTTTCTCTGGGTTGGGCACAGCTTGCCAGGCTTCTTTGTGTATCACCACATAACCTCACTTCCCCCTTCCCTACCTCTTTCTCCTTGCTGGCTCTGAGGGAGAGCATATGAATGGCATATTCATAAAATGAGAAGCCACTTATCTGCAGACTTGTAGGCAGCAGCTCACCCTCATGCATGTCTTCTGGCTCTGGAAACAACTCTAGCTCAACCTTCTCCACCTTGAGCCTCAGACTCAATGCCACCCCTTCCTGTAACAGTGCTGGACCACTTCATGCCCTGCAGGTGCTGCTGCTTCTGTCACGGTTGCTGACCACTCTGGCTTCCTCCATCAAAGTGAGAGAAACATAGGGAAAAGGAAAGGTAGAGATCTGCTCCCAGAACCTATTGCTGCTTCTGAGATACCTGTGTCTGGTGGGAAGACTAGCTGGTGCCTCTGGGGAGGGAGAGTGCCCTTATAATAACAATTCCAATTGGAGGAGGCACACAGAGGGGACACTGGGCACTCTGCTGGGCATTTCACTAAAGCTTTACAGATTATATCACAGTGGCCTTATGAGACAGGTACAATTATTCTCAATTTACAAATAAGAGAGCTGAGCAAAATTTTCATGACCACTAGCAGATCACATTTTCTACTCCAGCTGAAAGTGTAAACAGTGACTTATACATTTAACTGTGCTGCAAATGTTTGAAATCAACCTCTGGAATTCATCCCAGCAACATCAACAATTTGGAAGGGGTCAGGGCAGGAGCCCACTGCAACAAAGTCCAAATGATGCAAGTCCCTGCTTCTGTGTCATTGCTTCATCAGGGAAGCCCTCCACCTTTACCTCCATCCCCACCTGTATTGTTTACTCCAGTCTCAGGATTTGTTCCAATCTTTAGGCCAGACACCCACAGATAATTCAGTTGTCACTTGTAGAACCACGCTGAAAGATAGAAGGAAAGTCTGCCTGGACACAGAAGCTCCCAGAATCCAGAAGATAGTCCAGAAAATGTTGGAAGGTGATGGGTCAGCTGCTTTATCTGTTCACTTTCTGCCAAATCTGTTTACCTTCCAGGAAGGGCAGAATTTTAAAACCTTGACTTTCTAGAATTCTTCTTTTATCCAAGATATCTAGTCTTACTGTATTAAAATTTAGATGTTTCCACTCTGTCTCAAAAATCACATTTTATTCTGAGAAGGGTGGTTAAAATATACAAAGACGATGAAAATAAGCAAGGCTAGTTTCAACATAGTTTGTGGTTCACTCCCTAATTCCTGGCTAACCATTGCACGGTGCTTTGCTCTCTTTATTTGAGAATCTTCTTCCAAACACACTTTTGTTGATTTTTCTTGCTCTCTTCTGCTGTTAGACTAGACATGTCCATGACAATTAACAGATTTTATAATGTTCAGTGATATAAGAACTCACACAGAGCCCAGCATAGAATATTTGCTCAATAAATTTTTGTTCAACTATTTAGGGATGTAATAGAGTTTTCCAGTGTGGTAGGATGTCTTGTTTACAATATTATCTGAAGGTTTTGTCTAAGGTTTATTTTAGCCTTCCAATGCTGAAATAATAAAGTTGTCAAACGTAAGTTTTGTAAGTTGTGATTATTTACTTTAAAGTGACTATACTGGCCACTGGCAGAGTAAAAATATATAATGAAAACATATCAAGATATTCTATAAGGAAACTTTGGTATTTTCTGGAACAACAACAAAAAAGAAAGTTCAAAGAAATTTAAAAACTTGTCCCAATATCGGATTACTTAGTAGGTGGCAGAGTGGGAATTTGGAACTCTGCTCTCAACACTGCACCACACCACTTTTCTCAACTCTTCTTCCTCGAATGACAAGATTACATTACATATAACATAGCATTACTGGCACGCAAAATAGGACCTAATACATAAATAGCATACTTATATGCTGTAATGATTAAAGGAGAAGAAATAAGTTCACCTACTTCAACTGGTACATGGACTTTGTGGAAGTACTCATGTACTAAGCATGTAGTTCACAACTTTTGTGCTATTAAGGAATGCTTTTGTTATCTCCTCACCGTCATAGGCTCAATACCTTAAAGTGTTTTGTCTATAAAGTAAATGTATACATCAAATAATAGGCAAAACTATACATAAATAAACATGTAATAAAGCAGTAAATGGAAATTGCAATTCTCCTTAGTTTTTCTCCAATTATTCAAAGCAGCTCAGGTATCTCACTCATAACTAGTGGTTTACCACTGAAACCTGTCAAGGCCAGCTCCTGAGACATAACACAGTATTGGCACTATGTTTATACTTCATGAGATGCAAGTGTCTCTTATTTTTGTGTGCAGTTATTGAGTTATGCTACTTTGTTGCAGAGAAAGGGTAGTTTAATTGCCACTTGCTGCTGCCTGAATTCCTTTATGCTGCAAATATTGAAATCTGGGGATAAGGTTGTACAAACCCACTATGCTGCTCATTCAATTTAAAACCATCTCTTTTATTTATTCTCTCTGCTGTTGACTTAGAAAGACCTTCAAGCTTCTGTTTCATGAAAATGTATGAATTACAATATGTTCTGCGATGGCCATTGAGTCATATACCGGATGTTTAAAAATATAGTCACATGTTGCCTAACGATGAGGATACGCTCTGCAAAATGCATCACTAGGCAATTGTTTTCATTGTGTAAACATCAAAGAGTGTATTTAAACAAACCTGGTATAGCCAACTATACACCCGGGCCATATGGGATAGCCTGTTGCTCCTAAGCTACAAACCTGTACAGTATGTTACTGTACTGAATACTGCAGGCAATTGTAACACGATGATAGGTACTTGTGTGCCTAAACATGTTTAAACGTTGAAATGGTACAGTAGAAGTATGGTCAAATACAAAATGGTACACCTGTAGAGAGCACTTACCATGAATAGAGCTTGCAGGACTGGAAGTTGCTCTGAGTGAGTCAGTGAGTGAGTGGCGAGTGAATGTGAAGGCCCAGGACATTATTGTCCAATCCTGCAGGCTATAAAAACACTGTACACTTAAGCTACACTAAGTTTATAAAAAGTAGTTTTCTGTATTCAATGATAAATTAACCTTAGCTTACTGTAACATTTTTATTTTATAAATGTGTTACTTTTCTTAAATTTTTGACTGTTTTATAATAATTATATAGAACACAAACACACTGTACTGCTGTACAAATATACTTTTTCTTTTCTATCCTCATTCTATAAGCTTTTTTATTTTTAATTTTTTTGCCTTTTAAACTTTTTTGTTGAAAACTAAGACACAAATATACAAATTTGCCTAAACAAGGTGAGAATCATTGATCACTGTCTTCCACGTTCATTTCTTGTCTCATGGGCAATAACACATATAAAGTGGTCATCTTCTAAGATAACAATGCCTTCTTCTGGAATATTTTCTGAAGGACCTGCTGGAGACTGATTCACAGTTAACTTTTCTTCCATTACTAGTAGAAGGGATTCACTCTAAAATAATGATTGAAACGTATAATATAGTAAATACACAAATAAGAACCTTAGCTGTTTATTATAATTATAAATTTTTATCTACTGTATATAATTCTATGTGCTATACTTTTATGCAATTGGAAGCACAGTAGCTTTGTTTACATCAGCATTACCACAAACACATGAAGAATACATTGGCTTGCTATGATTTTACAACAGCTACGGTGTCACAAAGCAATGGGAATTTTTTACCTCCTCTATAATCTTATGTGATCATCATCATATATACACTCTATTACTGCTGAAAACATTGTTATGTGAAGCATGTAAGTCACAGAGAATTGCTATTGAAGAGATAATTATCAGGTGGGAGAGGCAGACAAGTGAACAAACAATTGCAACCATATGTGACACGTGTCAGTATAGATGTATGTTCCAATTGTATGCTCTAATCGCTCCAACTGAATAGACGTATGAGCACGTCAAAGCCTCATCATCATCATTTTCAGCACGTTATCTTCATTACTGTAGCTACTTTGCATTGAGCCCCTACTGGTACATTGAAATAGTGATAAACGTTATGATCTCTAACTTCGCAGTGTTTTCTGTTTAAGAAACAAAGCCATTTTAAACACTTATAAATACACAGATACACATAAATTTTATATATATATCTACAATGTGCATGTCTGTGTGTGTGTGTGTTCTGTGAGAAATAGGAAGAACAGAGTTCTGCAAAATAGAACAAGGGAACATGATTACATATAGCTGTCAGGGAAGGCCTGTCTGAGAAAGTGATATTTAAGCTGATACCAGAAATGTGAATAGGTCTAAACCCACCAAATAGGTGGGTGTTGGGAGAGTAAGAGAAAGAATTGCATATTCCTACAAATATCCAGGCTTGCTGACCATTCGAATGTCAGCTAGTTCCATGCAGTGGGTCCCTGACACCCTTCACCACTGTTAATCAGTGTGACAGGGAACTTCTGGCTTTGGGTTAAGGGTGTACCTTGCCCTGATCAAGAGGCAAAGTCATTCTTTTTCAGGGTAGGGTCCCATTCTTTTTCAGAGACGGCCCCTATGGATCTCTTCCCCTTTCCTGTGTGGGATTCTGTTGCATCTGCTCCACCCTCACCTCCCAGATGCCCTGAGTCCTCCCGCAGAAAGCATCACTGCTACCTGTCAGTAGTGCAGACCATCTCACCCTGTCACTGGTACTGACTGAAGATACAACAGGCCCTGGGAGATGTGGCCTGGCAAACTCTTCTTGTCCTCTCTTTCCATTCAGGATAGAAAGAATGAAGAAACAGCCAGGCACTACGTTTTTACAAAAAAGAATGCATTCAAATATTACTTCTGCAATTTTTCTAAAAGTAAAATTAATAGGAGAATAGACCTTGCATCCTACAGTATACCAGTGATTGTTGGTGGAGCCTGGTAAATCCCGTCCAGAGACTAAGGAAGTTTTCCACATTCAGGGAAACTCAGAAGAGTCATGGCCTAGAGACCAAATTCAACTTATTAGTAGCAGAAAACAATTGCAAAGAACATATCCTTCACACACACACAGCCGCCAAACTCAATAGTAATCAACACTGAAGTCAGGAGCATATGGGCAGTTCTTGAGTTGGGAAGGACACAAGAACTGTCTGGGTCCTGAAGCCACCTGCTGTGTAAGTTGCATGGTGACTAGAGAGAATTCTACTATGATACAACACAGAAAACATTTCTCTTCTAAGATGCAAGCACTGTTTCTAACTCCACAAATATGAGTATATATACATTAAGGTTGGAGGTATGCATCCTTCTACGAGCACCCAGTCAAGGCAGCTGCCCCGAATCTTGTGTATTGTAATCTTGGCTGGCCAGAGTCTGAGCCTTCTCAGTGTCTTAGCTTCTGCACCACACTTCCTCAGTGTCCACCCCAGGCTTCCGGACTGGAAGGAAGGGGGCGGGGAATAAAAGTTGCCGGTGAGGCCCGGAAGTCACCACCTGCAGAGCTCCAGCCCGACTTTCCCTGAGCGCTGGGGTCCTGCTGGAACCTCCGCGACAGGATGAGCTCCGCAGCCGGGTCCCGCGCCTCCCGCCCGGGGCTGCTGCTCCTGGGGTTGCTGCTCCTGCCAGCTGTGGTCGCCTTCGCCAGCGGTGAGAGCAGAAGCCAGGCTGTGAGGGCCGGCAGCCGCGAGGGGGGTCCGGGAATCCCTGGGGCTGGGGAGGAGTCCTCTAGGCTCCTGATTGCGGCCACACTTAGCGCGCGCGTGCTGAGTGTGCTGGCACCGTGCCAGGAGCTGCACGGGCACCTCGCCACCTGGTCAGCACAACTTCTCTCCGAGGGAAGTATGATTTATGACTCAGGAGAAGAAGGCTGGAGGTAGTGGAAAAGGTCCCTAAAGTACCTCTGGCCACTCATGGAGTCACCACCCCCTGCTTTCCCCCTCCTCCCCTCCCCTTCCCGCCCAGCTGATGCTGAAGAAGGAGATGGGGACCTGCAGTGCCTGTGTGTGAAGACCACCTCCCAGGTCCGTCCCAGGCACATCACCAGCCTGGAGGTGATCAAGGCCGGACCCCACTGCCCCACTGCCCAACTGGTGTGAGTCCTTACACTGCATCAGTCAGTGCCCCCTTCTGTGACTCCTCTGCCCATCCCATCCCTTCTAATCCCATCTGCAAACCCAAGGCCTGAAAGGCCACTTCTCTTTTCCCTGCCAGAGCCACGCTGAAGAATGGGAGGAAAATTTGCTTGGACCTGCAAGCCCCACTGTACAAGAAAATAGTTAAGAAACAATTGGAGCGTTAGCTACTAGCTGCCTAAGTGTGCACTTTCAATCTAACTGTGAAAGAATCTTCTGATGTTTGTATTATCCTTCTTATATTAAATTAACAAAGTATGTCAGGTTGTGGTATAGTCAATCTATTCTTTAATAATACTGCAAAAAATAATGCTTACACATCACAATTTTATATTTTAAAATTTTCAGAATTTTAAGCAAAAAGCATTATGAAGGAGGGTTTAGTTTAATAAAGACTGATTTTGTTCGGTGTTATATGTTAGCTAATACAAGTTTGTTCATTTCTATGATTTCAGTACTTTATAGCTACATATTTACCTTTTCGTTACAATTAGCTTGCCAATATATTAGTAGCACTTAAGCATTAATTCCTTAACAGTGGAGATATTAAGATTCTGGAAGCTAGGAGAAGTATGAGGTAATATTTTCATTCATCCTTTAGGAAGACATTGCTCTATTTTGGGGAGAAATGAAGGTGTTGTAATGTGGGCATATTAGTTTCCTGTTGCTTCTGTAACAAATTACCACAAACTTCGTGGCTTAACCAACACAGTCTTATTAGCTTGTAATTCTAGAGGTCTCAAGTCCAAAGTAAGTCTTAAAAGTTAAACTCAAGGTGTCCTCAGAACTGTATTCCTTCTGAAGGCTCTAGAAGAGAATCTACTTCCTTTTCTTTTTCACTTGCATTTCTTGCCTCACAGCCCCTCCCCCAATATTCAACCTGCATCACTCCAACTTCCGCTTCTCCTCTGTCTCTACTGACTCTTCTACCTTTTATATCCTGCTTACCTCTCATAAGGAGGCGTGTGACTACATTGAGCCCACTTGGATAATTCAGAAACACTTTCCAACTCAAGATCTCTAATACATCTGCAAAGACATTTTTTTTTTTTTTGCCATGTTAAGCAACATATTCATAGTGTCCAGAAAATAGAACACAAGGATCTCAGGGGTGGGGACATTATTCAGCCTACCGCCATGGACCAGAAGGCGGAACCTACTTGAGGCAGGAGAAAGCTACAGCCCCTTGTTCATGAGCTAGTGCTGTTTTAACCTAATGTGACAATGTGTACAGGTAGAATTAAGATCCATGATAAAATACAGATGATACCATTCAATCTCTGTGGTGGGCTGGAAGGGAGGGAGGTACCTAGGATAACTAATTAAAGTAAACACAATTTATAGATACTTACGAATATCATCTAAAATTTGCAAGTTAGTATTATAGAGATGAGGTGACAGTCTTGGAAAGGACACAGCTTGTCACAGGCTGAGTAGGTCATTCTGACTCCCAACTCCCTGCTCTTGCTTAGAGTATTGTGCTGTCTTTCACACAGGAAAGTGAAATGTTAGCGATTCCATGAACTAGCTCTTGAAGAGGGAATAGGGATTTGTGAAGGGGACCATGGGAAGACTGGAACTGCCTCAAGATAAGTAGAAAGACACAAGATAATTAAGTCATTTGCGTGTTTGAACAACAATTCATAGTTCTGCAGGGTTGGAGTGTCTATGGGGAGAGAGAATGAACAATGGTCTCCAACCAGATTTTGCCCATTTCGTGTTTTATTTTTTGTTTGTTTGTTTTTTTTAATCTCCAGTACAACTTATGTACTACTACCCAAATTATCTTTCCAAAACCCAAATATTTCATTTCCCTGAATAAAATATTCAAGGTCCAAAGTCCTTAGCCTGGCATCCAAGGCTGCACCATACTCACTTTTCCTCTGTGCCTTAATTTTCACCTGTATGAAATGAGGGCATTATGTGTCTACTTTAGGGATTGTCTGTCGTAAGGACTAAACAGATAATATAAGCAAAATATTTGGCATAGTTCTTACTACACAGTCTGAGCTTAAAAATTAACAACTATTAATTGTATTATAGTATTATATTACTAGTGTCAATATTACTCTTAATGCACCATCCCAGTCAGTTTGGAGTGCTAATAATTTTTTTTGTTTTTTTTTTTAGACAGAGTCTTGCTCTGTTGCCCAGACTGGAGTGCAGTGGCACGATCTCAGCTCACTGCAATATCCGCCTTCTAGGTTCAAGCAATTCTCATGTCTCAGCCTCCTGAGTAGCTGGGATTACAGGCAAGTGACATCACACTCAGCTAATTTTTGTATTTTTAGTAGAGACAGGTTTCATCTTATTGGCCAGCCTGGTCTCAAACTCCTGGCCTCAAATGATCAATCTGCTTCAAACTCCTAAAGTTCTGGGATTATAGGCATGAGCCACTGTGCCCGGCCTGAGTAAGGAATTTAACAGATGGTGGATTTTTTGGTAATAAGTAGCAAAAAAAAAAAAAAAAAAAAGAAAGAAAAGAAAAAGAAAGAAAGAAAGAAAGAAAAAAACATTGCAATAGCAATAAAAATTGTTCAATTCAAATAAACTTTGAAGGGGAAAATATTGGAAATGAGATGTGTGTGGTGTGATTTTTTTTTCTAATTTTCCTTTTGTTGTCTGTCTCAAACAACATACTTAGCTATATTTAATAATTTGTAGATTTGACTTTTAAAGGATTAAAAGACGAAAACACATTTTGTAACGTCAAACAATGCTGGAATGCTGATTATATATATATATATATATATGTATATATTTGGCTCACAGTTCTGCAGGCTGTACAAGCATGGCACCAGCGTCTGCTAAGTTTCTGGCGATGCCTCAGGAAGCTTGTACTCCTGGTGGAAGGTAAACAGGGAGCAGGTGTGTGTGATGGATAATACTGATTGTCAACTTGATTGGATCAAAGGATACAAAGTATTGATTCTGGGTATGTCTGTGAGGGTGTTGCAAAAGAAGATTAACATTTGAGTCAATGGGCTGGGAAAGGCAGACCCAGTCTTAATCTGTTTGGGCACAATCTAATCAGCTGCCAATGCAGCTAGAATATCAGCAGGCAAAAAAAAAAAAAAAAAAAAAAAAGTTATAAAAAAGAGACTGGCCTTGCCTCCCAGCCTACATCTTTCTCCCATGCTGGATGCCTCCCACCTTTAAATATTGGACCCCAAGTTCTTCAGTTTTGGGACTCAGACTGGCTCTCCTTGCTCCTCAGCTTTCAGACAGCCTATTGTGAGACCTTGTGATCATGTGAATTAAAACTTAATAAACTCCCCTTTAAATATATATGTATATATATTTAAATATATGTATTTATTTATGTGTATGTCTCTGTGTGTGTGTAAATATATATGTATATATTCCATTAGTTCTGTCCCTCTAGAGAACCCTGACTAATATAGCATGCCACATGGTGAGAGGACGGGAACAAAAGAGAAGAAGGAGTTGCCAGATTCCTTTAAGTAGCCAGTTCTTCTGTGAACTAACAGAGAACTTATTAATTACCATGGGGAGGGAACCAAGTCGTGCATGAGAAATCTGCCCAAACACCTCGCATTAGGCTCCACTTTCAACACTGGGGATCACGTTTCTACATGAGATCTGGAGGGGACACACATTCAACTATATCAAGTTACTGCCTTTATCAGCATGGGCATGGGGAGAGTGCTTTGCTCCTGGGAAAATCCCAAGTGACACAGCAACTCCCTGTTGTTGTTTCAGCATTCATGGAGCGATAAAGATTCAACGTACTTAAACTCCCCTCTAGTTGGAGGTAGTCAGCATAAAATGTCCACAGATGAGGGACTTACCTCATAGTCATGGCATCTATCAATAAAGCAAAACCATCAAAGAACATTTTGACCTTGTAAGTTATTCTGCATTTTTGTTAGTATTGTTTTTTTATTTCCTTCTAATACCTTTGTGGTAAAATAATTTCTTCTGTAATGCATAGAATATTGAAGATTTGGTTGTTTTCAAAGATATATTTATATTTTTCTCATTGTAAAAGACAATGCATGTTCACTATAACAGAAAACAGAGGGAAAAAAATCCTATTTTTTAAAACCTGTAATTTCACCACTCCATCTTATTTTTCTTTTTGGAGATATTAGTCATTTGACACGGTTATAAGTTGAACTGCTAATTTTAAATAAAGTATCACTTATCTGAACACAATCATAAAGAAAACACTAATTATTTAAGCACATTGCAAGTAGTTAGGGAGCATTCCTGTTCCAATTTTACAAATAGGAAACCAAGTTCAGGGTAATAGAATTAGTTTTCTTTGGCCAGAGCATGAATAGCTAACCTATGTGATCTAGCATTCACTTATACATATATGTAGGACCTGTGCTTGTTATATTCACTGGTGTATATGTATGTGTGTATGAATGTAGGTATATATTTCTACACATATGCATATATACAGACTCTCACACACGTAAAACAAGTTCATAATACAATACTTACATTTGCTTTGTACGGTGTGTCCTCATTCTATTCTATTCTATTGTATCCTACCACATTCCATTTCTTAAAAGATGTTGGCCATACCTCTATAAAGTGATTTCATAACCTACTGATGTATCATGATGTGTAGTTTAAAAACACTTCTCCAATTCTTTGATTAAAGAGTTAAGTTCTGATGGTCCATATTGGATTCCACACTCCAGATAAAATGCTTGGAGAGCCAATAGGGGCAGGATACTGAAGCCCAGGGGAAAGTTAAAGCTCCTGGTCTATCATCTTCCTTTAATCTCAATCTCCATCCCTGACCTGGGATTGGAGTCTCAAGGAAACCCATGAAAAACAGCTTCTGTGGTAAAGATGTCACACCAAATAGGATGGTGTCTGGATTGTTGAGATTCTAGGTCATTTTCAGGTGGGACTACCATTTATATTCACTGCCCATCTGCTTCAGCCATGTACCTCCTAACTTGGCCCCAAATGCAAATTGAGTTAAGGATAGAAAACACATCGATTTCTAGGAGGACTTGGATAAAAGCAGCATATTCACACTCAGTGGACTTAACTACCTCTTACACAAAATTATTCTTGTCCTATGGGCCTTTTCCTTATTATTCCTGTAGATGCTGGCATTATCCCAGTGGGCTTTTGAGTAAGACAGTTTGGGTTGCATCTCAGTTTTGACTACATGTGATCCTGGTTCTCCTCAATTCACTTGTCACAAAATGAGGACAATAAAGCCCACCACACAGGGATCTTAAAAGGAATAAATCACTCTTATAATAGGACCCAACATGGGTTTTGACTCAGAACTGAAACCTAGTAAATAAATATTTCCTTTCCTTTCCTTGGAGTCCTACTCTAAGAGCACATAACATTTCCAACAGAAGCCGCAATCCCTGAGCTGGCAACCAACTCTTTAAGACTACAGAGAACAAACCAGGACTTCCCCTGCACAGAACCACAACCCAAACTTGGATGCAGACAGCTAGTTAAGAAAAAATTTAGCATGATAGACACAAGTAGTATTTTCCTGATAACAACTAAAAGATATAATTAAATAACAAAACCACAATGTTTGTCAGCCAGCATATCTATAAGATTATTAAATATACAGGACATCTAGTAATTGAGAGGCTGACTTAGCTATTTTTCCAGGAAAGAAAACAAACAAAAAAATAAAAATAAATAAACTTTAGACTTAAATTGCCAAGTATTTCCTTCTTCATTGAAGCAGACACAACATGAGGATTATATCACTATTCAGCAATTGTGGTAAGAGGCAATACAGCTTGAAACAGAGCAGTCAGAGCAGAGTTGGAACAGCCAGCTCTTACTTATCAGCTGTGTTGGAGAATCGGTCTTCTTTTCTCAGTAATTCTAGGGATAGCTATAGGGACTATTAGGTAATAAGCAATAAAGTAATGTACACATACCTCCATCAGAATATTAAGCTTCACTGTGATTATTCCTTTATCTATTTTCCCACTTTAAATCAGAGAATAAGGAACAAGCCTATTCCATCTCTTCATTCTGGATTTCAGAAAAATACATGATAGAGTAAGTGTTAAATAAATGTTTTTCAAATATTAACTGCATGGAGAAAAATAAAACTACATTAGTGCTGTGATGTAATGGTGCAGTTAGTGTTAAGGATAAGCTACTCAGCCAACAGAATTTTAGTTGAAAATTAAAGAAAGACATCATTTTCCCAGCTCTCAAACTTGTTAGGCTGACAGATCTCACCAAATTATTCATGGACATTATAACACACTCATGCTATTTGCCTCATCAGCGATTTGTTTGATGTTTTAATTAGAGCCGAATTTGTAACTGTCAGAGACTCTGTTAAGAGTTCCCTTCATCTGTCTATCAATGTGCTCTAATCACACATAAATGCTATGATATGGACATATTATACATTATTTTATTATAGATATTTTCTTCAATGTGCAACATACAGATAGTAAATTACACACAACCAAGCCCTTGTTTCTCCTCTTTCGCTATAATTCCCACTATATCTAATTAGATCTTATATTTCTTTAGTGTTCTTAATTAACTACTTCCCTAATTAACTAGAAATGTCAATCAATGAACTAGCTCAGTCACACACCAGTAGAGCAACCCCATTGAAATCAGTATTATTCAGTAGAATCTGCTTCAGAGATTACCTAAGTAAATGGACTGATCAAGAAGGTAAAAAGGAAAACACAAATATTTCCTACCAAAAAATTGAAGGATAATGAACATTGGAAAATGCAATATACAGGATATTTAACGTCAAGTTCTTATGATGATTCAAACTTTTCTTAGCTGAAATATGTGTTTTTATGGTATGCATACTATTTTCATTTGTGATTTATACATTTATCTTTCAATTTCCTAAATTCTGTTTTCAGAATGGCAAAGTCATAATAACATTTTCATCTCCAAAACAAATTTCTTGCATAATTATTTCCAAGAGAAGCTTCTCATTTCCTTATCATTTGTAATCCTGTAATTTTTTTAAATATATGCTCATGATATCATTACATGGTAAATACCACTTCCAGATAGGTCAGAAAACAATCTTAAAGAAAATGGAGATGCAAAACAATTTATAAAAACCTTTTTGAAAAACAATAACCACCCCTCCAAAAAAAATCTGACAAAAGCTAATATATCAAATTAATCTCAGTGTTACTGGAATGCGATTTTAAGTATTTGTATCCTAATCATATCATCAGCTAATCATGCCAGGAACAGAAAAAAACAAATAATACAGCATTGCAGGAGAGAGCAGATGGGCTAAAGAATTTTACATTAGAAGTTGTATTTTATCCAACTTTACCTCTTCTATTAAGCCTATCACTGTGCCTTGTACACATAGATTAATTTTAAAATGTGTGGGAAGAATAGCTATTATCTACTCACTTACTGCCTAGATCATGAACCTGTAATGACCTGGATCCTTCTGTCTGCCTGAGGCAGATGATCTATAAACCAAACACAGATATTCTAGCTCCATCTGTGACCTGGACCTCCCTGGCTTTATTCCTGACGTTGTTCCCTTTCTGTTCCACACCTGGGTAGCTCAAGCTCTCTGGCTTTGGATGCATTTTCAGGTCCCATCTGTCTCTTTGGATGTGTCGGCAGACATGGGCATCAGAGCTTTCTAAGGACTTTGGTTCAGACCCATTACTCTGGCTTTCTCAGGTAGGGTAGACCCTTCCCTCGCTCTTACTATAGAATTCTAATTCTGCCTCTGACCCAACTGTCACATCTGGATTCATTAAATGTCCACTGACAGCTTTCATTCCGGTCCTCAGAGGTCAGCATAGGCAAAAGAAACTAAGGAAATTCCATAGTCCTTCAAGGGAAGCATCCACATGTCCTGACTTCAGGATATTTTAGTTTTAAAACAGTGGTCTGAAACCATTGATTCATGCATTATTTCAACAAACATTTGTTGAGTGCTTAGTATAAACCAGACTCATTTTAGAGAATTTTTCTCCTAGTTCCTTCTAATTCCCTGTCTGAAAACTTCTCTTCATGTTTACATCTTCCTTTCCCTGACAGAACCACCCATCATCCAGAGTCCTGGCATAAAGCTTCTCGTGAACTTTCAAGACCAGATATTCATAGTTTCCAATGAGTTCCTAGAAAAGCCACTAGTGTGAGACAATTTTAGCGTCTGGTGGATGCAAACAGGAATGAGATATGATAGCTTCCCTTGTAGAATACATAATACATTACGGGAGTATGTCAACCAATGTCCCCCACAATGTGATTTGTATCCAAGGGCAAAGATTACCCCTTGCATGGAAAGATGGGTTTTTAATGGAAGTGACATTTGACATGGTCCTTGATTGATAAGCAGGAGCCTTCAGTGACTATGGCCTGCCTATTCTTCTGCTGGATCAATCTAAATGTTAAATTCCCATGTTAAAAAAAATAAACTGCTGATTTGGTTTTCAGGTCATACCACACTGTTTCCAGTTTCCATTTCTTTGTTTATTTGGTCTATCTACCTCCTCTGAAGTGGGTCCCTTCCCAACTCACCTTAGGTAGCACCTTCCACCAGAAAGTTTTCTCTGGAAGCTCCCACCCTTCCAAGAAAGAGGGCCAGGTGTTCCCCTCCTGCGAGTGCCCATGAAACTCTGCACATTGCTGAGTGTCTTGGACCTCCACACAATGCCATATTTTCCTGTGCCACTCTGTAGATGTGAGTTCAGTTAAAGCAGAGTCTGTATTTCCCTCTTTGTAATTCAATTTACAGCCCAATTTAGTTCCTGGATCATGAGTGGTAGATAAATTTTGAATGGATGAATGGACAGATGCATTAACGATAAAGTAACTAGAGCAACTATGTAGGAAATTTGTCTCTAGCAGAAGTGTGGAAGATGGGTGGTTTTAGGCAAGACTATTTCACTGGCAAGAGACAGACATCTAATTTTTACTATCTTTAAAAACAGAAAATAAAGAAAATCTGCTGGTCTACATGACTGAAAAGTCCATAAATAAACCAGAGCCAGCTGAAGGACCTAGGTGTCCATATAATGTACTTAGATGGTCCCCCTGCATGTCTAACCTGTGCTTCCCTCTGGTCCAAATTCACTCTCAGGCAGGTTGTCCTCAAGCATTACAAAATTCCAGGCCCTATTTTACCAGTTTTGCAACCCCAATGAGAATTCAGAAACTCTTTTTCATTCATTCCAGCAAAAACTCTAGGGACTATTGCTAACACGGCCAGGCTTTGGTCACTTGCCCACATCCGAATAAATCTGCAGGAGTAGAGCCGGGGGTGGCATACAGGAAGGAACTGTAGGATGCGTTATCCGAACTGAAGGATTCGTTATCCTACCTGAAACCTATGGACTAAGAGCAGGTAATCGAAGGTGTGTTAACAGAAGAAAGAGAAGGGGGTGCCAGACAAGCAATATTTAGAAGACTGAATAGAGAGGCTGACACTAACTCTAGCATCCACTATGCCCTTGTACTTTGGGGGTGAACTGTTCCAGGAATCTAACATCACATTCACACATCTTTATTCTTCTCTTCTCAGAGCCAGAGTCATTATATTGGAAGAGATGAGTATAGAGAAATAGGGACAGCAGGTGTGAAGGACAATTCCCAAGCCAAGTTGGGGCAGAGGAGAGATGCCCTGCCTAATCCTGTTTGCCTTCAGCATGGTCATTTCTCAGGATGGAGCAGTGCCTCCATTTCGGCTCCCCTAAAATACAGAGCTTGAGTCATGGACTTGCCATGCATGTAATTTATTTGGGGAAATGTTCCCAACACAGAGGACTCAAGAACTGGAAAGAGCAAAATTGGAAAAGAGGACATGGGCAACTGGGGTTCAATACTACTGGGGATCCTCTGAGAAATCATGTAGCATGTCTTCCCAAAGCATGAAAAATGGGAAAACATTTACCTATTGGCTCTGGTTCCTTCTGCGAAAGGGATGTTCCATGGCAGCAACAGAGAAACATTAGGTCAGCAAGTGAAAAATACCTGATGCAGCCAAGTGCTACAGCAATGGCTGATAAATGGGTCTAGGAGACATGAGCACCCAAATTTGACTGCTTGCTAATTATGAAAGTTTCCATAGTGATTACAGGGAAAACGGAATTTAGCCACCAAAGCTTTTATTTTTATAGAATCTGCTGTTTCTTTAAGAGTTGTTGCTTGCATACGTTTAAAGACTGCGTAAAATCTAGTATTCAACTTCTGAAAAAAAAATTGGCTTGGAGGAACACTTGTTCCAACAAGACAATGAATTTGTTTACTTTTCCAGGCTATAGAGTTCTTGTGCTTATAAATTTTGAATTTTGGTTTACGCAGATTTCATTGATACAAGTGGCATATTAAGGAGGAAATAACAACAAAAAAATTCTTTCCTTTCTCTACTTCATTAACAAAAACAAGTGATTTTGATGAAAACTTTCCTGAGTCAAGTTCTGTCTAATCTGCAAATGCCCACTGCTTCTTGACATGCTTCATTCGCTTCATTCTCTTGGCAGCTCCTGTGGAGTTCTGCTTTTCCTGAGTGCACTCTTTGCGTCAGTTTTGGGTTGGGTCCGGTGATGATTACAACAGAAACACTTGTATTTTTCTTCAGTTACCAGAACTAGATGAGAGATTTGGACTGCATGATTAATGATGAAGGCAAGCTATTTAATCCTATGAAACATGATGAAGTGTCCAAACTCGGCAATAGATATTTTGGATTTTCATATTTGAGCAAACAGGCACTAAACAAAAATTCAATTTCCTTTCTAAAAAGCTAGCAGATGAAACATGCATGGTCACTGATTTAATTTTGGTGGGCTAAATGGATTCAGAAAGAGAAATTTTTAACAAATAAACATTTTATTTTGGAATAATTTTAAGTTTATGAAAGTTGCAAATTTAATACAGTGTCTGCGTACCTTTCATCCGGTTTCCTTTAAAGTGAGCATTTTACAATACCATGGCATACTGGTCAGAGCAGAGAAACCACCATTGGCACATTGCTTTTAACTGAACTCCAGATTTTATTTGGATTTTGCCAGTTTTTCCATGAACGTCCTCTTTCTGTTTCAGAATGCAAACCAAAGTACCACACTGTGGTGAATTGTCATGTCTCCATAATTTCCTCTGGACTGTGATGGTTCTTCAGTTGTCCTTATTTTTTATGGCCTTGATAGTTTTGAAGAGTATTACTTAGCTATTTAAGATTCTTCAGTTTTGGTTTGAAGTGTTCAAGCACATCTTTCTCATTGTTAGACTTGGCCTATTAATTTTTGGAAAGAGCAGCAAAGAGATTTGCTGTTCTTATGACATCATATCAAAGGCGTACATGATATACACATGACGTCACACTGATGATGTACACCTTCCTCATTTGGTAAAGAGTGAGTTTGCCAGGTTTCCTCATGGTAAAGGTACTATTTTATTTTTGAGAATTGGGCACTTCAGGAAAATATAACAAGCTATTTCAATGCCACAGGAGAGTTATACTGTTAGTGAAAAAAACTATGGAGAGATATGACTATTTTGCTGTGTTTTCATTTAAGAATATGTAAATTTGAGCCATTCATCTAGGACAATAACAGATTTTTAGAATGATTCTACTCTTCAAAGTATTAATTATATATCACAGAGTGTTTTTTATCATGGTATAATAGTTACAAGCCATTTTCCCTGGATTGAATTTCCAAGTTCAAGGATGTATGACCTTAGGCAAGTGACGTCAGCTCTCGGCATCACAGTTTCTTTATTCATAACTTAAAGGGCCATAGACATACCAATGCCTACTGATATTGTAGATATCAGTATAAGTACAGGCTTGTTTGGAAGACTGAGTGAGTTAATATTTGTAAACTGCTTAAAAGAGCACAAAATAAATGCTCTGCCCTTTGTCTCTGGTGTAGAGGTTTAGCAATTTGCCCTTGGTATGCAGCAGTATCATAAAGGAAGCAGCATATTTTATATTTACCCGGAATCCTGTAAGCTCTTTTAACTCCTTTGTTAAAGAAAAAAAAAGCAAATTTTTAGTGACCTGTGAATGTTTGCTTCATAGACAAAAGTGAAGAGACATTAGATTAAAAAAATCTCTTCATGCCTTTTTGGCTTTTATGAACTTTATAAAATGAACATGTATTACAACTACAAATAGAAAACAATCCAATACATTTTTCAAGTTTTAAAGAATCATTTCCATATTTCTGGAGATTTCAGTTTCTCATCAAATCCCAGAAAAAGAGTGATAATAACTGGAGTAATCACACAAACTTTCAATTATTCATGAGCTAGTCCCACATTTAATAAACTTCAGATTATATGTCATTTCCTATTTCTTACTACTAATTTTATCTTCCTCTAATTGTCCTGATTTTTCTCTTAGAATCATATTGCTGAATACTAGAGTATTTTTAAAAAGTAGTCATTCCTTTTGTACATCTTTTCAATAAATAAGATGGAAACTATTACATTCAAACTCCATTTTTATATACATGAAGTGATTGAAATAAACCAATGATCCATGTGAATGTTAACAAGTAAAATTTCATCTAAGTGCACCTCCTGGTAGAGTACATATTTGTCTTCCTTTTTGAAAGCCTAATACAGAAAATTTCATTTTATCTTAATTTTTGCAAACTCTCAGTTGAGTTTCTATTTTTTTTTTTTTTCTAATTTAGAAGTTTGCAGCATTGATTACAGCTTGGAACTGCTGAAGATATTTGGGACACTGTATTTTGGTCTCCATTGGGTCAGTGCTTTTCTTTTATCCTTTCTGTCAAGAAATATAAGTAATCAGGAAAATGTGAAAAGGGAAATCGTTGAAAAAGACTGGAGTACATATACTATCTACAGTGTCTGTTTTAAAGAAACAGCACTCTAGCACACCTTTCTACCCTTGATTAAGTTTACTGTAATGAGAGCACCAGTACACAAGAGCGTACCGGTATCCCTGAGCACCAGTAACCAAAAGGGCATTTCAGAAACTGAGCTTTTGATGTTTATATGGACATTCTTTCTTCCAGGACTTACCTTGACTTCTTCAAGACTCATACTGCTGTATATGGTGTTGTATACATTTGGGGATGGTTGGGTAGCAGTAACTGATACAGAAAATTTTAAATGTAAAAAACACTGGGGAGTGAGCCTTTCCATTAGATTCTTTTTTGTTGTTTTTTTTCTTTACAGAAGAATTCACATCAGATCGAGTTTCTGTTTAGGCAATGTTGGAAAACCTATTGCCATTTTATTTCTTTAACAAACATTTATAAGGCACTTAAATCCATGGTGGCTCTTACAAATGTTGACTCATTTCTCATAACCGCCTTAGGGTAGAAATCAGAGGCTAAACAACTTGCAGGTGATGCTTCGCTACTAAATGCGGGTGGCAGCCTGGCCTGTGTTCTCTGCTTGTCTAGGAACACAGGTCTTATCTCTTGAGCTGGGCTGAGTAGAACCCTGTTCTGGAGACATTTGCCCCTGGGGCAGTGGCCTCTGCTTTTTCCACCGCCTCGCATCTTACCCATGTCTCAGAGAACTCTGAATCCCACTTGGAGAATCACAATTAAACCCTCTAAAAACCTAATGATGAATAAAAATAAGTTCTCTAAAATTTCTGGAGAAAAATATAATAAAGGTACCAGGTTAAATGACTGAAATTCCTGAGAGAAAACAGCAACATGTGTGTGTTTCTCTAGAAAGGAGGCCCAACACTGAATACCAGGAAGTCCTATAGTAAATGTAATGTGACTCTGTGTGGGATCTGGCGTTCGTATTTCATCCGAATGCATGCCTGCTCCTTCAGTGGGAAGAGTGCTTGCACACCAGGTATCCGCTCCCTGTTGTCTTGGGATATGCCCTCTAAAGGCAAAACCAGGAGGGATGAACCCATGAGCCTGCTGGATCCAGCCCCTCCGCAGCTCCGGAGTGGCAACCAGTGCCGTATTTCTAGATCAAATCTGAGCCCCTCCTACGGGGAAAATATTTCCAGGGGATTTTGAAAGTTCCAACATTTCAGAGGGAAGAAGGAAGTTATGCAGAATACTAAAGAAGAAGTCATGCTATACAGGCCCAGCTTCCACTGACATTAACACTGGATTCAACTTTTGACACTGATAATCTGTTGCCAACACATGGAAAACATAAACAAGATATTCTAAGTGTGATTAGAGAATATGCAACACAAGGAACAAGAACATTCTCTGGAATCTCACATGGTGACTACAGTTTCACAGAGAGTATTGATGTCAGATGCATATGAAATAGGCTAAACTCCAGACACAAATCCCGAGACAAAACTCTTTTCCTCACAAAGAGGTCGCGCTTCCCTAGTCGTGGTTCTCAGCTCTTCCCCGGCTCGCGGTCCCACACTTTGGGATCACCACGCGCCCAAGATCCCACCTCTTCAGCGCTGGCTGCTACGCAGTCCCCCTTCAGGGATTTGGGGCACAAGGCGAATATCCGAATCTCAGAGCCCACGGGAGTTACTCTGGAGGGCGACGCGCGGGCACCACCAGTGTACCCCCCACCTCACCCGCACCGCAAGCGCTCCACCCGGGGGCGGGGCCAGTGCTTTCTTCCGGACTCCCGATCGATCAGGAGCTCCGGGAATTTCCCTGGCCCGGGGGCTCCGGGATTTCCAGCCCCAAACATGCATAAAAGGGATTCACCGACCTCGGGGAGCCACAGAGCCCGGGCCGCAGGCACCTCCCCGACAGCTCTCCCGCTCCTCGCACCGCCGCTGGACCCGCCTGCTGAGCCCCATGGCCCGCGCCATGCTCTCCGCCAACCCCAGCAACCCCCGGCTCCTGCGGGCGGCGCTGCTGCTCCTGCTTCTGGTGGCCGCCGGCCGGCGCGCGGCAGGTGGGTCCTGGCGTCCTGGGGACCCCGGGCGGGACGCGGCTGGGGTGGGCGCCCCCCGCCAACGGCCCCGCTCAATCAGCGAGTCTCCTCTTCCCTAGGAGCGCCCCTGGTCAATGAACTGCGCTGCCAGTGTCTGCAGACCCTGCAGGGAATTCACCTCAAGAACATCCAAAGTGTGGAAGTGAAGCGGCAGGGACCCCACTGCGACCAAACCGAAGTCATGTAAGTCCCGCCCCGCGCTGCCGCTGCCACCGCGCGGTCCCAGACCCTCTCGCTGCCCCAACCCTGTCCCCAGCCCGACCTCCTGCCTCACGGATTCCCTTCTCTCTGCAGAGCCACACTCAAGAATGGGCAGAAGGCTTGTCTGAACCCCGCATCCCCCATGGCTAAGAAAATCGTCGAAAAGATGCTGAACAGGTGAGTTATGGTTTCCATGCCACAGGCGACTAGAGCCGTTGGTCAGAAAAACTGGCATCTGGCCCCTGAATAGTAAATCAGGAAAACCCAAGGGTTAGCTGAAGGACTGAAAAAAAAGATTATTTTCACAATTAAAGTTTCCTTTACTATAATTACTGCTCTTGTGCCAGAGGATATTCACACTGCCCGGGGTCCCCACCCAGGTTCTTCCCTCGTTTCAGTGAACATACGTAAAACTGCCTTCATTTAACTTCTCACTGGGGCTTGCCAGTTCTGCTGAAGTGTTTTCCGACTGTTTAAAAACACAAGCTTCATTTCCCCTAGTTCCTACTGGTCTTCAGACCTGAAAAGCAGACCCCTTGCTTAAAAGTTTAGGGGTGAAGAGCAGAGATTTCACAATGATATTGCACTGGGTACACATCTGGGTACCACCACCTATTAGCCATGTCACTCAAGGACAATTATTTGGTTTATCTGAGTCTCAGACTAACAGGGAAAATAATAGTAGCTACATCATGAGGTTGCTGTGAGGCTTAAGTGAGGCCCAGTATGACAAAGAGCAGCAGGTTCTGGCTGTTGTACAGTGGAGACCACCAACCCCGCCCCACCCCATTCCTAAAAGAGCATCCCAAGCCTAGCGGTCCCTGCCACACAGCACAGCTGTCACCCACGGTAGCCACTTGAGTGCTAGGCTGGGGAAAGTGCATTCAGAAAACTCTAGAGCCTGGGGGAACAGGACAGGAGAAGAGTGTTGTGCAGTCTGCTTTCCTGAGCACCTACTCAGGGCACCCATTTTCTCATCACAGTGACAAATCCAACTGACCAGAAGGAAGGAGGAAGCTTCAGGTGGCTGTTCCTGAAGGAGGCCCTGCCCTTATAGGAACAGGAGAGGAAAGAGAGACACAGCTGCAGAGAGGCCACCTGGACTGCACCTGATGTGTTTGACCATGGCTTAGGAGATGTTTTCTATTTATTTATTTATTTGTTAATTTTTGAAGATTCTATATTAATATTTTAGGTATAAAATAATTAAGGGTATGATTGAATCTACTTGCACACTGTTCCAGAATATTCATTCTTTTGAATCTACTTGCACATTGTCCCAGAATATTCATTCTTTTTTAAATGTCAACCCCAAGTTAGTTCCATCTGGATTCGTATTTAATTTGAAATAATTAATGAATGTTTTAAAATGTTCTCCAGTCATGTTAATATTTCTGAGGAGTCTGCAACATGACAGCCACTGTGATAGAGGCTGGGGGATTCAAGCAAATGGCCAGTGAGATTATTGTAAGGGCAGGGGAATGTATGTGCACATCTATTTTGTAACTTTAGACAAATGTCAGTTGTTATTTATTGAAATGATTTCACAGTCTGTGGTCAACATTTCTCTTGTTGAAACTAAGAACTAAAATGTTCTAAATATCCCTTGGACATTTTATGTCTTTCTTGTAAGGCATACTGCCTTGTTTAATGTTAGTTTTACTGTGTTTCTGTCTTAGAACAAAGGGGTTTAAATATTGATGTTTACATCAATAATATAAAAATAAAGTACTTTAAAATATAAAATATTCGTTTAATTTTGGGGGGAAACAAGGGCTAATTTCACTGGAAAATCTAGTGATTTCTATCAATATTTCTCAATGTTTTTGATTTTTTTTTCTTTTCTGGGTGTTCAATCTGCTATACAAATAAATCAAACTATGACTTATACTTCATTCATGTGATGATTGCTGTCAATGCCCTTGGCTCTCACCTAGTGAAGAATGTGCTTTACCAAACTATGTGTACCCTGATGGGAGAGTCACTGATATAAATTGCCCTTTTCATAAGAAGTTTTTTGTTGTCTTGCTACTCAAATTTACCTCCTTAAAATATTGATGTTATTTTATCTTTACAAGGGCTCTCATTTCATTGCTTTTGTTAAATAATATTTCTTATAATTATTGACAATATAATGAAGCTGGCAGTGACATGGTGGCTAAAATATTTCATTTTTCAAAAATCATTTGAGTAGCCAATAGAAGCAGAAGTGAGTGGCTAAATACTTCACCTGTGAAAAGATTTTATTGAAATTTGGACTCAACTTTCTAAACTTCACAAAATATAAGTGGTAGCACTAAGATTAATGTTGCTTCAATTCTTTGTAGCAATATACAAAATATAATGATTTTAAGATTGGACTGCATTAGTTCTCATCCTTCCTAGTAGAATTCTGATGGGATCTCATAGAGCGTTTGCCCTCTGGGGAACTCTATATTCAATGCTGCCCCAAGATGACAGCAGCACTACAGGTTTGTAGGACAGAAACATAATCGTCATGTCAAAGAAAGAAAGACCCCATAACATAAAAGAAACCACGCTCCAAACCTGAAAAGGAAGGATGTCCATGCATTGGTGAGGTGTGTACTTGTTTCTGATTCAGGACTCTTTCAGGAAATCCCATGCCCTGGGTAACTGCCCCTAATAAAGGCAAGAAGGTGAGGCTGGCAGCCTAAATACTTGAAATCAAGTTCTGGATTGTCCCAAGAAGCTGGGCAAATAACGGTCCTAAGTAGCAAGAAACAAACTCTGAGGTTTTCTAACAATGAAAAAAGTTAAAAATAATAATCTCTTCATAATTCCAAGGTTATTATTTAATTATGAATGAGATGAGAAAGATATGTTTGTAAAATGTACTTGAGTAAATAAATGCAAACCATTTGAGAAGCTCCATAAATGGTAGCATTCATTCCCTAACCCCAACTTAGAGAACACTGAAAAATGTTTACAAGTAGCACCCAAGGGCTAAATAAAACCACTCCCTACAGTTAAGACAAGTCCTTACCCTCAAACATTGGAGCTTGCTGTACTGGCTACCTAGCTCTTGCTAACATAGAACAGGGAACATAAAAAGGACAGAAGAGATGCTTTTATTCACATGGTGGTTAAAGACCGATTTCAAACAATCAGATTGACTTTGGAGTAAGTTCCAGCTCTGTCACTGTGATCTTAGGCAAGTTTCTTTACTTCACTCAACCTCATTTCCCCACTGTAGAATGAGGATAATAACAGAATGAGTCTTCTGAAGTGTTGCAGGGATTAAATGTTATTGGAAGCTCTGGAAACATGGTTCTTGCCATTGGTCATCAGGCCAACTCCATGGACATTGTCTCAATCTCAGTCTTAGATCAAGCAGATATGTACATTGTTTTCACACCAAATTGCCCTGAAAATTTGCAAGCCCAAGGCAGTTTCCTGTTGGGAATGTTATGGCAGGAAGCAGGTAGGATACAGCCTGTTTGAGGTGGTAGTCACAGGGTAAAGGAAGTAGGGAGAAAAGATTACATAAAACATCACAGTTTTGAGAGGCCATCAGCAGGAAACAGCACCACAGTGACTGATCACAGTGGCTGAGGTATCCTGAGCAATATTACCATGGGAGCTAGAGAAGGAAAGAAGGAGGGGTGGCTAACACTATTCTGTCATCATAAGTCTTCCTGAGACACCCTCTCAGGACTTCCAGAAGTAACTGGAGAGACGTTAAGGTATGGTGGAGGTGGCAGACCCATAATAGCACTGTGGGGGGAAATCCAGAAAAACAGATCACACTGTTTGTATTTTTTGGCTACCCAATCACATAACTTTTTTTTTCCTCTGAGACACAGTCTCGCCGTGTTGCCCAGGCTGGAGTGCAATGCCATGATCTTGGCTCACTGCAACCTCTGCCTCCTGAGTTCAAACAATTCTCCTGCCTCAGCCTCCTGAGCAGCTGGGATTACAGGTACCCGCCACCACACCCAGCTAATTTTTGTATTTTTAGTAGAGACAGCGTTTCACCATGTTGGCCAGGCTGGTCTCAAACTTCTAATCTTGTGATCCACCTTCCTCGGCCTCCCAAAATGCTGGTATTAACAGGTGTGAACCACTGTGCCCAGCTCCCAATTACATCATTTAAAAAAGGGCCTGCCCTGTCTTCAACAGTGATGTCCCACTCCACTCACAATGAGTTCAACAGCTGCAATGGACAACAGCTTCCCAACTTAAGGCACCTGTTCTTCTGCATCTCTTCATGGGGGTTTTCTCCATTGAACTGTGGGAAAGGGGGCTTGGCAGAGAGAGATTTCTCAGCCCAAAAGCAGGATGGCCTGTGATTTGATGCCCTGAGAGGAGAGATAAGAGTTAATGGATGAATATTCCAATTTCCCAGTCTCTTGTTAGACAATTCTAGAAGTTTCTCTATCAATATATGTGTGTGTTTAAATTTTATAAATAGTGTGTATTAAAATAAAATGAATAAATATTAAAAAGACAAATACATAAATATATGAAATGTTCCATTTCTCTCTTTATGTTTACACCCTCTTTAAACACCTGAGCATATTTAAAACAGTTATTTAAAAATGTTGGTATGCTAAGCCTATCATTCTGTCACTTCTGAATCCATATTTACTTAATTTTTTTTCTCTTATTGTAATTCATGCTGTTCTACTTCTTAGCATGCATAATCATTTTCATTTGACTGCAGGAAATTTTGAATCTTGTATTGCTCGGTGTCAAGATTTGCTTTCTTTCTTTAGAGTCTTGGGCTCTGTTCTGACAAGCAGTTAAATTCTAGGGCATCGGCTTGATCTCTTTGAGGCTTGTTTTTGAGCTTTGTTAGGGTGGTCTAGGCACGTTCTTCATGCTAGGATTTGTTTAGCTGTATTCTAAGTCATGTCCTTCTTGTGCCATTAGTGAATGCCCTGAGTGCTCACACGTTCTCTCTACTACCACAGGGCAGACTTCAAATATCCCCTCATTCCATGCCAGGTCTGAGATTTTCTCAGCTTACAAATCTCTAGTTGCTCTTTGCTTGGCTTACAGAGTTTCACCCCTTGCACGTGTGACTTAATATTGATCCAAGAGACCTAGTGGGACCTCAATGCAGATTTATGGAGTTCTGGTTTCTTGCATAGATCTCTCCTTTCTGCAACTCTTTTTCCTAAACTTCTGGCCACCGTAATTCCCCTGAATTCAAATTTGTGCACCCTCAACTCAGTAGGACTATCATGGTCTACTTTGGATCTCTCCCCCTGCACAATGGTCCAGAGTTGCTCCAGAAAAAAACCAGGATGATCACACACCTCACTCTGTTTAGTTCCTTTTCTGAGGAATTCTAGTCTTTTTCTGCTTGTTGTCCAATGTCTGGTAAAAGCTGATTCAACAGTTGCTGAGTTTTCTAATTGCTTAAAACAGGAAGTTATGACTTATGTTTTACTTCAACATGATTGGAAATTGAAGTCTTAGTGGGACAATTCTGAGGAACATTTTACAAGGTTTCTCTGAGACTCCATGGCAAGATGAAGCCCTGATTTCCCACAGTAATATCTCATTCATTACATGCCCTGTGTTAGATTTTCTCTCATCCCTACCCCACATTCCCCGACTCCCTCACTTGTTCTTTCTATGATCATCTCTAAGATAAACCACTGCACGTAAGTCTTCGTATTAGACTGTTTTGGGGGAGCCCAAACTTAGACAATTGTGTCCCCCAGAAATTAGACCTCACAGCAAATGCATATGACTACTATTTTATTTTATTAGGGAGTATAATGCCAAACAATAAGGAGGAAGGAAAATGGGAAGTGAGGCAGAAAAAAGTGAAAGCTCACAATAGAAAACCGCATAACAATGCTGGCCATTGCTGTACACAACTGAGTTCTTGACCTCTCAAAGGGGCTGTTGTGTTTGCTTTCTTCTTCTGCAGAAACTGTGAAACCTTCTCAAACCAAGAAACTGTAGTTGTTGTGTTTATAGCAGAGTCATAAATCATCCTAACAGCAGGGCATCAGCCTCTGATTTCTATTCCTTGGCTATGCCTAAAATAAAAACCTGGAATCTGGATCCATAAGGTCCTAAAGCAGAAGAGAAGAGTCTACCAAAACATAGCCAGGACCTCATTTCACCTTTGAAGAGTTAGTACTTCAACTGACATTTTTGTTTTTCACATTAAACGTGATAAATCTTTTCTTTTTTAAGTGAAAAGTAGTTAAAATTCTTCCTGTTGCTTTCAAGAATCCCCTAAGAAAGAAGCCAGATCACACGGACGGAAATAAATAAATCAAATGTTAAGACTAGGAACTGATCCCCTGGCAGCCACATAGGAGTTTGGTTAAAACTTGAGGGATCACAAAAAAAATAAAATAAAATCAGCCTTCTGATTTTAAACATGGAACTGCAAAGTCTCAGAAACCACCAAGGAGTCACCAAATGCCATGGAATTATTTTATTACAAAAGTGGGCCAGAGTTCAGTTTTCTGATGACTTAAACACAGTGATTTTTATTAAACTAGATTATTGTCATGACTGCTTAAGAAGATAATTAGCCTAATTTTTGGCTGTAGTATTAGCTTTCTAAAATTTGTAGAACCATTCTCAGGGTACTAAATAATAGCTCATAGTCATTCATGCCGTGTGCCACTCTAGGATAGTTTAAAGGAAACATTGTGCATATTGTAGCCAAATAATTCAAAGTATAAAATGAGTTCAGCCAATCTATGGGACTGGCTAAACTATTAGTTATCTATTGTGTCCCCAAAATGCAGTGGGTTTAAACCGTCACCATTTTATTCTGACTTGTGCTCATCAATTTGGGCTAGGCAATGCAACAACCTGGGATTAGCTCAGCTTGGTGGTTCTTCTGATGGTGTCTCTTGGAGTCACCAGGTGATACTTGGTGACCTGAGTGAAACTGCCTCACTCACATGTCTAGTTGTTTGCACTAGTCATTGCCTGGGCCTCATATCTCTAGTATGTGAGCCTGGCTATCTTCATATGGTGGCAGCCATATTTTAAAAGAGCAGGAGTAGAAGCTCCTAGGCTCCTTACCTTGTTGACCTGGAACATCTATAACATCACTTTTTACCACATTCTATTGGTCAAAGCAAGTCTTACGGTCAGCACAGAGTCAAGGGGGTTGGGAAACAGATTTTACCTCTTAAAGTGTGGAGCTGCTAAGAATGGAAGGCTATTTTTAATCTTTGACAGTTGTATTACTTTCTGATATTTGCTATTCTTTTTTATGAGATAGAAATATCCCTTGTAAAATTTCCAGATAACTTACAAAAATTCATAGAACAATGCTGGTACAAATATTTATTGGGGTACAATGAACAATTATTATTATAGTACATTTCATTTCATTGTAGATAAATATTTTAAATAATAAAACATAAGATTACAGCTAAAATGGGATGTTTTGATAACTTGCATACTTGTATAAGCCTCCAGCCTATGTGAAAATTCAACTAACAGAATAACTGTCTGTAAAAAGAGGGAGGTTGTCAAGTTGTTAGTCTCAGCACTCTACATCTAACTGTAATAAATTCTGCTGCAGATCTGGCATAAATTTTAGTAGTTGTAGAATGAGAGACCCATCTTTAATAAGAAAAAATACCATCTCTTTAACAAACTCCTTCATAAACTATCGTGATGTCTTAAGCTTGTCTTTGAAGTTTTGTGAAAAACTAAATTACTTTGAATCTTTTGATATTTTGTTATCTTCATGTACTTTCTTATTAGCATCATAAGATCTGTACAGATTGATAGCACATTTTAATACCTTTATTTTGTATAGAAGGAAAATGAGATGAGAAGAAGAAATCAAGGTTGTTACTGAAATTAAGTTTAAGTTACTTGCAGCTTTTCATTTGTACAAAGGCCAAGATCTGATCAGTCAATTGCATGTTGTCAAGTTATTAAAACATCTCATTTAAGACTGAAATGGTTTTCTCTCCTTCCTTAACATGCCCAGATCTTCTTTGTGTGTTTTTGTGCATTTCTCTGTCTCAAATGCATATCAGCCTTCAAAAGTATATGAGTTTCCTTTTGTCTTTTCACTAGTCCAGTGTTACTTTCCCTGTAAAGTCTTCCCTGAGTGCCCTGGGGAAGTCCTCCCTCCTCTCTGCTTCCACCGTTGCCTCAGGTATACAACTGTTATAACACAGATCACGTTTTAGTTTAATCTGTTTACTTGTCTGTCTCTCAAACCAGACTGTGAACATCTCAAGAGCAGAAATAATAAATGTTCAGTTATAGTTAGTGAAAGAAAATAACTTACTATTTAGGCTACTTTTACCTTTAAATTGTATCAACCTTTCAGTAATCACTAGTCCTTCAGTTAAATGCTGTTATGGGTTGAATTATGTCCCCCTCAAACTTATATATCAAGGTCCTAATCCCCACGACTTCAGAATGTGACCTTATTTGGAAGTAGGCTCCTTAAAGAGGTAATCCAGTTAAAGTGAGGTAATTAGAGTGAACCCCTAATTCAAAATGATTGGTGCCCTAATAGGGGAAATTTTGAGATAGACAAAAAGAACACCATGTAAACATAAAGGTGGACACCCGATGAGCAAGTAGCAATGTTAAGAACAACTCCTTCTCTCACAGTCCTGAGGAAGAAGCCACCCCATTAAATCTAGATTTTGGACTTCAGGGTCCAGAATTAAAATATGAAAACATTTCTGTTTAAGCAACCCAGTTTGTGGTACTTTGTTATGATAGTCCTAAGAAGCTAATGCAAATGTTAGCTGATTGATTTGTTAATGCAAAAAAATAGTGTGGTCACTATAATATAATCAAAGTCACTTATAAAATTGCTTAAGAAATGAAATTAAAGCTCATAGTTCACTGTTAGTTAATTAACCTTGAAGCCAGTGGAAACTGCTACCTTCAAACAATAGTGAACTGTTGTTTGCAGTTCTTTTTAAAATTTGTATATTTATTACTTTTCTTTAATGCCATGAAAAAATAACTGACCATACTATCTTTCTATTTTAAATAATTAAAACACAAAATATATGAAGTGATGGACATTAGACAATAGGAATAATGGGATAATAATCCCTGAGAGAAGGAAAAAACAGAGGCAAACCCTTCGATGGCCTCAGAGTACCACATAGAGAGCATTTCCAGAAATGATCATTGAAAGACACAGTTCAGATTTCTTTGTTGTTGTTTTTGCATTGCTTTGAATGATTTTTTTTTAATTTTTATTTTAAGTTCAGGGGTGCAAATGCATATTTGGTACATAGCTAAACTTTTGTCATGGGGCTTTGTCATACAGACTATTTCATTACCCAGATATTAAGCCTAGTACCTATTAGTTAATTTTTCTGATCTTCTCCCTCCTCCCATTCTCCATCCTCCAATAGGACCCAGTGTGTGTTGTTCCTCTCTATATGTCCATATGTTCTTATCATTTAGCTCCCACATAAAAGTGAGAACATGTGGTGTTTAGTTTTCTGTTCCTGTATTAGTTTGTTGAGGATAATGGCCTCCAGCTCCATCCATGTCCCTGTAAGAACATGATCTTATTCTTTTTTATGGCTGCCTAGTATTCCATGGTGTATATATACCATATTTTCTTTATTTGGTCTGTTGTTGATGGACATTTAATTCCATGCCTTCACTATTGTAAACAGTGCTGCAATGAATATACATGTGCCTGTGTCTTTATAATAGAATGATTTAAAATCCTTCTGCTATATACCCTGTAATGAGATTGCTGGGTCAAGTGCTATTTCTGTCTTTAGGGATTGGAGGAATTGCTGCACTGTCTTCCACAATGGTTGAACCAATTTATACTCCCACCAGCAATGGATAAGCATTCCTTTTCCTCTACAACATCGCTAGCATCTGTCATTTTTGTATTTTTCAGTAACAGTCATTCTGACTGGTGTGAGATAGTATTTCATTGTGGTTTTGATTTTCTTTTCTCTAATAATCAGTGATATTGAGCTTTTTCATGATTGTTGGCTGCAAGTGTCTTCTTTTGAAAAGTGTCTGTTCATGTTTTTTGCCCATTTTTTAATGGGGTTGTTTGTTTGTTTCCTTCTTGTAAATTTGTCTAAGTTCTTTATAGATGCTGGATATTAGAGCTTTATTGAACGCATAGTTAAAAAGAATTCTTCTATTCCATAGATTGTCTGTTTACTCTGTTGATAGTTTGTTTCACTGTGCAGAAGCTCTTAAGTTTAACTAGATCCCATTTGTTCATTTTTGCTTTGGATGCAATTGCTTTTGGCATCTTTGCCATGACATCTTTGCCAGTGCCTATGTCCTGAATGTTATCCCAGCATGTTTATATTTTGGGGTTTTACATTGCAGTCTTTAATCTACCTTAAGTTAATTTTTGTTTATTGTGTAAAGAAGGGGTCCAGTTTCAAACTTCTGCACATGACTAGCCAGTTTTCCCAGCACCATTTTTTAAATAGGAAATCCTTTTCCCATTGCTTGTTCTTGTCAGGTTGATTGAAGATCAGATAGTTGTAGGTGTGTGGTCTTATTTCTGGGACCTCTATTCTGTTCCATTGGTCTATGTGTCTGTTTTTGTACCAGTACCATGCTGTTTTGGTTTCTGCAGCCTTGTAACATGGTTTGAAGTTTGGATAGTGTGATGTCTCCAGCTTTGATCTTTTTGCTTAGGATTGCCTTGGCAATTTGGGTTCTCTTTTGGTTCCATATTATTTTTAAAATAGTTTATTCTCCTTCTGTGAAGAATGCCAATGGTAGTTTAACAGCAATAGCATTGCATCTATAAACTGCTTTGGGCAGTATTACCATTTTAATGATACTGATTATTCCTATCCATTAGCATAGAATGTTTGTCCATTTGTTTGTGTCATCTCTGATTCTTTGAGCTGTGTTTAGTAGTTATAGTTGCAGAAATTTTTCACCTCCCTAGTTAGCTATATTCCAGGTATTTTATTCCTTTTGTGGCAATTGTGAATGGGAGTTTGTTCCTGATTTGGTTCTCAGCTTGACTGATATTGTTGTATGGGAATACTAATGATTTTTGCACATTGATTTTGTACTGAGAATTTGCAGAGGTTGTTTATCAGTTTAAGAAACTTTTGGACTGAGACCGTGTGGTTAACTAGATACAGGATCATGTCACCAGTTTTCATTTCTTGACAAGAATATGGTTGTAATTTGAGCTCCATTTTTCTGCAGCATATTAAGCTGTATGTTAGTGCAGGTTTGACAGATTATATTAAGACCTTAAATGGAATTATGCAAATATGAAAGCCAAAAGCAAATACTTTCTGAGGAAATGCATCTTAATTCCCTACTTTGTACAAACATGTCCTTTGTAAACATGCATAGACATTCTCATGACTCCATTCTATCAGCCACCATTAACCTCAATTGACATTGATCCCTTCACAATTATGCAGTTTAAGCTCCAGAAAATAATGCATTCATTTCTCTGTTTAACAAGTTTTATCTTAGCATGCCCCAAATGTTCCAATTAAAACAAACTTTAAAAACAAACTCAGCTTCCTTAGTGGCTTGTGAGTGACAACATGAGACTCAATAAACTGCACCTTTTATTCTTTAACGGGGAGAGGGAGTACAAGGAGAACAATAAAAAAGTTCTCAGGATTGTAGAGAACACATAAAAGTGGGCTGTAGTATTGATTCCACCATCCAGACCAGGACCAAGATCAAGGACAGACATGGGTACTCAGAGCCCACCAGCACTCCTCCTGCTGGCTGTCATTGTCCTGGGCACATTTGGTAAGCCAACCATGGCTGTTATCATTTTCTTCTAGGCACTGGAAAAATTCAGAAAAGATTCCAGATGTAATGAGATTGTATTTGGCATCAAGGAAAATGTGGAAACTGTGGACCTAAAACAGAAGCTGACATATACAGTATTTAGGCTGCATAGTGTCAGAGAACTTCTTGTTGAGTCAAATAACAACATGTAACTTCTTAGAAATATCTGCCTATAAGAGTCCGCGCTTTTCTTATTATAGGTGATAGCAGGAACATCAGTTCGTAAACATTAGGAACATTAGTTCCTAAACATCAGTTTAGGGTGTTCATTTTAATGATGGTAGGCAGAGAGAAAATGCTACTTTCAATGAACAAAATTCACACATAATCTTTATGATTACAACTCTTCATAGAAAGGATCAATTTGATTTTTGGCATTGAAAAAGTTATCCTATTGACCATACATACTTGTAAGCAATAAATTATTGGTCTAGTGTATCTACCAGTTTTTCAAGCATAATGGATGCTCAGTAATTGTTGATCAGAATAATAACATATAATTAGGTTTGTGTAACTATCTCTCCATAAATATTTCTATCAGTACTGAATTTGTGAATATAGTTGAGTGTCCTGCTATATTGATTTCTACTTTCAAGTAAAGAACGAAGAATCATGGGCTATATTTGTTCCCACTGAGGGTTTTCAAAATTTTTTTTCACACAGCTGATTCCTCTGAGAGTCAAGAGTTGCAATGCCAATGTATTCAGACACATTCTACTTTATTCCTCACCAATTCATTTAAAATATTCAGTTGATATGTGAGGGTCCTTTCTGTAAAAGGAAAGGAGTCATGTATGTAGTGAAGATATGGTGGAGTGTGGAAGCCTCTAGGGCTGCAGTTTTCAAAGCTGGTGTTTCCTTACAAAGTATGCTAGGTTGGGAGTATAAGGAGACCTAGCCTCTAGGCATTATTCCTACACAATGTGGGAAGATAATTGCCCAGTCTTTATGCTCTCATTCCTGAAAACATCATATACTCTCCTCAATAAAAAGGGCTGTCAAATGGGAACACAGGATGTGAATTCTTCTTAGTGGAGTTAACCCTATGGTCAGTGAACATGTACAATAAGGAAAGATACACATTCCTCAGTAAGGATACATGGATAATTAGTTGATCATCTGGAAATCTTTTACAAACTGTTATATAATAAATTCAGTATGGCCAGACAGCCATGGAGACAACTGAGGCATAAGTCTGCAAATATAGAGCTTAGAGACTATGGAAAACAATTCTGCCTTTTATTAATTTTTTTTTACTGTAACCTATGTTATACAGACTGTTTTAGTTGTTCATTGCGAGGTAATGAATTACCACAATTTAGCAGCTTAAAATTAACCCACTTATTGATTTTCACAGTTTTGTAGCTTAGCAATCTAGGTGGCTTGACTAGGTTCTCTGCTTGCGATTTTATAATGCTAAAATCAAGGTGTCAGCTAAAGTCTGCTTGGGATTTCATAAGGCTAAAATCAAAGAGTCCCCTAAAGTCTCGTTTGAAGGTTCTAGGGATGAATACACTGTCAATCCAGGTTGTTAGTAGAATTAAGTTCTTTGTGGTCTAGGACTGAGCTCTTCATATTCTTCCTGGCTTTTGGCTTGGGGTCGCTCACAATGCCTATAGCACCTAGAGGCCGCTCTCCACTTATTCATATAAAGCAATTAACAATCTGCTTTGCATTGAGTCGATCTCACCCTTCAAATCTGTCTTCCTTCTTCTGCTACCTGCCAGAGAAAAGTCTCTGCTTTTAGGGATTAAGACATTACATTAGGTTCATTTGAATCGACCACTGTTTTTATTAATTTAGTAAACTCATAGTAGCCTTAATTACATCTGTAAAAATCTCTTTTGACATGTAAGATAACATAACTACGCGTGTAATACCTCATATATTCACATTTCTATGATGTGCATGGGAAACTTGATGGGCCTTTTTAGGATTCTGTCTGCAACAAATACAAAAGAGAATATGATTACATATATATGCAGTTTGGAGAGCAGTGGTATAATAAACACGCACTCTCATGTTACGTAGGCTAAATTTTAGAATTAACTAATACATCAGAAGCCTCCCTGTGTGACTCTCCTGTTATAGGCTGAACTGTGCCTAAATTAAAATGTTAAAACCTAATCCCTAATACCTCAGAATGAGACTGTATGTGGACATAAAGTCTTTGCAGAGGTATTCAGGTTAATAGGAGGTCATTAGGGTAAGCCCTAATTCAATACCACTGTTGTCATGCTCAGGAGATTAGGACACAGACAACACATAGACTGTGGGGTAACCTCCTGAAGACAGTGAGAAGATAGCCATCTGCAAGTCAGGAAGGGATGTCTCAGCAGAAACCAAGCCTTTCAAAACCTTAACCTTGGATGTTCAGCCTTCAGAACTGTGAGAAAATAAGTTCCTGTTGTTTAAGCAACCCGGTATGTGACAGCAGCCATAACAAACAAATACATCTCCCAAATCATATACCCATCTCTTTCCAAAAATTCATCACTATTTTAAATTGTGTTGTTTCTTGCTTTTCTTTATGGTTTTACCATCTATGTATGAATCCTTACACAATTATTATTTTGCTTGCTTTTGAACTTTGTGTCAATGGAATAATGCTAAATGTATTCTTCTGTGACTTGATTTTATTATTTAATATATGCTATGTTTTGCAGTCCATGTATTTTGATATGTTTAGCTGGTTATTCAAATTAAGTAACTCCACTGTAGGAATACTAAGTAAATAAATAAAAAATTTATTTATCCAATCCACTGTTGGATCACACTTGGGTTCTTTCCAGATTTTGGTTGTTAATGACATTCTTTTTTTTTTTTTTAGTTTTGTTTATTTGTTTGTTTAAAATTTATTTATTTATTTTAAGTTCTGGGGTACATGTGCAGATCGTGCAGGTTTGTTACATAGGTATACATGTGCCATGGTGGTGGTTTGCTGCATCCATCCCCCTGTCATCTACATTAGGTATTTCTCCTAATGCTATCCCTCCCAATCCTGCTATCCCTCCCCTAGCCCCACACATCCCAGTACCCGGTGTGTGACATTCCCTTCTCCGTGTCCATGTTCAACATCTACTTATGAGTGAGAACACGTGGTGTTTGCTTTTCTGTTCTTGTGTCAGTTTTCTGAGAATGATGGTTTCCAGTTTCATCCATGTCCCTGCAAAGAACATGAACTCATCCTTTTTTATGGCTGCATAGTATTCAGGACACAGGCATGGGCAAGGACTTCATGACTAAAACACCAAAAGCAATGGCAACAAAAGGCAAAATAGACAAATGGGATCTATTGACATTCTTTATGTTTCTTGGTTTATGTTACATAAGAGTTTCTCTAGGAATGACTTTCTGTGTTTACAGTTTGCACATCTTCAATCTTACTAGGTAATGCCATATTGTATTACAATGCAGTTGTACCAACTGACACTCATTACTGTGGAAAATTATCTGTTGCTTTACGTACTGGCCAATATCTAGTATTGCCATTCTGATGGGTATGTAAGATTGTCACATTATTCTTTTAATTTGCATTTTTCTATAATTAATTAGGTTAAATATTTTTTCAAATGCTTAAGAACATTTGCATTCTCTTTTTAAAAAAATACACATATATTCATTTCTTTTTTTCCTTTTTCTATTTGGATATCATCTTTTTCCTTTTGATTCTTAGGTGTTCTTTTTATATTCTGGATATTAGTCCCTTGTCAGTTTTATGGATAGCAAAATTCATTTTTAATATGTGGCTCATATTTTCTTTCTATAGTGTCTTTAGTGAGCATAAGTTTCTAGTTTTACCACACTTGAGTTTAGCAATATGTTCTTTTCTGGTTAGCACTTTTAGTATCTTATTTTTTTAAAAAATCTTTCCTTTATAGGGTTTACAGAAATATTATTCTATATTTTCTTTTAGAATTGTCACATTTTTTTCTTTGTGTTTAAGACCTGAATCCATATGGAATTTGTTTTGTACATGATGTGAGAAATGTATCCAATTTTATGTTTCCATATAATTCATTGTTTCAGCACCATTTGATATAATATCATTTCCTCACTGATCCACAATACTATTTCTGCCATAAATTGAGCTCTTCTTCAAGTGGAGGGATGGTCTAACCTCTCTTTTCTGTCCCATGCATCAGTTTGTCTATAACTGTACACAGTCTTTATTATTAATATTTTATAATAATTTTTAACTCCTGGAATGAGAAATTCCATGCCACTCCATCTTGTTCCAAGAGTGGCATGCTCCAAGAGTGGCATGTCTCTTCTTGAATTTCTGTCTTCCATATGCATCTAAGAAGCAGCTTGCAAATTGGCACTAAATTAAATTGTAATTTTGAATGAGATTTCTTTGAAGTTACAGATTAATGTTTAAATAATTTACATCTTTATGATACTGAATATTACATTTTAAGAACATGGTCTCTGGCTGCAAGCTTATTGAGTCCTTCTTTAATGTTTTTAAAGTTTTATAATTTTCTTCATAAAATTTTCCCATATTTTTTATTATAGCAAACATATTTCTTGACACTTTATATGATTTGATGCCATTGTAAAGGGTATCTTTATAAAATGTAACATTCCAGCTGTTAGTGTTTAGACACACAATTTTATATTGGTTTTGTAACTACCAACATTTTACTTGAGTAGTCATATCATCTGGGAAAAAAGGCAGTTTAGTTTCCTCTTTTGGCAACTATGCCTTTTGTTTATCTTTCCAGCTTTGCTGAGGTATCTGCAATGATAGTGGGCACACTGTCTTGTTTCAGCACTCAAAGAAATTACTTTCAATTTTCACCATTACGTATGATGTTTTATGGCTATCCTTTTATTGGTAATTTGCTAAAATTCATTGTTATATTATTTTCATTAATTTTTATAATTGAGTATTACTATGTTATTTTCTTAAATTCTGAAATCTATACCTCTTGCTAAGGGTGTGGTAAGATGATCCAGTCCTGGAGATGCTGGTGGAACTTTGTGGTTTTGTGAAGTGTAGTTGAAAACTACAGAATTAATTTAAATAAGCAATTGATCCTCTCCCTGCCCAATGATCCATGAGCCTTTATGAGGTCCTAGAAGCTAAAAAAAAATTAACAGAGATGTAACAATAAATAGTATATGATAAGAGACTGACAATTCTCAGCCTGGAAGACTTTATTCTTGTGTAGATTTTCCAGAGTCTTAGCACTATACTTATGAGCTATGTACATAAGTCCAATAATGTGTGCTGACTGGTTGATATCTCAAAAGATTCTAAAGAAGATGTTATTATTTAGTTGATAAAAAAATTTAGCTAGACACACTGATATAAGTTATACTCTAGTAATATGATAAACGTAGTTCAAGAAATCTGAGTGTTCATTCTAAGCATATTCATTTCATCTTACAAAAATTCTAATGAATAAATTTAAAGCATTGTTAAATTAAGCATAGTTATTATTTAGCCAGAACACTCTTTTATTTTCAGAGCCACATTAAAGATGGGAAAATAATTTGTTTGGATCCTGAGGTTGAATGGGTGATGACTATTATCCAAGAGACTATGGACAGGTATAATTAAAGCCAAGGATTTTCATATTCACTTTCTCTTTTCTTTTAATTAAATGTATATTTAAAAATATATACAAGATTTGTTTTAGATTAGAATAAAACAACAATAAGACTAGAATATCTTTATTCCAGAGAATCCAAAAGATTAGTTCCCAGACCAGTAGATTAGCATCACCTGGGAACTTTATAGAAATGCAGATTCTCAGGTTTCACTTCAGATCTACTCAGTCCAATCAGAGTTTCTGTGGGTGGGCCCAAAAGTTTGTGTTTTAAAACACTCTCATGGTGAGTCCAATGCACTCTCAAATTTTAGAATTATTATCAGTCCACACCTTCCAATTAATATGATATCCAAGTTGACTTGTGTTTAAAATAACTTCACTGAACACAAAAGTTACATAAAATTGCTAGAATCTGTTTTATACAAACCAGCTGAATGAGCAATAGACCAATTTGATGAAAGAAGTTTCAAGGGAAAAAATTGCTCCTCTTTGCAAAAAGGTATTTCTGGCACTGCATTTTTAGAAATTAAGCTCCAAGTAGAATTTGCAAATCAGTGGATGGAGCAGGAATAATTAGGATAGGCAGGTAATAATAGGAGTGTATTTGGATTAACTTCTAAAAGTAAGAGACTTGGATATTTTCTGAATTTTTAAGCTATAGCAGTGTGTCCACTCATAACAACAACAACAAAAGAACAAAACCAAATTCTGTATTTTTTAATAAAAAAAAAACACAAAGAAAAGCAAATTAAGGGTATTTGGACCTTATGATTCACCCAAGGGTCACCTTGGTGGTAGAGAGGAGTAATGTGGTGGGAAGAGCTTAGGATTTTCAGTCCTATAGCTGTGGCTTAGTGTTCCAGATCTACCAACTATAAGTTACGTCACTCTGGATAATTCACTTAACACTGGGGATTTACATGCTTTCATTTGTTTTTACTTTGTTTTGCTGTGAGAGAAGTAGAGATAACACAGGTAAAGTGTTTAATTATGGCTATTAATTTTTGACTTACTAAATGAATAGGTGTTTTTCTTTATTCTTTGTTGTTGTTTTTTCTTAAAAAGGGAACATATGTAGCTAATCCTGAGTGTCTGTGTAGTTACATGTCAGTCTGCTTGTACTGTAGGTCTCCTAACTGATGGCTACACAAGGAGCATCACATCCTATGGGTAACAAGAGCCCATGGTGTCATCTTGTGCTTGAACATCCTCCAGAGTTTTCTTTGAAGGGGACACTATTTTTATGAAAATATAGAACTAGAATGAACTGTTTTCCTTAGTCCTTCTGAGAACCTAAACATTGCTTTCAGGCAGGTGATTGACTCTTTGTTAGAGTAATAATGATAGACAATGTGATGAAATTTCTGCATAGAAAAGATAATCTCCAAACTTCATATAGTAGGTGAGGGGTTTCCCTATAGGCTCAATACAGTTTACCAGATTTTATCTCCTCAATTCTGTCCTCTACCACTCTTTAGTCCATTTAACTTCCTGGTGGATAAGAGAGGTTGACTTATATTTTTTTCTCTACTCAATTTTTAAAATATTATCCTTAATTACATAGGTATGCTTTTTTATTAACTTATAAACCCTCTGGTCTCTTGATGGTTCAACCTTTTGTGTTCCAGAGGCCTTAATCTCTACTCCATTGCAGGTATCCACGGACTTGGATCTCACTATAAAGTTAGATTGCTTTATCTCTAGTGTCTAAAACTAAAGCACTTTTTAAAGAATAGTATTTCATTGATTATAACAACTCAAATAAAAATACATTTAAGAAGATAATGAGAAATAATAGTTATATAACAAAATTGTCTTAAATTTTAAGAGTTTACTTTTAGATAAAGCAAACCTAATAGATAAAATCAGTCAAGAGGAGGAATGACCCAATCTAGGAAACTGTAAAGTCATTATGTGAGGGGAGGAAAGTGAGAAAATTTAAGATCATCTGGACCCAGGGAAGATCACAAGGATGCTAGCTCAGAATAATGAGGTGGAGAACTTAGACCCAAAGCAATGTTCTAATTATTTAACTTCTTCCTAGTAGAATTTCTGCATGTATAATACCATCAAATATTAAATGAATGAACATTTCTTTTTAACCACTTCTGAAGAACGTGTTATCAAATGAGTGGTATTCTCTCACGGAGTCAATGCTTCCTAAAGGGAGTATTATAGGCACTAGTACCCTTAGGACTTTCTCTTGTCATCTCTTGTGTCTTTGTCTCTCTCTGCTGGCCTGAGGTTTCTTTCTTTCTCATTCTCTGGTCTCCATGGAAAATCATCTACAAATTGCTTTCCTTAAGGTTCAATTTCCAATTCCTGGGAGAGAAGATCTAATAATAGTAGCCATATTAATTCAGATGTACACACAGGTCCAATCAGCTGTGGCCAAGTGACCATGGTTACATGGTGCAAACAAAGCCATTGAGGTTCATCACTATAGAATGAAGAAGTAGCTTCCAGAGAAGTGAAAGTTTTTATTAATTGGACAGGTACCTCCAAAACATGCTATCCCTGCATATGTGTATCTGAACATCGGAGAGAGAAAAATAAAGAGGGGCAGACAGAAAAAGAAAGCACATTTCCTCCAAAAGAAGAAACAAATTGTTGGTCTTTAGAGTAGTGATATATATATATACTGAAACAGAACTAGACAAAAAGTCCAGATGTTTGGGCTCTATGATTCTGAGCAAGCATCTGAACTCCTTTATACTCAGTTGTAAATGTGAAAACATGACAAAATGAAACAAAACATCTTCTCCTTGACAACACTTCAAGAGGAGATAATAAAATTGAAAGTAGGGTTTTGGATATAAGCATGAAAAATCATAGTGTTGTTCTTGTTAAAAGTATGAGATCACTCCCTAATTAGTAATTAGAAAAGCAAGTTTTATGGTACCTGCTCACATTGCCCTTTCCATAACTATATATGGACCAAGCCACTAAATTATCTGAAGCAGGTGGCAAGTTTTACTGCTACAGATCATAGCAAAAATGATAATAGTTCTTAAGCCGTTATATACTAACAAGTACCTCTGAGATTGAGCTCTGTGATAAAAACAGAAAAATCTCAGGACAACAAGTCCAAAACTAAGAACTTTAGCATATAAAATTCTAAATTTCCAGGGAAAGGGATCTAATTAGTACAGTTTGAGTCATGCATCCACTCATGGTCCACCCGCTGTGGGCAGGAAATTAGAAATACACCATAGAGACGTGGCTGCCGGAAGTCCCCCCAGAGTGAGGCAGGCGATTCCCAGACTAACAGGCAGATACCTCAGTGGGGCCTCCCTACCACTCAGAGAGCATTCTTCTTAAATCTGTGGGAAGAGTAAATAACTGTAGGTAGTTTTGGTTTCAGAAGGACTTTTTTGGGGGGTACTGGGGTACTGAAAACCCTTAAGCTACAAGCTACCTATAATACTGGATATGGAAACAATTCATTTAAATGAATAGCTTTGCTCTGCAGAAAGTATTAAAAATCCTCAGGACGTCAAAAAAGAGGAATCAGAAAATAGGACAAGAATTTCATAGGTTAGTGCTATGAATTGTGTACAGTAAGGCTCAAAGGTGGTTGCTCCGGCAGTAACTAGATGTTGACATTTTTATCTCACATTGGGACAGAAGACATGGCTGTGGATCCTTGTAAGACAGAGTTGCAACAAAAGGTTCTTGTATAAAATCAGAACCCTCAATAGAAATAAATCTACTGAAAAAAACTATTTTAAGGAAGCATGTCTGCCTCAACATGAACAGGTTGAATAAAAATAATTTCCCTGGAAATTGTTTGGGATTCTGTTATAACTCCAGTTTGGGCCTAGTATCATAGAAGGAGGCCCAGATCAACACTTGGCAGAAATGAAACCAAAACTGTGCTGATCATCTTCAACAGGGACCACACAGAAGTCTGAAAGATAAAGCCACACTGAAGATGCGTTAATTGTCTAAATTCATAAAACTATGGAGAAACCATCCACCCTAAACAGCAGTTAAAACCTGGAATAAACAGTACCCCTAAACTGAAAGTGTTAAAATCAACAAACAACCATTATAAATACGTTTCAAATCTGTAGACATCAAAGAGGAATTGAAATATAAGAATAAAATAAGATACTAGAAAATCAAACAGATTTGGTAGTGGGATGGGGGAAATCCCAAACAGATAATAGAAAAAGAGAATAGCAAATCCGAAAAAAAAAACCAAAGGGAGTTTCCAGAAAAGAAACACAATAATACAATGTGCAATTTCATAGGGTGGCTTAAGCAGTAGATTTGATTCATCTAAAGAGAAAGTTATTTTTGGAAGATCTGAGGAAATTACAATGAAGCAGAGATAAAAATATAGACTATACAATAGGAGATTGAGAAAATTTAAAAATAGTATGAGAATATCTAATTTATTTCTGAAAGAAATCCCATTCCTCAAGGAGAGAGAGGATAGGTAAAAAGTAATATTTGAAAGGATAATGATTGAGAATTTTGTAGGAGAGATGAAATGCCCATATTTAAGAAGCCAAATAGATTTTAAGCAGAACAGAAAAATAAAACATTTATAGTTAGCTGCAATGTACTGAAACTACAAGATCCAAAAGATAAAGACCTGAGAATGAATAAGCATGTTCTAGAACGGAAATTAAAGAAAAGATCAAACCTGAGCCGGGACTCTAGAAATAATGTACTTTCTCTAAAGTGGAACTGCTTTGGATGAATCAGCTGTAGAATATTGAATTGCTGTGGGGTTCTTTTTGTTTTGTTTTTTGTTTTTTTGTTTTTTGAGGCGAAGTCTCACTCTGTCGCCCAGGCTGGAGTGCAGTGGCACGATCTTGGCTCACTGCAACCTCTACCTCCCAGGTTCAGGCAATTCTCCCTCAGCCTCCTGAGTAGCTGGGATCACAGGCATGTGCCACCATGCCCAGCTAATTTTTGTATTTTAGTAGACATGAGGTTTCACCATGTTGTTCAGACTAGTCTCAAACTCCTGACCTTGTGATCCACCCACCTCGGCCTCCCAAAGTGCTGGGATTACAGGAATGAGCCACCACACCCAGCCTGCTGTGGTTTTTAATTTAAGTCTATAATGCAGAATCACGGTCACGAAGTTTGACTTATGTTGGTTACGACTAAATGTCATATGGTTTCTAAGAGACGCAATGAACTACTAATAAAAACATCAAGATTAGTGGTGTATTTATTTATCAACTAATTTTCCTGTAATTTTTTGCTTCCATATGTTTGTGGTTCGAATCCTATATACCTAATGATTCATACATTTTACATTTTTTCTATTTTTTTTTCTCCAGGTTCAAAGTGTTTTTTCCCAAAATGTAACCTGCTGGACACATTGAGAAAAGTGTATCATTCTATTGTTCTCCACCCATCCATCTTAATGTGATAATGTGGAGAAGTGGTAAAAATTAAAAGTTAAAACAGGGTTTGGGGCAGACAGACCCTAGATCTAGCATTTACAAGTTATGTGTTTTCAGGCAAATAACATTTCTGAATCAGTCTTCTCCTATAAAATATTAACATTAATATCTACTTTATTTGAAGTTTGTTGAGAATATTAAAAAGCAAATGTCTTCTATTGATTTAAGCCCTACAAATCATAGCAAATTACTTATCATGTTTCTGAAAATACTGTTCCATTTTTTGGCTTAAAGTTTTGTTCATACTGTTCCCTCTATACAGATCAATTCCTTTTGCCTGCCTCCATACCCTTCACCTAACTTAACATTTAAAGGATCTAAGGTCTGAAGAATGACTAATTTGTATATCATCAACTCCAGCCTCCCACACTCCTCAAGTTCCAGGTATCTGCTCCTCTTCGTCTGCATACACTGCCAAAATTCCAATTGTTTCATATTTAACTTCATTTCATTGAGGAAACTTTTGAATCAACTCTAATGTAAATGACTTTCCAAAGATTATAAAACCAGTTAGTGGCAGAGACAAGTCATGAAGCCAGAAATCCTCGTTTTTTATATTAAATTACCTCTACTGCTTGTGCTTCAGTTAGTAGGACTAGCCCCATCCTGGTTACATCCAAGCTCTATGGGATGCTGAAGAAGAAAATCTTCAGAAAGAGACCCACTGTGTATTTCTGGGTGAGGTGCGTTTCTTGCCCATGACACAGTAATTAATTCATGAGGCCTTCTAAGATATCCTGAATGCTGTTCCTTGCCAGCCAGCTCTGCTAATCTCCTTTCACTGGATTATCAGGTGTTATAATCTTGATCTAGACAAATGCCTGTCCTCTGAATTTTCTTTTTAGCGTCAACAGAAATATATTATTTTAATATAGCTAAATCTTTTTCTAGAGCTCACCATTTTCAATGAAAATTTTTCTCTTTCCTTGAGCTCATTTATTTTCTGTCACTGCTGAAAAGAATAGTCCTCCCACCTCACATTGCAAGCACCATCGCCAACTCCTACTGAAACGCACATTTACTCACAACTATGCCCAAATCTATTGACCAGGGAGTCCAAGGAAGGGAAGGTGACAGTCATTATCATTCCAAAACCCAGTGTTCCTCTGTTTTTCCATTTTATTATAATGCGATTCAGTCACCCTCCTAAGCCAGGAACTGGAGGTCATCACAAACCGATCCTCTCCCTCTGCCCCACATTCAACTAGACTCTAGATCCTGCCATTTATACCACCTGATCAATTCTCGGTAGCCCTCCTCTGCCACTGTCTTAGTTATGACCTTCTCAAACTTTCATCTGTAGCCCAGAAATGACCTCCTAACTACTTTCCCTGACTACACTGTCTCTATTCCAGTAAATCTTATTCACTGTAAAGTGATTGTTCTACAACACAAATCTCACCAGGTCACTCTCTTGCTTGAGACACTTCAAAAGATGCCTCACCTATGTGATAGGTTGCTATGATCTGAATATTTGAATCTTCCAAAATCAATATGTTGAAACCTAGTTACCAATTTGATGGCATTAGGAGGTGAGGTCTTTGGGAAGAGATTAGGTCACAAGAGCAGAGCTCTCATGAATGGGATTAGTTCCCTGATTAAAGAGGCCCCAGAGACCTGCCTTGCCTCTTCTACTGTGGGGACACTGAGAAGGCAAATCTATGAACCAGAAATCAGGCCCTCACCAGACATTGAATCTTCAGGTCCCTTAATCTTGGACTACCTAGGCTTCAGAACTGTCAGAAATAAGCTTCTGTTGTTGATAAGCCACCCAGTTTATGGTATTTTGGTTATAGCAGGCTGAATGAATTAAGACATAGGTCAACAATGGTTATTAGCAACCTTTGTTATTAGTAAAGGTTACTAATAGTAAGAAAGACTATTAGTCAGGTCTTTCTTGTCATATATTTCTTGATATATTTATATATCAAGAAAATAAGCACTTTCTGCTTAATAGATTGTAAATATTCATTGTGCTCTTTCCACTTGTGTTTTTTTTCACTTCAGTTTTCCTCATGAAAAAAATATTATTAGTGTAGTTAGTTTATTAATTTTTTTCTTTATGGCATCTGGAGTTTGTGTTTTGCTTCCATAGCACTTCTCTCTTTTAAAACTTATTTTTTTTCTTTTCAAATTTGGGTATTTGATCCACCAATTTATTTTGGTATAAGGAGAGACACAAGATTTAGCTTTCATCCCTCCTCAGATGGCTAACCATTTGTTTCAGCTTCATTTATTTTCTCATCCCTTTCCCCCAATGATTTTAAATACCTCCTCTAGTATGTGTTTAATTTCATGTGAATTTGATACTGAACTCTCTATTCTACTAATATCTCTGTTTCTTTGTCAGTCACCAGCAGAATTTAAAGATTACTATGCCCTTAAGAATGATACAATGGACTCTGGGGACTCAGGGGAAAAGGGTGGGAAGCAGGTAACAGATAATAGACTACATATTGGGTACCATGTACACTGCTTGGGTGATGGATGCACCAAAATCCCAGAAATCATCACTAAAGAAACTTATCCATGTAACCAAACACCGTCTTTTCCACAAAATCCTATTGAAATAGAAAAATAAAAATAAAAAAAATACTGTGCCTTTATGTGCATTAGTATCTGTGTTGCTAATCCTTCTCTTACAGCTCTTCATTTTCATTTTCAAAGATTTTATGTCTCTTCCCAAATGTTTGTTTTGTCATGTGAACCTTAGAATCAACTTGTCTAATTCCAAAGAAAATAAGTTGAGGTGTTTAAAAGTATAGATGCTAGAGATGGATAGATCTATATGTGAATATCAGCTTTAGAACATATTAGCTGTGTGACTTCGGAAATTCTACTTAACCTCTGTGAGCCTCAGTCTCCTTCTCTGAAAGAAAAATAGAAATTACCCTACTACCGTCAAGTTTGCTGTAAGAGATGCATGTAAAGTCTTAACACAGATACCTGGAATATAACAGATTTTCAGTAAATGACAGTAATTATTTTTTCAATAAATGATAGTAATTAATATAATTATTATTTACAAGGTTATTGTTAATTATTATTTTTTACTGTTTTAATTTAAGATCTACATATCACTTATTTTTTCTACACATCTAAGGTAAAATACTTCCTACACAAGTTTCAAAACTGTATTTTCTATAATGCTTATTGCCCTCACCACCTAAATATTAACAACTTATAGTTGTTGGAAAGCTTGGTTTGGAAAGTAGAGTTTTCTTTTTCCAGGAGATCCACATTAAACCTGATAACTCAATTACAACTCAGTTTTTCAAAAGATTTTATCACAGTCATCTTTTCAGCATTTTAGAATTACTGTTAGATTCTCTTTCCTTAAAATGTTGCTCAGTAGGAATTTATTGAAATAAAGCAAAAGGGTGTTGACTCTCGCCATTCATCCTTCTCCAAAATATGTACTCTAAATAGGACTGCTAAAAACAGGCTTATTAATATATGATCCATATATGAGTGGATCATATATGTCATATCTAAAAATAATGAACCTATGTTTAAAATATGTTTTAAATCTAGAAATGTTTTAAAGTAGTTCGTTTGCCCTCCCAGCTTTATTGAGAAATAATTAACAAAATTTGTATATATTTGAGACATAAAACATGATAATTTCAAATACACTATCATAATTAAGTTAATCAACACATTCATCACCACCCAGTTACCCTGTGTGTGTCCAGTGTGTGTGTGTGTGTGTGTGTGTGATTTCAAGTAAGCAATACAGTACTATTAACTATAGTCACCATTCTATATATTTTAGTCCCAGAGCTTATTCATCTTATAACTGAAATTTTGTGCCCTTTGACCAACATCTCCCCATTCCCCCTCCTTCACCTCTTTCTCCTGGCAGCCATTGATCCACTCTTTCCTTCAACAAGTTTGACTTTTAGATTCCACATAAAAGTGAGATTACATCGTATTTGTCTTTCTATGTCTAACATTTCACTTAGCATAATATTCTCCAGTTCATTTATATTGTCACAATAACAGGGTTTCCTTTTTATATGGCTGAATAAAATCCCAGTGTGTATATGTGTGTGTGTGTGAGTGCACACACACACATGTATGAGATATAAACATATGTTACATATATAACACTTTTTAAATTCACTCATGTCTCAACAGATATTTAAGTTGTTTCTACATCTTGGCTATTATGACTAATGCTACAATAAACATGGGAATGCAGATATCTCTTTAAGATACTGATTTTATTTCCTTTGGATATGTGCCCTGAGGTAGAATTGTTAGGTCATATACCAGCTCTATTATTAATTTTTTAAGAAACCTCCATGCTGATTTTCATAATAGCTATACCAATTTACATTCCCAACAACAGTGTACAAGGTTTCTCTTTGTTTCACATACTCATCAATACTTACTACCTTTTACCTTTTTGGTAATAGCCATTCCAACAAGTGCAAGACAATATATCTTTGTGGTTTTGATTCATATATTTCTGAACATTAGTGGCATTGAATATTTTTTCACATATTTGTTGGGAATTTGTATGGAAAATATTTATTCAGGTCTTTTTTTCATTTTTAAATTGGACTACTTAGGTATTTTGCTATGGAGTTGTATGAGTTCCTTATACATCTTCAATATTAACTCCTTATCAGACATGTGGTTTGCAAACATCTTCTCCCATTCTGTAGGCTGAATTTTCATTTTGTTGACTGTTTCCCTCACTGGGCTGAAACCTTTTAATTTGATGTAGTCCCATTTGTTTATTTTGCTTTTGTTGTCTGTTCTTTTGAGGTCTTATAAAAATAATTCTTGTCCATATTAATATCAAGAAGTTTTTCCTCTATGCTTTCTCTTAGGCTTTTTTCTTAGGTGTTTCATGGTTTCAGGTCTCATATGTAGATCTTTCATCCTTTTTACATTGAGTTTTGTGTATGGCGTAACGATCCAATTTTATTCTTTTGCATGTGGATATCCATTTTTACAACACCATTTATTGAGCAGATATTTCTTTTTTCAGTATTTTTCATTACTCTTTATTTTTATTTCTCTGAGTGGATAATTTTAAATTAATTGGCTTCAATTCATTTATTTGTTCTTCTTTATGATCAAGTCTGCTGTTAAAGCTGTCTATTGTAATTTTCAGTTTTTCTTCAGTTCCAGATTTCTGTTTGGTTATTTTTCATGGTTTCTATTTTTTCATTAAACTTCTTGTTTTGTTTTTGCAATGTTTTTTATTTCATTTAGTTGTCTGCGTTCTCTTGCCTCTCATTGAGCTTCTTCAAGATTATTATTTTGAATTCTTTGTCAAGCAATTTCTAGATATCCATTTCTTTGAATTGGTAACTAGAGCTTTACTAGTTACCTTTATTGGTGTTATGTTTGTCTGATTCTTTATCTGTGTAGTCTTGAATAGGTGTCAGTGCATTTGAAGGAAAAAACACCCCTTTAGTCTTTAAAGACTGATTTTGGCAGGTAAAGACCTTTACCTATTGGGTCTCTGGGCTGATAGGCCTGACTCTGGCATCACGGTTGAGTGAGGCTGGAGTTGAGTCAGTAGCTATAGCTAGGTCCACGGGTAGCATCTCCCTGTCCTCAACAAAAAATGGAACTAGGCAGAATATTTTGTATAGAGAGGTATTAGTTTATTTTCATGCTGCTAAAAAAGACATACCTGAGACTTAGTAATTTATAAAGGAAAGAGGTTTAAAGATTGGGTAATTTATAAAAGAAAGAGATTTAATTGACTCAGAGTTCCACATGGCTAGTGAGGCCTCACAATCATGGAAGAAAACAAGGAGGAGCAAAGACATGTCTCACATGGGAGCAGGCAAAGATAAAATGAGAGCCCAGTGAAAAGGGAAATCCTTTATAAAACCATCAAATCTCATAAGACTTATTCACTACCAGGTGAACAGTATGGAGGAAATCACCTCCATGATTCAGTTATCTCCTACTGGATCTCTACCACAGTATGTGGGAATTATGGGAGCTATAATTAAAGATATTTGGGTTGGAACACAGCCAAATCATATCATTCTGCCCCCAGCCTCTCCTAAACCTCATGTCCTCACATTTCAAAGTCAATTATGCCTTTCCAACAGTCCCCCAAAATCTTAACTCATTTCAGCATTAACTCAAAAGTCTAACTGTAGACTTTTGAGTTGCATCTGAGACAAGACAAGTCTCTTCTACCTATGAGCCTATAAAATCAAAAGCAAGTCAGTTGCTTCCTAGATACAATAGGGTTACAGGCATTGGAGAAATACACTCATTCTAAATGGGAGAAATTGGCCAAATTGACGAGGGTAAAGAACCCATGCAAGTCCAAAATTCAGTGGTGCAGTCAAATCTTAAAGCTCCAAAATGACCTCCTTTGACTCCATGTCTCATATCCAAGTCATGTTGATGCAAAAGATGGGTTCCCATGGTCTTGGGAAGCTCCATCCATGTGGCTTTGCAGGGTACAGCTTCCCTCCTTGCTGCTTTCATGGGTTGGTTTTGAGTGTCTTTGGGTTTTTTAGGCACAAGGTGCAAGCTATTGGTGGATCTACCGTTGTAGAATCTGGAGGGCAGTGTCCCTCTTCTCACAGCTCCATTAGGCAGTGCCCCAGTATGGACACAGTTTGGCAGCTTCAACTCCACATTTCCCTTCCACACTGCCCTAGTAGAGGTTCTCCATGAGGGCTCTGCCCCTGCAGCAAACTTCTACCTGGACATCCAGGCATTTCTATACATCCTCTAAAATCTAAGTGGAAGTTTCCAAACCTCGATTCCTGACTTTAGTGGACCTGCAGGCTCCACACGATGTAGAGGTTGCCAAGGCTTCAGGTTTGCACTCTCTGATGCCATGGCTTGACCTGTATCTTGGCCACTTTAGCCATAGCTAGAGTGGCTGGGATGCAGGGCACCAAGTCCCTAAGCTGCACACTGCAGGGTTGACTGGGTCTTGCCCACCAAACCATTTTTTCCTCCTAGACCTCCAGGCCTGTGATGAGTAAGGCTGCCGTAAAGGTCTCTGACATGCTCTGGAGACATTTACCCATTGTCTTGGTGATTAATGTTTGGCTCCTCATTATTGATGCAAATTTCTGTCTGAATTTTATTGACCATATTATTATCAGCATTTTGGTCAAAACCATTCAACAAATATCCAGGAAGTTTTAAACTTTCCTGCATTTTCCTGTCTTCTGAGCCCTCCACTGTTCCAACCTCTTCCTGTTACCTAGTTCCAAAGTTGCTTCTACATTTTCAGATATATTTACAGGAGCACCCCACTCTACAGGTACTAATTTATTGTATTAGTCCATTTTCACCCTGATGATAAAGACATAACTGAGGCTGAGTAATTTATAAAGGAAGGAGGTTAAATTTACTCACAGTTTCACATGGCTGAGGAGGCCTCACAATCAGCGTGGAAGGCAAAGAGGAGCAAAACCATTTCTCACATGACAGCAGACAAAAGAGAATGAGAGCCAAGTGAAAAGGGAGACCCCTTATAAAATCACCAAATTTCATGTGAGTTCTTCACTACCATGAGAGCGATATGGAACCCCATGATTCCATTATCTCCCACCAGGCCCCTGCCACAACACACGGCAATTATGGGGGCAACATTGCAAGATGGGATTTGGGTGAGAACACAGCAAAACCATACCAATGGGGTATTTGGAAAACTAATCAGCATGCCCATAAAAATCTGACACATTTAGCCTGCTATGAAATAATGCATGACCAACCAGTGTTAGCCAAGAAATAATTACAAACTCTATAAAATAAGCAAAAAAAAAAAAGTTTTCTCTATATACCTCCCCCTTGTTTGGTCCCTAGAAAATTTAGAAGCAGCAGAATGAGTAGGAGAGGAGAAAAGGAAATTCAAAGTAGTGAAAGTCCTTGGTGATTTCATCCAGTATTATTACCTTAAATATCATCTATTTGGCGATGGTTTCTACACTTAAAATTCTACCCTTGGAGTCTCTCCTGAACTCCAGACACGTAAATCTAGGTTTTCTGCTAACATACCCACTTGAATATCTAACAGCTGTCTCAAAATAAACATGTTCTACTCTATCATTTTCCAGCAATCTTATCTACTAGTAATTCTCTTCATCATAGTTAAAGGGAACTTCATCATTCCAATTGTTCAGTCCATAACTCTTGTAGTTTTCCCTGACTTCGCTACTATCTACATATTACATATTATTTTCATCAGAAAACTTTGTAGACTTCACCTTCAAAATATTCCTGGAATCTGACTACTACTTATCACCTAAACCACTGTTTCTCTGGTTTAAGCTAGCATCATCTCTTACCTGAAGATGCCATGGTCTCCAAAGTAGCCTCCTATTTCAAAATGCATATCTCTGATCCTTACAGTCTATTTATAACATAGCAGCCATAATGGTTCTTTTAAAGTATAAATCGGATAATATCAATACTTTACTCAAAATTTTCAAATCATTTCTCATCTCATTCAGAGAAAAGCCAAAGTTTATACAATAGCCAACAGGTTCTGTGTTATCTGCCCTTCATCACTTCCTCTATCACACTCCTTTTCTTAGTCTGTTCAAGCTACCGTAACAAAATACCAAACAGAATTTAAACAGTAAAAATTTCTTTTCCCACAGCTCTGGAGGCTGTAAGTCCATGATCAGGGTGCCAGACTGATTGGGTTATGACAAGGGCTTTCTTGATGACTTGCCAATAATTGTCATCATGTTATATCCTCACATGGCAGAAAAAGAGAAAGAAAAAAGCTCTCTGGTATCTCTTACTACAATGGCATTAATCCTATCAGATCAAGACCCTATCCTTATGATGTCATTTAACCTTAGTGTTTTTCATAAAAGCCCTATTTCCAAATACAGTCATACTGGGGGTTAGGGCTTCAACACATGAATTTTGGAGTAGGAAGACACAAACATTAATTCCATAATACCCCCACTAACAATAAGACTTCATCTCCTACTTGGTTCCTCTTACTCACTCTACTTCAGGGTTGGCCTATCATGAATCATCACATTTCAAGTGATTTCTTTTCCCTTTTAATTTTCCTTAGGGTAAATTTCTAATTAAATTTTATATAACAGTTTTTAACAAAGGAAGGCCAGAAATAAAGAGGAAATGGTAAGGTAAGGACCAATGAATGTGTTAGAGCTCTCTGTTTCTCTCTTCTCAAAACAATGTGGGAAAAAGCTGATAACTCTAATTTTTATTTACTTAGATAGTAAGATATATTTTTAAAAGAAAATATAAAATTATAGGTAATGCAAATAGATACAGATATATCACTTACAAGAAAGATACATGCTCAAAGATAACTAATTTTATGATAACAACAGCAAATACATATTAAGTCCTAACTACATGCCAGATGTTGACCTTAGCATTGAAGATCTTGTGGTCAATGAAACATAAAACATGCCCTCAAAGAGTTTGTAAAATGGTGCACTATTTCTCAAAATGTGTTCTGTTGTGTTTATTAAAATGCCAAATTTGATTTCTTACTCTCCAAATATAACCAATTAGAATCTTAGCAGGGTTTGTGTGTGTGTGTGTGTGTGTGTCTGTGCATGTGCATGTGGAAGGATGCATGGGCATCTTCTTTGGGACATACTCACTATCACAATAATCTATACTACAGGCAAAGACCTGAGATGTTTCTTATTCACAGTAAAGTCTGAGAACTTCCACACTTCATTTATTAAAATCTGAGTGCCTGATTTTCTTCAAATCTTGGTATAATAATTTTTTGCTTGTTCAGCTCTTTGACTTTTAAAAGATTTCCAGAAAATATTTTACCTACCATTTTTAGTTGTAGTCTATGGGAGAGTGACTCCAAATAACCTAGTCTGCCGTTATGGGAAACCAGGAGTCTCAATTCCATCTCCACTTGAGAAAATTATACTCAAGCTTTCAAAGCTCTGCCATGATTCTGTTCCTAATTGCCTTATACATATGTGGTTTCTTCGTTTTTCAAAACCTTATAGAACCTCTTTCTCTTACTGTATTAGTCTGTTATAGTAAAGACACTGCTAATAAAGACATACTTGAGACTAGGTAATTTATAAAAGAAAGAGGTTTAGTTGACTAACAGTTCCATATGGCTGGAAAGACCTCACAAACATGGCAAAAGGTGAATGAGGAGCAAGGTCACATCTTACATGGTGGCAGGCAAAAGAGGGTATGCAGGGGAACTCCCTTTTATCAAACCATCAGATCTTTTCAGACATATTCGCTATCACAAGAATAGCACAGGAAAGACCTGCCCCCATGATTCAATTACTTACCACTAGGTCCCTCCCATAACACGTGGGAATTATGGGAGCTACAATTTAAGATGAGGTTTGGGTTGGGACACAAATCAAACCGTATCACTTATTTTTCAGTCATGAGTATACTTAGTGGTTTCCTTTGTTTTATTTATTTGTTTCTTTAGAGACAGAGTCTTGCTCTGTTGCCCAGGCTGGAGTGCAGTGGCACTATGTCAGCTCACTGCAACCTCTGCCTTTTGGGTACAAGTGATTCTCCTGCCTTAGCCTCCCAAATAGCTGGGACCAAAAGCGTGCACCACCATGCCTGGCTAATGTTTCTATTTTCAGTAGAGATGGGGTTTTACCATGTTGACCAGGCTTTCCTCAAACTCCTGACCTCAGGTGATCTGCCCACTTTGGCCTCCCACGGTGTTGGGATTACAGGCGTGAGCCCTGATTTCCCTTTATATATCATGTTAGACACTTAATGGCAGGCAGCATATCTTTGCCCTGAAGTAACTAGTTCATGCTTTGCACAAAATAGTCACTCGAGATTTATTTCATTTAAAAAGATTTCAAAAAAGTATTGGTTCAGAAATTATTAAGCAAAGTGTCACTTCAGCTATTTCCCAAATTTCTCAATTGCAACAAGAAATAGTCTTGAGCAATAAAAAAGTTCCCAGGACTCTTCCCCTCACATTCCACTTAGGTTGGGTTTACATAAAATAATATGAATAGGCCCAGTTTGTTATTCTTCTAAAAAGGTCCAGCTGCTGGAACATTCAACCAACACTTGTTATAAATGTGAACATAAACATGTTTCATCAGTCCACTTCACAGAACTCCCTAAGTGGCTTCAGTTCACAGGCAAAGAAGGAATTTGACTCCCAAGGAGCATAATTCTATACAGATGTGGTCAAGTGAGACACAAAATCCCGAACTGTATGCAGATATATGAAATGATGTGGGGAAGAAAATCATTTGGATAGAACATGAGATATGCATTACCTTAATTGCTTGTATAGTTGAGGTAAAAATTGTTGGCCAGAGACAAGTCTGTTTGGAATAACTTTAGAATTTGTCATAACCCAGGTAACAAATGCTAATTTCATTATTTGCTACTTACCTAATCTAAGATACTATCGACCATAATGCAAATTATTACCTTACATACCATTAATAAAGGGAAAAATCAGCCCAAATAATCTGTGTTCCCCATCAGTGGTAAGCCATATCACAATTATAGTGATGTCAAAATGTGATAAAATAGGTCTCTTAGACTCACTGAAATATAGCATGTGTCTTAACGTCTTTGATGCTCCACCAGGGCAGTTGTGCATTGAGCTATAGATTGTACTGCTGAGAAAAAGCAAGTCTTTTACCTGTAATCTTGCATCTATCACCTCAGGATGCATCTACCTACAGAGAAAAAGAGGTGTATTGTAAAGTTAACTCATCTAGTTTCTCTACTTCTGAGGGAAACACTGATTTATTTAGACAGGTGAGTTTGAAACAATCAACTTTGGATAACATCTCCTGCTTATCTTTCTCACAGAACCACTTCTTCCTGTAAAGTGAGTAATCTGCTCTGCTCTCTGTTGAGTAAAAGTAGCTTATCCCAGAAGGCACACGCAAGATTTTCTTTTTTTTATACAAATTCCTATAAATTTTATTTTATTTTTTATTAAACTTTGAGTTCTGAGGTACATGTGCAGAATGTGCATGTATGTTACATAGGTATACATGTGCCATGGCGGTTTGCTGCATCTATCACCTGGTCATCTACATTAGGTATTTCTTCCAATGCTATCCCTCCCCTAGACCCTCACCTCCTGAAAGGTCCCAGTGTATGATGTTCCCCTCCCTGTGTCCATGCGTTCTCATTGTTCAACACCCACTTATGAGTGAGAACATGTGGTGTTTGGTTTTCTGTTCTTGTGTCCGTTTGCTGAGAAGGTTGGTTTCCAGCTTCATCCATGTCCCTGCAAAGGACATGAACTCATCCAGGCATACCTAAGATTTTCTAACCCAGCTTGTGATTACATAGATAGGTCTGCTTAGGTCTGAGGCCAAGTATTAGGAAGTTCATCTGTCCACAGAAACAAATCACTGTCTCTAGTGCCAACTTCATTATTAGTAAGCAGGATATTTTTATATCTTATCTAAACTGCTTTCTTTTTATCTCAATAGAATCAAAAGCCATAACTCAAGAAGGGATACAGTATTACCTGTAGGCTTCCTAGAAGAACAACTAGGATTGCATGCCCTTGGCTCTGATGAGCAGACAGGCCTCTGTACTAGAATGCAAAAACTACAATAAGATGGTCCATTTAAGGTGGCACTATGAAATTCAGTCCATCATGTAATCATCCCTTTGTCAATCCTGCCTGACACGTTCATAATCACAACCCCAGACTGCTTCTGAGTGTGTTATTTTTTATCAGCCCAGAGGGCTTATTCTTTCTTCTCACTCTTCTTTGGCTTCTCTTAGCCTCCTCCCAACAAAAACGCTGTGCAAAGCTTTATCTATAACCTGAGATAGATTTGGCTGCCTTTGCTCTGCCATCAACCATCAGAGAAGCAACCCAGGCACTAAATCAAGCCAACCAAAGAGCAGGGAGCCATGTTCTACCGGAGTGGATGTGGCATGATGCAAAGATCTCATAAGGACCATGTGTTGACTCACTGAAAGCCATCACATTAGAATAAATAATTGTATCAATGCAACCACAATCTACTTTACTTGGCCACATTCTCAAAGACCAACAAACTGGGAACAAAAGCAGCTGTGCAAAGATGTCCAGAATTGAAGTTTGAAGACAGAAGGACATCTTCCCAGCTTCATGTTTATCCTATTTCCTCATATACATTTTGTATTGAAAAAAAATGCAGTACATTTTCTCCATAAAAATTCTGCCGGGATGCTTACTTTTATTTTCTTCACCTAGGGAAAACATTCCCATACCCTGCACTGCACTGACTTTTATATTATATAACAAAACTTGTAATTATTTTATTTTTTTTTTGCACCCTGCCTTACGTCCTCTCCATCCTCCTGCTACTCGGCAATTCCTGCAGCAAACAAACTGCCCTTTGCGAGTATAACCCAACAGTATGTGGTGGTAGCTATATGCTGTGCCCCTTGTTTTATTCCCTGGAGCTTTTCTAACATGAAAACACCCAGGAATGACAGGCAGTTGACCCCCTTTATGCCACTGATGGATATTATGGGATGGGAGCTGTCAGATAAATTATTCCCACTTCTACCCCTAGGATATAGAATTCTGAGGCACATTATCATTCTCTACACCTGGAGAAAGTTGTATAGGATTCATCTCTGAAGATCAGAAACAGCATAATAAAGCATGGACTTCCTCAAGAAGATAAAATTACATTTAGAGCTGTTGAATTTAGAAAAAGGCAGAGAAAGATGGTCAAACTAGTTTGTTCTACACCTTGTTCTGATATGTTTGCAAGAGAAAAATCACTGGCCCTAAAGGAAGGATGTTAATGTAACTAACATAAAGAGATGTTATAATCACCAATTAGAAAGAGAATGCAGATAAGGGTCAGAGCAATGCCCAGTACTCACTGAATCTGTATTATACCAGGCTAATGTCAGTCTAAGACTGACTCTATGGGCAATGATTTTAAAAATATTATTTTAGAGTTCTTCAGAAGACTTACAATACTTTTGGCACTTATTCCATTGTAATGTGCTAGATAGACATGCTAATTTTTAGTGATACAATTGTTCGATACAGGCAACTTATTTTACCAAGCTTTTCCTTTTTCTTTTCAAATCAAGATGGTTAAACTGTTATAGTAGTTAGGTAGTTAGGCATGAGCAGGGCAAGAGAAGCCCCCCACTCCCCATCACACATATACACCAGGAATGTCAGGTGACCAGCAGATGATGCTCAGGCTGTTGTTAAGTGTCTCTCTAAAACAATAATTGGTCACAGCCAGCACCAGGGAAGGGCAGGCTCCCCATAGATAGAAAACACCTGGAACTAGTGGTCAGCAGCTTCCCAATTAGATCTCAGGAGTTAGATGAGTAGGATGGCTCGAGCATACACATTAAAATGGCAGAGTTTAACTGGTATATGACCTTCCAGGGATATTCAACTGGTAAGGGAAGAATGCCTCAAGTGAGCCAAGTGCCAGCAGACCACTGTGCATGCAGACAGTCCATCCCAAGGGAAGAATCAGAGGAGAAGTAAGGCAAGACCCTGGAAGTATGCCAACGTGTAAAACCGCTAGTCAGAAGGTCAAACCTCACACACCCTCAAGTCACCCACTTGGCCCTTTTCCAAGTGTACTTTACTTTCTTTCACTCTTGTCCTAAAGCTTTTTAATAAGCTTTCACTCCTGCTCAAACACTTGCCTCAGTCTCTCCTTCTGCCTTCTGCCCCTCTGTCAAATTCTTTCTTCTGAGGAGGCAAGAATTGAGATTGCTGTAGAGTCATTAAGGTAAAGATTCACTGCTGGTAAGAAAACTACCAAACGAGGTCAAGCACAGTGTGTTCCCAGCACAGTAACGAATGATACATTTGTAGGTTTTTATGAGTGACCCATTTCCAGAGCAAAGCTGGAGAAGTAACTAAATAGATATAGATCAATAATAGAATAATTGTGACCATTGTTTGTTCTTTCTGAGGCTGGAGAATTAAAAAGAAGTCAGGCTGTGATAAAGTTGCAGAGATGTCTTATTTCTCCTAAGGTCACATGTGAGGAAGATCACTGCCTGAAGTCATTGCCCTGGCTCAAGCACTGAGAGGAGCTAGAGTTCAAAATGGATCCAGATCAGTCCTCCAACCAGCCAACCAGCATCACTCAGGAAACTTGTCTGGTAGCCTCAAAGGTCCCTCTTTTTCATTATACACCTTGGCTCATCTAGAAAAAAAAATTTAAAAGGTTCAGAGGGTGAATTGATATCATCCAGAAAGAAAAGGAGAAAACAGGGCTTGGTCACATATAGTGTGAAGAGATTATTTGAGAGTGACTTCTGTTGCCAACAACAAGCAGAGAAACGTTAAAAGAGAAGAGGCAACAACTTCCTTTGGTTATACCTTTTACCAGATGGGGTCTACCTTTACCACTGCAGCAGAAATGCTGCCTTCCTTAGCTCGTTCACTTATGTGTTTCAAACATCATGTGCTTACCTAAAAAGGCATTATAGAAAAAGGTAATATGAATCACAGATATTAATAAAATCTGTAGAATCTTTCTTTAGTTATCATTAAATTCATCCAAATTCAGATCATTACCATATGGACATTGTAAAATTCTCAAGAAAAAACTTTTTTTTTAACTGAACATATCCTAGTGAAGTCTATTATGATTAAACTATGATAATTATTTTATCAGTAACTCAGTTTTATTCAATCATTGCTATTTTTTAGGAATAGCGCATCAGTGGAGGAAGTATTTGCTCTGAGAGTCCTACATGTGGCTTAACATTGTGGAATAGTTCATACTTTTAGGGTGAATGGGAAGGCCTTTTTCTACTTAGTCCAAATCCAACATTCTGAAATAATTTTGACGGTGTTTAAGTGAGATTCAGGACTTACTTTAATATTTTGGGAACTTACTTTTGTGCTGCACAATGATCTTTTAAGGGGTCCTTTGTAACATGCTGACACCATGATGAACACAAAGTTTATATGAAGAATTCTTTTTTTCTCTTCTTTGAGATAAGACCTGGCTCTGCGGCCTGGCTACAGTGCAGTGGCACAACCACAGCTCACTGTAGCCTTGGCCTCAAGTCATTCTCCCATCTCCACCTCCCTAGCTGCTAGTACTACAGGCATGTGAAAACATGTCTGGCTATTTTTTGAATTTTTTGCAGAAACAGGGTTTCATCATAGTGCCCAGGCTGGACTCGAACTCCTGGGCTCAAGACTCCCCCCTCGGCCTCCTAAAGTTTTGGGATTATAGGTATGAGCCACCACATCTGGCCAGTTTTAATTTCTAATACAGTAAATATCAATGGTTATAATCCATATTTCTAAAAAAGCTCTTTGTGGGTCCTGAATAATTTTTAAGAGTTTCAAAATACCTTGAGACCAAAAAGTTTGAGAATTACTGTCTAGAACAATGCTTTTCTTTTTTTTTTTTTTTCCCATTTATTTATTTTATTGCATTTTAGGTTTTGGGGTACATGTGAAGAACATGCAAAATTGTTGCATAGGAACACATGTGGCAGTGTGATTTGCTGCCTTCCTCCCCATCACCTACATCTGGCATTTCTCCCCTTGCTATCTCTCCCCAGCTTCCCACCCCCCACCCTCCCTCCCCTATTTCCCCCCAACTGACCCCAGTGTGTAGTGCTCCCCTCCCTGTGTCCATGTGTTCTCATTGTTCAACACCCGCCTATGAGTGAGAACATGCGGTGTTTGATCTTCTGCTCTTCTGTCAGTTTGCTGAGAATGATGGTTTCCAGGTTCATCCATGTCCCTACAAAGGACCCAAACTCATCGTTTTTGATGGCTGCATAATATTCCATGGTGTATATGTGCCACATTTTCCCTATCCAGTCTATCGTCGATGGGCATTTGGGTTGGTTCCAGGTCTTTGCTATTGTAAACAGTGCTGCAATGAACATTCGTGTACACGTGTCCTTATAGTAGAACGATTTGTAATCCTTTGGATATATACCCAGTAATGGGATTGCTGAGTCAAATGGAATTTCTATTTCTAGGTCCTTGAGGAATCGCCACACTGTCTTCCACAATGGTTGCACTAATTTGCACTCCCACCAACAGTGCAAAAGTGTTCCTATTTCTCCACATCCTCTCCAGCATCTGTTGTCTCCAGATTTTTTAATGATCGCCATTCTAACCGGCGTGAGATGGTATCTCAGTGTAGTTTTGATTTGCATTTCTCTGATGACCAGTGATGATGAGCATTTTTTCATATGTTTGTTGGCCTCACGTATGTCTTCTTTTGAGAACAATGCTTTTCAACAAAATTTATCACAATATTGAAAATGTCCTATAAATCTGCACTGTCTGATACGAAAACCACTAGATACACGTAACCGTTTAGCAGTGGCTAGTGCAACTGAAGATCTGAGTCTTTTACTTTTATTAAATTCAAATAGCAACTGTGGGTAGTAGCTAGCATATTGGGCAATGTGGTCATAGACCTTCACTGTGCTGGCTCTTGATTTAACATTTTTTCAGTATTTCACACAAACTAATGGTTAGCTCATTTTTCTTCTGCTAACCTTTACGTTCTTGGCTTCATTTGTATGGGGTGTAAGGGAGGTGTTTAACCACAAAATACATAATAAGACAATTGTCATGCATACTTTTGAAATATAAATGAATTGCAGATTAAATCCTTGACAAAAAAAAAAAAAAAAAAAAAAAAAA
>NW_022437061.1:1697169-1728938 GCF_009761245.1 Sapajus apella
AAAAAAAAAAAGAAAATTGTCAGAAAAATTTTTAAAAAAAAAAAAAATAAAAAATAAAAACTAAAAAAAAAAAAAAAAAAAAAAAAAAAAAGGAAAAATCCACTGTAGTTGCCCCACTGGGAATTACACAGAGTTCAAGAGAATGTTTCTTCATGCCTCATCTTGAATTAACTACACAGACTATAGGCAATTGTTTTAAAATTATAAACAGTGGTTTACGCTTTGTTTCTGTTGCAGGCAAAAATATAAGTGTCATCATTACAAAAAAAAGGTTGACTGGGAGTTCAAAACAGGACTGACTTGGTATTGACATCATTCACTAGAATCTGAATCTCAGCTGGAATTCCTGGATTTCATTTTGTAAAACTATTTGGATAGTGTGCACCTTACCCTTGCTGACCAAGGACAGAGCACAGAGGAAACTCAACTTGAAAATATAAGCTTTGAATTTTGTGATCCTGTGTAAGTTATAGAACCTCTCTAAACCTAATTTTTCCTCATAAAATAGGATAATAATATTATCGGGGGCTTCTCTCCATATTGAGAGGATTAAATGAGATAATGCACAAGAAGTATTTAGTGTAGCGCCTGAAACATTGTATGTATTTAGGAGGTGGTAGTTATAATTCTAATTAATTGCTATTAATTATGTTAATTATAATTACTATAATGTCTATACTACACATACAATATTATTTATAACTAATATAATTAATATTATATCAATTATATTTATAATCAGTAGGCATAATTAATAATTAATATAATTATATCGATTATGATTGTTATGATTAATATAGTTAATAATATGATATTAACACAATTTATAATAAATAATTTAAAATATTATTAACTATGCTTACTGGACATATTTTTTTGTGAGTCAGCTATGTGCTAGGCAATGTGTTAGTGCTAGTGGGTAAGTGGCCCCTGTCCATGTGTTCATGGAGCTTCCAATCTAGAGAGGGAGAGAGATACTCCATAGTGAGCGTTGTGAGGTTTAAACTTTAAAAGAGAAAAGAACTGGGTCCTGAGATAGGATGTATTAAGGAAGATTGTTTAGATCAACAGGCTAGGAAAGACCTCACTGAGGGCAGAATGTTTAAGCTGAGTCCTGAAATACAGTACTAGCAAGATTTACTACTGGTAGAAAGGTGTTTCAGGGCATATTGGTTGGGATAACAGCTAAAAAATCGACTCTAAAGTTTAGTGGCTAAACAAGACCTAAGTCTTTTCTTTCACTTTCACTTAACAGTTCAGCGTAGGTAGTCAGGCTTTGCTCCATAAAATCATCTAGAGTCCCAGGCTACAAGGGTGTCTCTGCCATTCTTCACTGTGGCTTCTACAGTTGTTCCATTGCCACCATTTCCAGCCAGCAGGAAGGAAAGGAAGACAGATAACTAGGAAGAACTTATTTAAACAGAAGACTTGAAAGTTACACTTACCCAGCAAGGTTGGCTGGGTGTTTAGACATGCCCTTGTTGAACTCACCTGCCTTGGTGTTGTCATCATTCACTAGGATCAGAATTTCGTATTGCTGCAATCTTGTCTGAAACATGCAGGTAATACAGAAATTATGTTTGCATATGTGAATAAAACATAGTAATAACCAACTAGAGGTGGTTAGGGGCTAAATTAGTGGCCTAAGGAAATTTGCTTAATTTCTTTTAACTTCATTTTACTCATTTGAAAATGGAAACAATAATAATTCCCTCATAGGGAGGTTGTGAACAGTAAGGCAATGTAAGCAAAAGTTAGCTTTATACTGCAACATGCTATATAACAATGTTTGTTATTAGTGTACTCTAGCACTCTGTTTCAGCTATTTTTTTTTTATTAAATTGCCCTATATAAACTATGTGGAAAACTAAGTGTTACTTGTCGAGTCTCAGCAGAGGGAGATGCATTTTGTATGTAGCAAAAAGGAACTGCAGCTAATCAAGAAGAATAATGCCCCCATCTGTGGTGTTGCCAGCTAGCCATCTGGCCAACAGAAATATTTCATTACTACCTCCCCTCCCTTTCCCAGCTGTAGTAATTGCTGTTTCCCAGAAAGCAATATGTCTATTGTCATGCCTCTGCTGGCTCCATATTTCATGTATAGCATCTTATCTTCTTTATTTTCATAATTACCTGGACTCTATTCTCTAGTTGCTTTATGCATGTTGTTAAACAAAAAATATATATTTGGTGATACCTGTTAAAGCACTGTATGGCAAACAGTATCCAAGACCATCACAATAGGTTTGATCACAGTTGAGACCATGGCAATGTGGTTTTTCAGAGGGGAAAGAGATTGAGCTCTACTTCAAATACAGCAGGAGCAAGTGAGAATTTATAGCCAAGGTTCAAAGTGGGGGTCAGTAGATGAAAAATTACTAAGAGGAAACATCAGGCATCAGAGGGATTCTGGCCTAGACTGACCTAATGGGATTCTTGCTAAAGACAGACCAGAGTGATCAGACATTACCTGGGGTCTGGAAAAGGACTGGGTAGTTCTTGCTAACTTGCTTTAGCAGGGTTCTTTGCTAATACTAGATTTTACAAGGTTGTATACAGATGGGCTTAGGAGATGGTAGAGGAGCTGACTAAAATTTAGTCAAGCAAAGAATCTTAGTCAATATGAGGTTTATTTTATTAATTCTTACAAGGTTGGAGGTGAGTTCTTTTGAGTTGAGGTGAGTTATTTTGCCTCTGCAGGCTCAGAGAACCCAGTTCAACTCTAGCCACAAAATCCAAGCTTGACAAATGCTAAGCAGTGAACAAGAGAGCACTTTTTTTTATTGCATTTTAGGTTTTGGGGTACATGTGAAGAACATGTAAGATTGTTGCATAGGTACACACGTGGCAGTGTGATTTGCTGCGTTCCTCCTCCTCACCTGCTAAAATTAACTCCAGGTGGATTACAGACTTAAACATAAGACCTAACACCATAAAAACCCTAGAAGAAAATCTAGGCAAAGCCATTCAGGACATTCAGGCAAGGACTTCATGACCAAAACACCAAAAGCATCGACAACAAAAGCCAAAATAGACAAATGGGACCTAATCAAACTCCACAGCTTCTGCACAGCAAAAGAAACAGTCATTAGAGTGAATCTGCAACCAACAGAATGGGAAAAAATTTTTGCAGTTTACCCATCTGACAAAGGACTGATATCCAGAATTTACAAAGAACTAAAACAGATTTACAAGAAAAAAACCAACAAGCCCATTCAAAAGTGGGCAAAGGATATGAACAGATACTTTACAAAAGAAGACATACATGAGGCCAACAAATATATGAAAAAATGCTCATCATCACTGGTCATCAGAGAAATGGAAATCAAAACTACATTGAGATACCATCTCATGCCAGTTAGAATGGCGATCATTAAAAAATCTGGAGACAACAGATGCTGGAGAGGATGTGGAGAAATAGGAACACTTTTACACCGTTGGTGGAAGAGAGCACTTTCTTTAACGTAGGAAAAGAGAATGCTGTTGTATAGTCAGAAGGTGAAACTGGGCTTTTCTTCTCCAGGGTTATTATTTAGATTAGAGTCAGAAGGAAAGGAAGTAAGATTCAAACCACACTGAGGAGTGGTAAGGACTAGATAAAAGATTTATGAGCAATAGCCAAGCCTCAGAAATACTTAAGAAGTAAGTCACTTGATAAAAGTTGTGAATAGGATTAGTTTCTTCAGAAACAGAAAAGTGTCATGTATCAGAAGTTTGGGAAAATAAAATTTTAAAAAGTTAGAAAAAGACAATGGAATCTGGTAGAAAAATTATTTTAAAGAAAGTAATTTTTGGTTAATTCTACACTGAATAAATCTAAGAAATGAGATTGTTCAAGCCAACTCATCTTACTTGTCATCTGTACCACCTGTAATAGATAACTGTATTGACGCTCCTTATTTTAAACTGTGCAGAACCAGCTAAAATCTTAAATCACAATTGCAATAGCTAATATTTTAAAATACTTAATATATCCCAAGATTCTACTTCATCTGCTTTGTATAGGTTATGACAATATTTAATCATTGCATTAGCATAATGATTTTGAAACTATCAAGGAAAAGGTGGCTCAGAAATTTTTATTTTTATTTTTATTTGTTTTTATTTTTTGAGACAGAGTCTAGCTCTGTCGCCCAGGGGCTAGAGTGCAATGGCACGATCTCAGCTCACTGCAACCTCTGCTTCCCTGATTCAAATCATTTTCCTGCCTCAACCTCCCAAGTAGCTGGGATTGAAGGCACCTGTCATCATGCATAGCTAATTTTTGTATTTTTTAGTAGAGATGGGGTTTCACCGTGTTGGCCAGGCTGGCCTTGAACTCCTGACCTCAGGTAATCAACCTGCCTTGGCCTCCCAAAGTGCTGGGATTACAGACATGGACTACTGCACCCAGCTGGAAATTTTAAATGATTTACCCACCGCTATAACAGGTTACAAGTGGTGGAGACAAGGTTTGAACTCGGCAATCACTATTCCTAAACCAGCTTTCTTAACCACTATGTCATCAAGACTCTCAAATGAAGAAAGCTTGTTTACTTAGGTGGTCAAATTCTGTGTTTCGATGTGAAGAGAGAAAATCCCTCTCTCCACATTAATGTGTATGCTGTCGCTGCCATGCCTACTATATTCATTCCTTGTATTTTCAAACCTCTCTGCTTCTCTGTTGGATGGTGCTTCTCTCCTTAATTTTTCATGTTCTATCCAGTTGGAAACATTTCACAACAGCTCACTTGCTTATCAGTGGTCTGTGGCAAATTTTGATTAGCTGTTAGTGGAGGTCAAACAGCAAGAGGTTTGGCAAATGAAGGGGTTGGGTTGGTTTGGTTCTAGTTTTGTCCTTCTTGGTCTGAACCCACAACTCATGATTCAAAACAGTGTTTCTCTGGTTTGAATCTTCTGCTTGGAACTACAATGGGCTTCTCATCAACCTTGGTGAGACTAGACATGCCCAGGTTGAGGGGTTGAGGTTGCGTGTGACTTGTTAATCTCTCAGAGCAGTTTGGAGAGGGAGTCAGAGAAAGCAAAGGGGGGATCAGGGATTCAGCTTCTACTATGTGTTTACTTTGTGCCAGTCTGAGTACTTTATGCAAATTATTTCATGTAATCGTCACAACAACCTTTTAAGGTGGAAGGCATTATAATTGTCTCAAGAGGAAACAGTGGTCCTAAATTTTAGAAAAATTGCCCAAATTTGCACTGCTTTAAAGTGACAGAATAAAAATTTATTTCAGTTTTACCTGATTGTAATGTCGTAATGTCTGTGTTTTTAGTACCGTATCAATTTTTATGATAAGGGCCAAAACTAATTCAGAGTTTAGAAAAAAATAGAATTTCAAGCTTTTAGAATAAATTCTTTTTGATAATGAAAATTGTCATCTTGTGGGTGATCAGTAGATCTAGGCTCTTTGCTGAGCACTTTGCATGTATTATGTAATTTAACTCCTCACAACTCTATAAAATAGGCACTGTTATCATTTCTAATTTACAGAGAAGAAAAGAGGCTTAGAACAATTAAGAAACAATTTATGTGGGACTGGACACCAGGTAATCTGTTTCTGGGTCCCTTGTTCCTATATCTATACTGTCCTTTGTAGGCCTAGCTCAAACTATGTGTTCCTGCTTTCTTAGTTTGTTTCAGTTTCTCTCCAAGATATATATTTGTATGTGTGTGTGTGTGTGTGTGTGTGTGTGTGTGCGCGTGCACGTGTGTGTAAGCATTTATGTGTGTGTATTAAATGTCAGGCCTTATTTTAAACTCTTGACATGAATTACTTACTTTAATGGCCACAACAGCTCTATAAAGTAGCTATCATTAACATTCCTATTTAATGATAGGGAAGTTAAGATACAGGGTAGGTAAATCACTTGTTGCCTCACATTTGGAATTAGAAAGAGTGTGGGTTTTTTGGTGTGTGTGTGTGTGTGTGTGTGTGTGTGTGTGTGTGTGTGTGTGTGTACAGGGCTTATTTTATGAAGTAATCCCATTATCTAGAATATCATTTTTATGGGAAAATTATTCCAAATACTAACTTGGCATAAAATTTTAGAATATAGCCCATTTATAAGTTGGAAACTTGTGTCATAAAATGTAAAATCTGGACCTGCAGTCTGATGCTTTATTACCCTATTTCTTTGTGAAGCAAAAATGTGTGGGTTTCTTTTCTGGTGTATTTTTTCATGCACTGATTGAATTAGGCCTTTGAATATCTACTTTTCTCTTTCACATTAGAACAGCAATTAGGGCTGGGAGCAGTGGTTCATGCCTGTAATCCCAGCACTTTGGGAGGCCAAGAAGGTGGATCACCTGAGGTCAGGAGTTCAAGACCAGCCTGGCCAACACGGTTAAACCCTGTCTTTACTAATAACAACAACAATAACAAAAAAATTAGTCAGACATGGTGGCTAGCACCTGTAGTCCCAGCTACTCGGAAGGTTGAGGCAGGAGAATCACTTGAATCCTGGAGATGAAGGTTGCAGTGAGCAGAAGTGGCATCATTGCACTCCAATCTGGGCAACAAGAGCGAAAACTCCAATTAAAAAAAAAAAGAAGAATAACAACTAGTCTAGATGTGAAAAGATTCTATCAATAATAACATATTTCTTTGATAAGCTGTATAGTGTGTTAATTTCCAAAGAACTTTCTGTTGCAGTATCTCATTACGAAATTGTGTTTATATTTTACTATGTTATATTTGGCTTTGAAGTAAATATATATTCCATACTTTACTCCATTTTACATTCCTGTCTTCTTTATATAGTCAAGTTTTTGGTTATAGACGATCAAAACTCACATTTGATTCAGTGAATTCTTAAGTACTTCAAGCTCTTTGCTGTCTTTAGAACACCTCATCACCTCTTCCATCCAAGTACTAACCAGTCCCAACCCTGCTCATCTTCCTAGATCAGACAAGATCAGGAATGCTCAGGGTGGTACAGCCATAGGCTCTAATTCTGTTTCTATGGTGTTCCCTAACCACTTATGCCCCGTCAGATACTTTCTTTGTTAATAAATTTCACTAATGATTAGAGATAAATTTTTAAAAGTGTTTTTGCAAAAGACTGTACTCCCTTTCCACTGGTTCCAAAAATCTGTCAACATGTGGTTGACAGAATGAGTTTGCATTTTTCCTTCTGCGGGAAGTGAATAATCTGGGAGATGAAATGTCACCAATTAATATTTCACAAGGCTTTGATCTCAGCAAATGTCTTCACCAGTTGGCCAAGATTTTAGAAAACAGTTTTCAGCTGTTATATGATAGAATGTAAAAATTATTTTTGCATTTAAAAAAAAACATGTAAATTATAAATATTAAAGCATGAACACACTCAAAAAATTATGTGGACTGCAAGCTGAACAGTGACTTCTATTTTCCCCACTTCTCCAGGAGAAGAACTCGACCTAAATAGATTGCTTTGTAATTTTTATACTTTTCTCATAGTTAACATTTGATGTTGAGAAATAAAAAAGTAACTTGTCCACATTTGTAAAATCATTGTCAAGATTAGGATTAGATCTCCGGTTTTCTGTTTTTTGTCTTCTAGTCCTGAGCTTGATATACAAGATTTTATTCCCCTGATTCATATTTTCGTAAGGCCTCAATGTCTTAGTAATTATTTAGCATTTTGTGTTTGCATCTGACTAAACCACTGTCTCACCTAGATGGGAAGTTGTCATGAACAATGTAGTTGGTATTTAGTGGATTTCTGAATGCTTTTATGGCCATCTTCTTTGCGACTCACTGAGTTCTTCCTAGTCTTTGCTTAAAAAGTAAGATATATTTACCAGCTATTAACCTTCTATTAATATCTTTGCTTGTGTTATGCTATCTTTTCTTTGCAATGTGAATTTCGCACGAAGTGAACAATTGAATGGTAGAGATTATCTCTTCACAATGAACTAATTAAGTGTTGAGTTACAGTAGGGCTGAGAAGAATCAGTCTCATTTATCCTTAAGATCGTAGATTCTTCTTAGGTCGTGTCTTTGAGACATATTATAGTTTGCAAAATGCTTCCTCTCTCTTGTGTCTAGGTGTAAATAATTCCAAGTAAAAGCCTGGCCTCAGAGCCAGAGCCCAGAGCCAAGAACGCAATGACTGGGGAGTCAGCTGATGTGGAAGAACACCAGCTGAACTCAAATGTAGGGTCTGTTTGGACCAGGGCCAGGGCCAGGGGCAGGGGCGGGGAAGCTTTTCAGTGACTAGAGAAACTAAGAAAACAAACAAACAAACAAACGAAAAACAAAAAGATCTCGCTTAAACCTGGAGATAGAAGCCAGATTTGAATGCATTATGTGGCAAAGAAAATGCAAGAAACTGCAAGAGTCAGGCCAGAAAGAAAAGCCAGACTTTCTGGCTAAGGTAAGTGACAGCTCAGTCTAAACTGCGTACAGAAAACACTGAAGAATCTAAAGCCTGCATTTTAGGGAAAAAAATGGTCAACTTTGGAGAAAACACATTGCAAAAATTGCAAGCACTACATTGCCTTGTTAAACCAATTCCCACTGGCCTCTATTTGGAAAGTAAATAGTCCTCTAAAGGATTAGAAATGTGTAATTCTTTTAGAAGTAAAAGTCACTACAGAAGTGGAAATAAGGAGTCAACAGGAGGAATAATAAAGTACCATGGAACATTTTAAACAAATCTTTATTTTAAAAAATTGAACCTTTAAAATAAAGTCATGTTCATAGCATAGGAACTATAGTTCTAGAAATACATCCTAATAGATAATCTTAAATAATTACCTAAAAGGCTTTAAAAAAAAAAAAAAAACCACAAAGATGTCAGTGTAGTCTTTTTGTGATAAAAAATGAAAGCAACTTAAATTCTTTTTTTTAAAAAAAGGCAAAGCTAAATAAATGACAACGTACTGTTTAAAATGTCATCATATAAAAACAATTCTAAATATTTTAAATTGTACATGATATAGAAGTGAAAAACAAGAAAACTCTGTGGTATAATATTCCATATGTGCACAGAGCTTTAAAAATATAGACAATGATTTTCTCTTAGCGATCCAATTGTGGATGACATTTATTTTTTCAGTTATTTTCCAAATTTTCTGAAGAACATAGAAGCATTATAACATAATGCTTAAAAACTTAAGATCTGTATTTGGTTGTCTGATTTCTCATTTTTAGTAACTTTTTAAGATCTTGTATATTTTACCATCTTTGTGATCTTGGGCATTTTACTTATATTCTTTTGACCTGAGTTTCCTCGTCTATGAAAATGGGATAGTAATAGTATCTATCTCACACAGTTGCTCTGAAGAGTAAATCAAATAATGTAACATGTTTAGAACAATGCTGGCATATGGTTAACCATTTGATAAGTTTTAGGTATTCACTACTTTTATTAAAAATTATATAATATCTTATTTATTAGTTATAATAATTAATGTATTTATTATATAAGTATTTAAATTCTAAAACAATAAAAACAGATACACCTGCCTATACAATAAGACAGTTGAGTCTTGTTGAAAATTCAATTTAATCACATTTGGTTTGCTTTGAGAAAGACATGAAGGAAACCTGATGAAGGGCACATTGCTCAAGGAAATAAGTGTAGCTCTTGCCCAAGCAAAGCATGTCTCTTCACTGTGGCTTTATTCATACGTGTTCCTTATGGATTACACTGAACCAGTGCTCTCCTGATTGTTTAGTTCTCTGAAATGAATTGAGCTTATTAGTAGTGTTTTATAAGTGTGACATAATATGCTTAGAAATATAGACTTTTCTGAAAAACACTGAATTCACAATACTTAATGCTTAAATACTTTTTCTCCTTTTGCTGAGGACCATAATCTTCTCTTCTCTACAAACCAGTGGGAAAAAAGGAGAAAATGTTTAAACAGCGCATTGAATTGACTCTGTATATGTTTCCATTGCCCTACATGTTGCAACAAGTCTCTATCTCAGTGTCTTCCTTTGTTCCAAAAGGGAGCAAAGAGTGTATTGAAATAGCCTGTCCTCCCAGAGAATAGATCTGGAGAGCTAAAGAATTTAATCCCACTGTTTCTATAGTGTTCTCTATCTATGGGGCTGTATGTTTAGTAGAAAAGTTAGTCTGAATGTTAGCTCTGGATTTACCAGAGCTAAAATTGGGCAAATTATCAAATTTCGAACTAAGTTTCTCATGTATAAGTCAAGATGAATGGTAGCTATTTCTAAGAGTTAGAGGAAGGTGAAAATGAAATATTAACTTGGGGTAAAATGTGTGGCATACAGTAGGCATCCATTAAATGGTAGCTTCTACTATCTTAACAAGGAAGGAACAAAGGGAACGGTGGAGGTTTTATAGGGATTACAAGAGCTAATAATTGCCAACAGTGAGCACATGTCAGGTACTCTTTTCAACACTTCATGTGTAATAATGCACCTAATTCTCACAACAGCCTTAAGAGTTAGGTAATGTTATTTCCTCTGTTTTGTAGAGAAGGAGGAGAATATTTGGGAATTTCAGTTTGGAATAACTTTGGAGCGCCTTCCAACATTTTTTATATATACATATTATAAAATCTTCTTCTATTTTTTCTAGACTGTGAACTCTTCAATGACATAAACCATATCTGCATATTCCCAAGTTTGCCTGGCTTATAGAAAATGGACAAAAACCTATACTTAACCATAATATATTGTATGTTACAAAATAGCTAGAATAGAGGGCTTTGAATATTCTTGCCATAAAGTAACAATAAATGTCTAAGGTGACAGATATGCTAATTATTCAAATTTTATTATTACACATTATATACCTGTAATGAAACATCACAGTGTACTCCATACACATGTACAATTATTATGTGCAAACTAACTTTCTTGAAAAAGAAAACGTACAATAAATACATTCTAAAGAGAACCTATCTGCCTCAGTGGATGTAGAAATCAGTACTGCATTAAATATAGAAATTCATTTCATTTAAATTTTAGTAGCTACCAACAAATGGCTTACTTACATCACCTTCATTTGTAATACATATTTTCACATTTGTAGATCAGAATTTTATAGTAATTATCACAATCATTCACCCTTTGTATATTGAATAACAATACAGGTTTTATACTGAATGTTATGAATTATGTTGTAACTTTTGGACATCTGCTGCTGATTTAGTGTATTATCTTTTTCTGCTGTTTCCATGTACCCGTTGAATCAACAACACAGTCCACTTCTTTCATCTGGTTTTGCTCAAACCCTGTATCCATGTAATTAATCAAATCAAACCTATAAAACTTTGAACCAACCATTAGGCCATGGAAGTAATCAGGGACTGGCCAGTCTGAGGATGGTTAAGTGGCCACAATCATGGCTGGAGTCAGACACATTAGGATTTACACTCCATAAAGCAATGGAATAAAATTCAGCTAGCAAAAAGTCCCAGTATTAAATTCTTTTCTGCATTAGGGATTCAAAGAAAGTAAACGCCAAAGAATGTTTAAAGTCCTTATAATACATCTGTTTGAACCAGTTTAAAATCTGCTTTGAAACATTTCTTGAACTCAGCGAGTTGCCTTGAGACACTTCAGAGAAGAGTCAGGGATCAAACAATTTTGCACGATATATTTATTTACCAATTAATATAAATGTCCTTAAAAATAGCACTTTGAAATAACTTTAAAACATTCATATGTAAATAGTTTGTGACCTAGGGTATTTAACCTTTTGAATCATCCTTTTATTGGTTTATGGAAATTCTGCGATTGTTTAAGAACATGGTTTGATATTGCAACACAAACGTAAAATAGAAAAGACTACAATTTAGACTTTTACTCTACAGTAATACAAGATGACTTTCATTTAAAGATACAACTACCTATGATAATGATTGCCAATAAGCATCTCATTTGCAATAAGTATGCAACCTTTTATAGGTAATCATTTTTATGGCTATTTACAAGAACTATCAACATTTATGTCTCTCTTTTTGCAAGACCGTTTTAAGGGTCTCATGTAACTGTGAAATAAATATTGGTTAAATATTGATTTCTATACTATAATAGAAAGACTGACAGCAGGGAGAGTGAGATTCTACAAAATATTTTGTACATTTTATGTTAGAATGCTCCACAATTAATGCATCGGTCTCCTGGGAATATCAAAAGAAGCCATTCTGGTAGAAATATTATTCATTATAGAACAGCAATTTCAGATTCTGAATTGAATGCTCAGAGATAGTGAAATTTTGACAGTCTTTCTTGACCAGGACAATCATAAAATATGTCAAAGTGTAATCAAGATATGCTACACACTATGTTTGTGTATGTGTATGTGTGTTTGTACAATGATTATGATGTATAGGTGATGGCTGGAGGTGATTCAAGTTGACTGGTAAGGATATAATTACATAATTAAAGACAATGTCCACTTGAATATGAATACAAATTTCCTGACAATCTAAAGATACATGTCAATCTACTAACGAAATACTACTGAAAGGTAAGACAAAGATAGGTTAATGACCTACTTTTGGAGGGAGGAGCCTACATGTATTCTGCAGGGGGTGGGAAGACACTATGTAGGGTCTTAGCCAGACAGAAGTTTGAAAATAGGTGATATATTTTCCAAAGGTTTATTCTGGCAAAATATTCATCAACAACTTGAGGGACAAATTTGAGCTTTCTAAAAACAAGGGTGATCTATGGTTTCTTGGGATTTTCAAAACAGAATCTCAACCTTAGTCTGGAGATGAGCAGATCAACATGTCTGGATTTCAGGCAGGTCAGCATGGGCTGTGTAAAGACAGAATTCACTAACACCATGGTAAATCAGGTAATAAAATCAAGTAATACTAGAGTGAAAGAAAATAGAATTTCCTCATAGACAGACTCCACATTAAAACATATCTACTAGTAGTTGGAAAAGCTCCCTGTCTTTACTCGTTATCTGAAATGTGAACATTCCTACACACAAGTAGAGAATGGTAAGAACCAAGGTCTGTGGAGCATCTTCAAAGATATAGGTAATGTTTGAATTAATGCACATCATTTATTAGCTTTGGTTTAATTTTCAATTAAGATATCAATTCAGTAACATAATTTATGATGAAGTGGTTTAAAATTTCAGCCCATAGGCTCAGGTATGTACAAAATATACCTTTTTTTATTTTTCTGTGACTCAGAACGATTCCTATGCTAAACCCTATTCTACCAGGGTGGTACATATACAGTCTCACTTGAGACTTGACTCTTTTTCTTTTTAATTCACACAAAAATGAGATTGTGGGGGTAAACTCCCTGGCCAACACTGTCATTATTTGTCTGTCCACAAACACTTGGCATCCACAAACATGTACACATTTCTTAAATGCCTGAATTTCTTAGGTACATTGACACTCTCTACAGCTGCTGCAACAGGATGAAAGGATGTATATGATTATATTTCTTCCATGGTATTTCTGGGGCATAGAAATGTTCAGAAAGGCCATCTAAAGTCTTCTCTGCACAGACTTCTCAGGAAACTGCTTTTATCAGATCTCACAAGTCTAGCTCAAGTTTCATCACTTTTTAAGCTCTCTTCTGGGATTCTCTCTCCCTAGATCCAACAATATCTATTATGTGACAATCCTCTCTTTCAATCCACACCACCCTCAGTCCAGCAAAAACTTTCTTGTCTTGTATCAGTTTTTCTCAACCTCAGAACTATTGATATTTTAAACCAGACACTTCTTTGTTGAGAGGGGCTCTTCTATTTATAATAAAATATTTATCAGCATCCCTGGCCTCTACTCAATAGGTCTAGTAGCATCCCCCTTCCCTAAGTCATGATAATGAAAAGTGTCTCTGGACTTTATCAAATGTCCCTTTGGGGGCAACATCACCCCAGCTGAGAACTGCTATTCTAGAAGTCCCCTATTCAAACCTCACTTTTTTCAAATATTTTGTCTAAGCTTGACATTCTTGCAATGCCCTATGGGTTTATTGTATTACATCAGATCTCAGAGCAAAGGAAACAATACATGAAATGAGGGTAAAAGGTATATTAAAAAGTTATCCTTCCATAATAGTGCTACTTCTTCTTGGCATGTAATATTCATTCCTGTTAAGTAAATGAATAACAGCTTGCATGAAAACCCTGCAAGAGCTATCATATTATTTTACTAATTATCATTTCTAAGTGGGCATAGAACTAATGAGACATCCTTAGCATTAACCAGTGAATAATCATAAAAGATTATATAGACTTTTCTTTTTTAACCAAGTGGTGTAAAATTATTATAACATTTTCAGAAATTTAAAATTGTATAAAACTAATCTAATAAATAGCTGTACATTTATCATCGTCCTTAAGACTTAAAATATTGCTACTGCTGTTGAAGCCCTTTTTATCCCTCCTGATTGCATTCCAAGTGTAGCCACTATTTTGCATTTGATGATGAGACGTGCACAATCAATTTGAAGTTCTCACTGCTGAGCAACCGTAGTGACTTACATATAACTGCCCTAATATTCAACAGTTTGGATCTGGCTATCAGCACTAGAAAATTTCAAATTCAACACAATTTAGAGAGATGTAGGTTAATGAGCTTTGGCTTATTCAAAGTGAAAAATCTGTGAAAGCTATGATAAAACAGAGAATAATATCTCAAAATAACCAATCAAAATAGCTAGATGTTTCCTTGAGGTACAAGTAAATCTCAGTCCCGTTGTCCAGACACTGTTTGTAAACTCTTTCTCCCATGATTCCAGCTGCCTAAAGGAGGAACAAAACAGCTTGAGAGCTACAGGTAACATGGTCTTAAATTCTCTCTGTATTTTTCTCCTTTCCCATTGCTTTCTTAAAGTATCAGTCACTTTTTTGTTTGTAATAAAGCACAAAAACTTCACAATGTGGCTTTAAATCAAGTCCTCGCTAATGAAGAAAAGTGGGATATTGCAGAACAAAATGCCTGGAATTTGCAATAGTGTAACCCACAGAGTATTGGTCATGAAAAGATCAAATAGGAACAATCCTAACTACTGTTTTGAAGGGATGTTTAATGATGACCTAGGGAGAGAAGAATATTGGTACCAGGACACACAGAAAGTGTTCCATTGAACTTAAAGCCACCTGGTCACTTTGGGTTCCTCATACTTAAGGACCAGAAGATGAATAAAGAAGTTATACTGTTTGATGTAATTGACTCAGATTGTCAGGAAGAGTTCAGATCATTGACACTTACGGGGACTTGTGATGTTTCCATGCCATAGGAAAATGATAAATGAGTGATTTCAGTAATTGTAGCTAGATAAAGGCAAGACAACCAAGAGCTCAAACCCCTTAGGGATGAAAGTTTTAGGTCACCCTACCAGATAAGCAAATTGAATCATTTCAATGTCTAACAAAACACAGTGAAAATCTAGAATGGATTGAAGGAGGGAGATGATAAATACTGATGATGACCTAATGACCAGGTGCAGTAGTTGTGAGTGTAACTTGTTTCTCTAAAACGAAGTGACCAAGAAAATGCAATATGGAGCTCCTGTAAATTGGAGTAATGCAAGACTATGAGTGATGCAAGTCTGAGTGATGCCGACTATGACATCATTTCTTGTCCTCCCCATCACATACCCCAAACTTACCTTTAATCTTAGTCACAACTGCAGTGAGGAGCTACAGAAAACCTCAGATTCATCCTGCACTGATAGCTGCCCACTGTAAGATCAGGCATATTTCCGCATTCTGCTTCAGAGCGTTCCCCAACATAGTGGAAGTCTGCTTGACTAGTATGGAAAAAGAGTCACAGGTAGAGGAGGAGAGTTTATGCCCCTGCGAGCAATCCTCAACCACTGGGCAAGGAATACTGATGGTTACATGCTCCAGACTCCAGGCCTTCAAGGCAAACAATTCCAGAAAGCATTCTGTGTGCTCCCTACAAATTCCAGAGGAATGGAGGCCCTTGCTCTTAGCAGCCACTCAGTGAGACATACATTTATACCGGCTTTCCACTCCTCCAAGTTTCACCCCTCATTTTGTGTCTTGGATATCCTCACACATCAGCTACGAAGACCCAAGTCCTTGTTTCAGGTTGTGATTTTAGGAGAGTGAAATTTTTGACAATTCTTAAAAAAAAAAAAGTAAAAAATTTCCTGCCTACAAAAACACATTTTTCTGGGTGTTCTATAGATTATAAAAACATGTATTTTTCCACTTTGCAATTGCCCATTTTAAAGCTCTTTGGTTTTCATTTCCTTAGTCCCGTGTTGTCTTCTCTTTTCAGAAGTAGCCAGTTAGCCCAAAGCACATATTTTGGTTTAGTCTCAGTATAGTACTGTCCCCAATGTTCTGCCTCTCACTTTTCTTAGTTTTATGTTGCTGCAAACAAAGTTAAGACACCACCATAATTCTGGCGTATGTTTAACACTTGCTCAAGAGGTTACAATTCTTGTGTTTTTTTTCCCAAGTGACCTAATTCCCTCATAGTCTTTGTGGTTAGTTGTGTTTGGAAGCATTTGGCTATGAATTTAAACATTTAAATGTGGTCTGCCTTTGGAAAACACCAGACAGTGAGTCAGAGACCCTTCATTCCTTTTTATGATTCTGAAGATTATGTTGAGAATCCTCCTGCTCTCTCTAGACAATTTCTCCATCTGTAATGGAGCCACCCAACACTTTTCTGTATCCTGGATTACAGATAGTGTTAATAGCACTGGGAGACTCTTTGATACTTAATCAGGAATGGGCCTAATTCCATTACATTTTCTTGTGTTTATAATCTAAGCAGGGATAACCAATCCCCAGGCCATCAGACTGTGCTCTGTTAGGAACTGGGCCACATAGCAGGAGGTGAGCAGGAGGCAAGCCAGCATTACTGCCTGAGCTTCGTCTCTGATGGCATTAGATTCTCATAGGAGCATGAACCGTATTGTGAACTGTGTGCAAGGGATCTAGGTTGCAAGCTCCTTGTGAGAATTTAACTAATGCCTGATGATCTAATGTGGAGCAGTTTCATTCTCAAAACCACTCCTCCAGCCTCACCATCCATGGAAAAATTGTGTTCCGCAAAACCAGTCCCTGATGCCAAAAAAAGTTTGGGGACCGCTGATCTAAAGTACTTTTATTAGTTGTTGTATTTTGTTATAGTTGGAAAAATGTATTGACTACAAATGAAGAGAGAATGATCATTTATACATTGATCTAATAATTCCATTCTGATGCAGGGAAATAAAACTATTTCTAAGTGGGGGAAACAAAATCATTTCTTAAAATACCGAATAGACTGTTAGCCCTTTACATGACTTTCTTAGTCTCATTCTGTCCAAGTCAACACTATGCTGCCTCCCAGCTTTACAATGGTACATTCCTTCCAATAAAACAATGTATGAATCCATAGGACGCTCCAAGAAAATAAGAAATGTCATTTATTGGTACCCTGTTAGAACACAAGCATAAGCCTCTACTGTACTAAAGCTGTATAGGAAAATAGAGTCTAGGAGAGAAGAAAGGGGTGGTATGGGAGCAAAGGATTCTATAGGGATGCATGGGGGAAAGAGAGAGAGAGAGAGAGTGTGTGTGTGTGTTTTCTGGGTTTGTGTATGTGTGTTGTCTGGGTGTTGCTAAGAGAGTCTGTAATAAGAATATAACCCCACTTACTTTTCTGTTAGAGACAGCATTTTGTTTTACAAATTCTCTTTAAAGTTCTTTGATAAATCTTTGGCTCATTCATTTGTATCTTAGGGTCAAGTGTTATAGACAGATTAATGGCTTATTTTGTCTTTGGCACTAATATGGAGGGGGATTGGGCATGAGGAGTGATGAGCAACTTTTATTTGGAAGGTAAGGTGTATCTTCATGACAGTCGCTGATCTTCCAGAGAGAAGTAACAAAGCTCTAGGTTCCAGACATGCGAGGATGAGGAGAAGGCAAAACAGCTTGGGAATGGGGGTGAAAGCTAACCCAAAAAAAACCTGTTTGACATTTTTTGAGTTTGAAATTTTGCCTAAGAACACTTACAGAAGTATTCCAGGTTATTATGAAGATGACCAAAAGCCCCTATCGACTTATCCCAGTTTTCCCAGTCAAGTCTGATTCCCAACTGGAAAAAGAGAGAAAGAGGTCAATTAAAAGGAACTAGAAAAGAAAAAATTATATATTACTAAACACACATGTACTTGCACACACACACAAAGGAGTGCTTGAGCTAATTTTCCTTCTCTTTTATACTTAATTACAACTTTAGGATTTATATCTCCTAATATTTATCTTTTATAAGTACTATGTAAGACATTAATAAATGCACAGAATAAATTGATGACTCATAGCAAGAGAAATGAGACAGCTACTTCAAGGTTACTTGCAAGAGGGAATTGATTTTGGGAGGCTTTAGAAACAAAGGTAGAATGTTTCATTAGGCATTTCTTAAATAAGTAAACACCCGAATTTAAATTTAAGATAAAAATTTCATCTCCAATTCTAATAAATTTTATTTCTCAATGTGTTTTGAATCCAACCTGATCACTCCAGCTCTGTTTTCTCTATCCGTGTATCTGTTGCCTACAATATTATTATAGGCCAACTTTAAGGTCATCCTGAACTCTTCTCTTTCTCCCACACTCTACATCCAATCCAACAAAAAATCTTGTTGGTTCTACCTTCATAACCACTTTCACTGCAACTCACCTGGGTTGAGCCACCATCTTCAGTCACCTGAATCATTGCAATAGGCTTCTAACTGGTATCTTGAGCTCATCTGTATCTATTCTTAACACACCTGCCAGTGCAATCCTTCCAAAATATAAGTCAAACTACAATTCTGCTCTGTTCAAAATCCCCTGTTGGTACTCCTCTCACTCTGAGTTAATGTCTAAATCCTTAGAGATGAGTCACAAGGCCTTACATCCTGTGGTTCCCTATTCCCTCCCTGATAGTGTTTTCAACAGTGTTTTTCCCCTGCTCACTCACCTCAGCCACCTGGGGCTCCTCCCTGTTCCTTAAACTCACAGCAGCCATGCTTCCATTTTATGACTATTTATTCTGCCTGGAATCCTCTTCCACCAGGTATCTACTTGGCTAACTTCCTCAGTTTCCTAACTTCTATGCTCACATCTCCCCTTTGCCAAGAAAAGCATTCCTTCAAGCTTACTCCTGTTTCTGAGTTTCTGAGCACTTCCTTGCCTTCTGGAATAAAAAGCTATTCCAGGCTCCCCTCATATTTTCCCTTCAGTTGCTCTCGTGCCTTCATCAAAGGGCTGTGCACCTTTATAAATCATCACGTGGACATTCTTGGCTATAAGGGATGACGTGGGAAAGAGTAACATGCAGTGCACAGCATTCACTCTATTGATACCTGCTCATAGCAGTAGCTTCCTGACACAAAGAATCATGATCGAGAATCCGAGAGACTCACAATGCCTACAAAAACTCCTTTAAGATTCCATTATGTCCTGAATTCCATTTGTTTTTGTAAATGTTTTATTTAATGAATTTTTAAATGGGCAGTTTAATGTATGTCTTTTTAAATTTTTGTCCTGATTTCTTGAATTTCATTTTTTTATATTTGAAGCTCCAACTTTGAGTAGTTTCTGGCACTTAGTAGATGTTCAATGAATATTTGAACAGGGATTAATAAGGGCCATCTTTCAATTCTATCAATAATTCAGATAGAAAATATTGAATGATATAATATGTTAGTGCCTGCAAGTAGCAGGCATATTGCAAGAGTAACCAAAGTAAAAGCTGAAAGACATTTCTGCAGTCGGCTGGTTCTGACATACAAACAGCAGAAACTCTTTTTTGGGTTTACTAGTTTTCAGCATTCCTGTTGACAACACAATAAAGTGGCCAAAAGATTTTGGGAAAACATATTTGATGTTACTCTTGTTCAATCTGAGCTTTTGGCAAATTTAGGAAAACTAAATATTTTTATATTTATCTAAAATTTGGCCAATTTTAGGAAAACTAAAATGTTTTAATAACACCAAACATCTTTTTTATGATTCAGTAGTAAGTAAATGACTGTTAAAAAATCATGATTAACTACTAAATTAAAACCACCACACCCGCTGCTGAATTCTAAGAGAAAGTATAAAATCCAGTAATTATATTAACACTATTTATATTAAATCTATGATTGCCAAAACATCTATGTAGTTTTATGAAAGCCAAATAAGTGTCACAAGTAAATTCATTATTAGGATAGTTTTAGAAAATAACTACACTTCTTACTCCAAGAATATATCAAAATTTAGGACTGTAGTTAACCCTGGTTGGAGGCAGAGGTGCAGAATAGTGGAAGAGCACATAAAAGTCAATAATATTGGTAAAGGTCTAGTTCCAATGTTCATGATGCGCATTTATGGGTGTTTGTTTTTATTATGGCTTTTATTAAGCTTTATTCTTTACATCTTTGGTAAGTTTCTTTTGCATGTATCAATTATTACATGAACAAATAGTATACTGGCAAACACTTTAGACACTACTAATCTAGCACATCAAGCTCTTGATTTCCTCGTCTAGGATAATAGGGATAATAATAGTACTTGTACTATAAAATCGATGTTAAAATTAGAACAATAATATACAAAAATTATGCAGCAGAGTACCTCGTGCATATATACCTGTATATTGGTATGTATGGTATGCATGTATGTGTATATGTATATAACTAACCACTTATGACAGTCTTTTTCCAATCTTTAGCCTGTAAAAGTATAATGACGCTATCGGCAAGTTTCAAAAGGTCAGGTATAAATTTTGTATTTGAATCCACCTTGAAATGTTTCAGTTATACAACAACATTTTTGATGAATGTCTCCATGTCTTCATTACACATTTATCTTGGACAATAAGCACTGAACAGCTTTCTTTAAAATGCATGGAAAATATAAAACCTGCACTCTACATGCAGTGTTACAAATGTTGTCTAAGGCCTTGGTTTTGATGGCTAGTTGTAAATATCCTTGCCATAAACGAATAGGCAATAGAGTCTTAACAATTTTTGTTAAATAATGTAATGGAAATTCTGAGGATAATACGAATCAGAATTGGTTATGAATTGTGATTTATCTACACTACAATTAGATTGTCTAATTTTACCTTCTTCTTTGTCAGGCAGAAGCAAGAGAGACTTTGGACAATTTCTAAGTTCAACAATTACGTAATTTCTGCTTCCTTTCCCTGAGGCAAAAATAAAATTATTAGTAGACAGTGCACAATCAAATCAAGCCTCTCTCATTTACTTTTAAAAATCTATGAACTCACTCAAAAATTAGAATTTTCTATATTTTTTGCTGAAGTATACTCAGACCATCCTACTAAATTCCAGGCTGTGCTGTTTCAAGCAAAGTGGGGCCGTCCATCACTTCTTACTATCCTTTCCTTCATAAAAACAAACAGGCTTCGAAGATATACCATTTAGAGCTGGTGTCTGAAGCCCAATTCAGAATCAGTTGAGAACATAAGCAGGGATACGTTTAGCTGTTTCCACTGACAATTAAATTAATTATTTCCATTATTCCATTGTATTCTGAATGAAAGCGGTGACAATGACAAAAAGTAGCATTAAGTTTTCTCCATATACCAGGCACAATATTCAGAACTGTACCTGCTATCTTGCTTATTCTCAAAAACCCCCACGAATAAAATATTATCATCTTAAAGTGATTTGTTCAAGCTATACCACTATTAATTTAAACTAAAATATCAATCTTCTGTACTAATTGTTTTACTATTTATTCAAATATGATCTATCAGTTGCAGTCAGTAGCCAGGCATTTTCTCTAGCATTGTATTACCCTTGAAAGAATTTCTCACTGTCTGAAAAGATATTTTTGTGGTGCCATCTTAAGACTTCAGGGATTCTGAGATAAGAGGAAAGAAGAAGAAATGAATGAATTAGTCAGGATTTTATATAAGACCTTTAATCTGAGGCTTTCCTGACAGGATCTTATATGATTTATAATCTACAGTTTTTCTTTGTATGACAGATAGAACAGAATAAAGAAGGCAGAGTTCTGAAACTGTTTTACAAGTACTCAGGCAAGGTCAAAAACTAAGTAATTGTTAATATAAAAGAAGGAAAAGGTAAAGATTACAGATTGTTCTCAGCCAAGCCTGCATATTCCTAGGCTGTGTGCTCATTGAAACATTGAATATCAAAAGGATTATTTATTTATTACTTTTGTTGAGACTAATCTTGAAGAAAAATACCTTGATGCATTTATCAGCTCCCCTGCTCATTTCAAATATAAGAAGATTGCTTTTCTCTCTTCTTTTATGCAAGTGGACAACTGATTATTAAGTGGGATTATTATTATCTTGGATTTTTGCTGTAATACCTTCTTTTTGCTGTTTGATTCATTTTCCATAAATACGGAGCCATGAAGAATATGGATTTGGGGCCACCTTGTGACAGACTTAGAAAAGTTCTATAGACCAAATCCTAGAATTAGAATTTTGGGTTCCATTCCTAGATCATATTACTTTTCAATAAATATATTTTTGCAAAATGGCATCATATCGTAATGACTGATTTTTGCTATTAAGAAATATTATATGCATTATGTAGTAAAATAAACTCTGATAATTATATTGGATATTTAACAAGTTCTTATATTTTTTCACTGACATTTCAATGTGTTGAATTAAATTAATTGACTTTCATATATTGAATCAATCTTTTATCCCTTGATGTATTTTTTAAACTTGTAATTTTCAGTTTTCTAATATTGTACTTTTAAGAACTTTTGCATTTATAATCATAATATTATTCACCTGAAAACCTCCTTTCAGAAATAGCTCTTGTCAGGTTTTGTTATCAGGAATATGTTAGCCTTATGTAGTAAGTCAGAAAGGGCTCTAAATTTTGACACTCTGAAATAATTTGTGTAGTGTGAATTTTTTTCCTGAATACTTGGTAGACTCCCTGTTAAAAATCGCTGGTTATGTGCATTTCTTGGGTAGGAAATATTGTAAATATTAATTCACCTTTATAAAAGGTTACAGATTTATTATAATATTTTTCTTTAGTTAATTTAATGTTATATGTTTCTACAAATTTGTCCATTTTACCCGTTTTCACATTAATCACCACCAAATGGTTGATAATATCTTCTTGTTAACTTTGTAATGTCTGAATTCTTGACCAATCGCACCAAAATCTATTCAACAACCAACTCTTGGCTTTGGCGATCCTTTCTATTGCAGGTATGTTTCCAATTTTATAAATTAACAATCTTATATAATATATTATCAATCTAGTTTCTTCTTTTTATCTTTTTATTTAATTTAGATATTTTAAGTTCATTTTCTAGTATAGCATTTTAAAGCTGTAAATGTCCCTGCATTACCTGGGTCCCATGTGTTCAATATACAGCAAAATGATCAGTAGATTCTATACATTTTCTAATTTCTGAGTTATTTAGAAGCAATTTTATTAATTTCCAAATATATGCTGTTTTCAATATTGTTGAGTTTTTTTTTTAAAAAGTACAGTTTTGTGGTTGATACATAACTTATTCACACAATAATCACAGATCATTGTGTGTCTCATAACAAACATTGAAAACGTTTTCAAGGCTTGCCTTATATCTAAATATGTGATCAGCTTTCATAAATGTTCCATGTCTTCTTGAAAATACTATGTTCTCTGAAACTATCACCATAATCTTCGCCATGAAGCTATCCATTACCTCCAAAACTTTCCTCCTACTGTTTGTTATTTTTCTTTTTGTATGTCAATTACACCTCAATAAAATGGGGATTTTTAAAGAAAAGAATACACTCTGCAGCTACTGAAAACTGAGTGTGTGGAGATATATGTATATATCTCCATTGCATGAAATGTATTAATTATGCTTTTTAATTACCTGTACCTTATTTCCTTTTCTGCATAAATTATCAATTATTTTAAAATATATGTTAAAATTTCCTATTCTAATGAAATATTTGTATATTCCTTTTTGGACTTGTTTATGATATTTTATGTATTACATATTTTGAATCTATCATATATAAATACATTTTATTTTAATATACACCAGATTAAGTGAACTTTAATAACCATGTATATACTCTCTTAATGTCTAGAAGTGTTTGGGAAAAAAAAAAACCTCAGCTGACACCTTGATCTTGGACTTATAGCCTCCAGAATTGTATGAAACAGTCTCACAGAACAAAGCACAATTAAATTAGAAATCAAGACTAAGAAGGTCACTCAAAACCATATAATTACAAGGAAATTAAATAGCCTGCTCCTGAATGACTTTGGGGTAATAGTAAAATTAAGGCAGAAATCAAGAAGTACATTGAAACTATTGAGAACAAAGATATAACATATCAGAATCTCTGGGACACAGCTAAGGTAGTGTTAACAGGGAAAGTAACAGCACTAAATGCCTGCATCGAAAAGTTAGAAAAATCCCATTAGCAACCTGAAATCACAACTGAAAAACCTAGAGAACCAAATGTAAATCAGTCCCAAAGCTAGCAGAAGATAATAAATAACCAAAATCAGAGATGAACTGAAAGAGATTGAGACATGAAAAACCATTCAGAACATTAAAAAATCCAGAAGCTGTTTTTTTAAAAAAATTAATAAAGTATATAGACTTCTAGCTAGACTAATAAAGAAGAAAAAAGAGAAGATCCAGATAGCCACAATCAGAAATGACAAAGGGGATATTACCACTGATCCCCCAGAAATACAAACAACCATCAGAGAATATTATGAATATTTCTATGAACATAAACTAGAAAATCTAGAAGAAATGGATAAATTCCTGGACACATACACCAAGACTAAACCAGGAAGAAATTGAATCCCTGAACAGACCAGTAATGGGCTCTGAAATTGAAGCAGCAATAAATAGCCTAACAACCATACATAATGAGAGAACTTTTCTGCAAACTATGCACTGGATAAAGATCTAATATCCAGCACCTATAAGGAACTTACACAAATTTACAAAAAAAGTACAAACTCCCTTAAAAAATTGGCAAAGGATATGAGTACTTTTCAAAGAAGGCATATATGTGGCCAACAGTCATATGAATAAAAGCCGAACATCATTGATCATTAGAGAAATGCAAATCAAAACCACAATGAGATACCTTTTCACAGCAGTCAGAATGACTATTATTGAAAAGTCAAAAAATAATAGATCCTGGTGATGTTGTGGAGAAACATCATCATTGGTTTTCTTATACATTGTTGGTGGCAGTGTAAATTATAGATTCAAATGTATGCTTATACATTGCTGGCAAGGAGCAGCAGTCAGGATGTCTTAGATGGTCTGACGAATTACTGTGTCATGGGAAAGAAATGTGCTTCACCCAGGTATACACAGGCGATGTCTTTCTGGAGGCTTTATGTCTCAGCATTCCATAGAGGCTGAATGTAACCAGGGTAGAACTAGGTACTACTAACTGAGACAGAAAAAATGGAAGAGAATGGAGATACCAATCCTGACATGTGAAAGACAGTGTGGCAATTCCTCAAAGTCCTAAAGACAGAAATACCATTCAACCCAGCAATCCCATTACTGAATATATATCCAAAGAAATATAAATCGTTCTGTTATAAAGACACATGCATGCATATGTTCATTGCAGTGTTATTCACAATAACAAAGACATGAAATCAACATAAATGCCCATCAATGATAGACTGGATAAAAACATGTGGTACATATACACTATGGAATACTATGCAGCCATAACAAAGAATGAGATTATGTCTTTGGCAGGGACGAGGAAGGAACTGAAGGCCGTTTTCCTTAATAAACTAACACGGGAACGGAAAACCAAATACCACATGTTCTCACTTATAAGTGGTAGTTAAACAATGAGAACACATGGACACGTAAAGAGAAACAACACACACTGGGTCCTCTAGGAGGGTGAAGGGTGGGAGGGAGAAGAGGATCAGGAAAAATAACTAATGGGTAATAGGCTTAATGCTAGGCTTAATGAAATAATCTGTACAACAAACCCGCATGAGATAAGTTGACCTGCTTAACAAACCTGCACATGCACCCCTGAATTTAAAATAAAAGTTAAAAAAAAAGGACTGACTGAAGAGTATGGATGACTAGAACTGGGAAGGTTTGTTAAGAAGTTATATCAATGGTAAATGCCAGATTTAAGGCAATTGCATGAGGAATAGAGAAGAAGAGGTCATGATAGTTGTTGCAACGGCACAAATGGCAGGATCTGAAGCCCAAGTGGAGTTCCATTTGGAGCAGAGAAGAGAGAGAAGCTCAATCTATGATGAAACTTAGATTCCTCCCTGGCTTAGGCAGCTGAGTGAATCGTTTGTAAAGCAAAATGGAAATACAGAGGAATACTAGGCTCCCCATGTGAACTTTAGGGAGAACTAACTAAATTAAAGTGGTTGCATGTTAACATTGGCAGCAAGAAAAAAGTGGAGCAGACAGGCATTGGCCCAGATTACCATTATAGCACCTGATGTCCCAGCAAAGGGAAACTGTCCGAGCTGTTGGCAATGAGCGGCATCAGGATGTCTTAGATGGCGTGATGAATTTCTTCATGTTAGTTTCATGGGAAACAAATATGTTTCACCCAGGCGTACACAGAGAGTCTCTTTCTGGAGGCTTTATGTCTCAGCATTCCATAAAGGCTGAGTGTAACCAGGGTGGAGCGAAGTACTAATAACTGAGACAGAAATAATGGAAGAGAATGGAGATAACAATCCTCGCATTATGCCTTGGTTCTGCCATTAACAGGTTTTATAACCTTGAGCAAGCTAGCTGATTTCTCTTTGCTCATTTCCTTTCACAGTACATCAAAGTAAAAAGGAGATGATTGTTATTATGACATTTCATTAACCAATGAACAATTGAAGGGCTCAGGAAAAGTCTCTTCGAGGAAGTGATTTACAAATTAAGAGCTGAAAATTAAGTAAAAATTAGCCAGATAAACGGGCTAAAGGTGGGAGAGGAGATAAAACATGTTCCAGTTACAGGGAGCAGCATGTGAAAGGCCCCAAGCCAAAACAGAAAGTAGTCATTTCAAGGAACCAAGTAGTGATTTGATATAACTGGGGCATACAATTTCACAGAGAAGCAATGAGGAAACCTAAATTATAAGCAATTAAATAACTTGATCAAGTTCACCTGGCCAATAAAGTTCTGATCTGTGAATTGAACATGTCTGCACTTGCATTTTAACTGTTAATTATATATAGGATTCCTACAATGCTGCACAAACAGGAGAAGATCATTCCTAAGGGTGATACAGGCATAATATTTCTTACTGTGTCTAGGAGGTTATACGGTGAATATTCGCTTAAGTTTTTGAAATCGTGGTGAGATAATGTTAGAACTGAGAGTAATTAGGTATATAGAATTAGACCACAACAACAAGCAGGGTAAACTCCAAAATAAATCAATGGATATGCTACTAACCTTTGTTTTCACTCTAGTCCTCTGGAAATATAAAAACCATCTGAAAATGGGGTTTGTAACCGATGTGGTTTGGTTGTTTCCCCACCCAAATCTCATCTTGAATTGTAGTTCGCATAATCCCCACATGTCATGGAAGGGACCTGGTAGGAGGTCCCTTGAATTATGATGGCGATTATCCCCATGCTGCTGTTTTCATGATAGTGAGTGAGTTCTCATCAGATCTGATGATTTTATAAGGGCTTTTGCCCCTTTTGCTTGGCATTTCTCCTTGCTGCCACCGTGTGAAGGACATGTTTGCTTCCCCTTTCACCAAGATTGTAGGTTTCCTGAGGCTACCCCAGCTATGCTGGACTATGGGTCAATTAAATCTCTTTCCTTTATAAATTATCCAGTCTCAGATATGTCTTTAGTTAGAGGCATGAGAAAAGACTAAATAAGCTCTGAAAAGACATGTTATTTGCATTTATTTCATTAAAAAATCCAAATTAATTCAGTTTTGTAAAGGGCGAATAATGTTATTAAATATACTATTGGCAGACTGGATAAACAGGATTTGTCCACACCTCTTCCCAAGAACATTCACCCATAGTAGATGACATTAATTTAAGATCTTCTCCTTGCCATCTGTATTCTGATGTTTTACTACAAGGTGGCAAGGTGTTGAATTGCTTTTATTTGTCCTGCATGTGATTTGTTGAGATTCCCAAATATAAGACCTGTCTCTTGCAGCCATGAAGGTACATCACTCAGATTTTCCTCCAACAGGACCTGCTGCAGGAGCTCAGCTAATGGCCCACAGTGGCAGGGAAGCTAGCTTAGTAATGCACTTTTATTAGTGGCATTCCCATCTTTATATTATTTCCATCTACTTCCCTGCTGGCCTTCCTCACACCTCCCAAGTTCATACTTGCACTTCAGTCTTTATTCCAGAATTTGCTCTTGCTATCTCATTTCTACCCAATGATTTGTTGGCTGTGCTTAGAGGGGAGCTTCTGGCAACACTGTATTGGAGATAAAGAATTTCCATCAAAGAAGATTTTGAAAAAAAATGTAGTTAAGCTAGTAGGGCCTATGTTTGATCTGTATAAGACAACATATAGCCATTGTTGTCATATATGTATAGTAAGGATAATTAAAACATAAATCACTTTGAATATCCTACCACTTTATGTAAAAAGTATAGATTCAATTCATTTAACTCTACAACAGAACTTTCGTTTAAATGACAGTCTACTTAAAAGAGAAAAATTACTATCAAGACACTTTGACATGTACTATACCTATCTTTTGTTGGGTAATGATCATCACCCATACATCCTTACAAGCCTCAAGAAAACTAATTTTTAATATTTCAATGTGTCTCTGGAAAGGAAACTACTTGGATATTTAAAAATGGGCATACCACATGTTAATAAATGGTTCTTCTAAAATTCTAGAGTGATTTAATATTATTTATTGTTTTTAACAACTGTAAAATACATGTATTTCAAAATAAACTTATCTCAAATATTACTCTAACCATATATTTAGAATACAATGATCTGTGTATACTACCACACTTTCTACCATTGTCTGTTTTAATGTATGATAGAACTTTTTCATCAATAAACAAATCAGAAAGCATTTGTTACTATGTACTGTACAAGGTTCTGTGTTAGGTTTAGTAATCTACTTGTGCATTCCCCAAGCTGTCCCCATAGAATGTTTACCGTATATTACTTAGCGTTCTATCTCTAACACTCTTTTAGTCTGTTTTTGCTTGTTTGGCCTTTATAATCTCATTAAGACATCATTTATAATTAGGTAGGGAGAGCATACATTGTCCAAGTTAAAAAAAAAAAAAAGTATTCTGTGTTCCTGTTTAAGTGGCCCATTTAAATCGATGCTGAAGTTTTCAACCTCTATTCACAGACTACAGGGCTTCACTTGAATCTTCAGGAATCCGTAGAAGTTCATTAAGCACAGGCATGGCCGCCTCACCTTACTTTAGGAGTAGAAACTCCAAGATTTAAAAATAATAAAATTCTCTGTTGATTTATGGTATAAAAAGAAAACTCAAGAAGTTATTAATAGCAGGTAATTTTCTAAACTTCAAATACATATTAACCTAAAATAAGTATTACATAAAATATATAAAATAATATAAATATTAACCTAAAATAAATATTATACTTAGCTGTAAATGTTCAGACAGTTTCTTAAGAACAGAACAAGAGTGCCTGCTATCACCACTTCCCTTCAAACATGTACTACAAATTTGAATCAGTACAGTAAGGCTAGAAAAATATACAAAAATTGATAATGGATGAAAACAAAAACTGCCATTAGTAGTGGATGGCAAAGTTCTCTATGTAGAAAATGCAAAATAATTTGCACTATTAGAATACTGAAGAATACAAAAATTAGATACAAAACCCAGAAAATATCGTCTTAAAGACACTATTTACAGTAGTGGCCAAATAAAAAAGTCTCTACAAACAAGGTAATGCACAAGAAGAAACATTTTTTAATATTAAAGACCTCAATTTATGGGCTATACAATAAAATGTTAATATTTTAAACATTCATCAACTATCTCTCCCAAAACTGCTCTCTAAAGTCAATACAGTTTCATTCAAAAGCTACATATTCACAAAGTAATTCTAAGGTGTATATCAAACAACTGCTAGGAGATAAGTCACTCATAAAGAAGAAAAACAATGTTGGGAGACTTGGCTTTTCAGTTATCAAAAAATTTTATAATAATATAGTAATTAGGATAGTATAGCACTCATGTAGATATGACATATTGACCAATGAGAAAAAAACAAAGTCTAGAAACACACTACACATGTAAGAATCTTGATTTATGACAGGTATTAAAAAGCGATTAATATTTTGGTACATGATACTGCACCAATCCATATGAAAAATAAAACTGCACTTCTACCTCACATTATAGAGAAAAATCAATTCTGAGTAGATTAAAGTTCTAAGTAAGAAAGACAAATCTACTTAATTTTTATAAGACAATATAGATTATGATTCTGAGAAGAGACTAGCCATAAAAGAAAATTTATATTATAGAAAATTCACTTTAAAACACACCACAGAGACAACTTCGTGTCACATGTATAAGTGACAAATGATTACCATCAAAAATATTTTTAAAACATTTATGGAAAAGCTAATAGCACAACAGAACACATGGACAAAAGATAGAAACAGAAGTTTCACAAAGGATCGAACACAAATAGTTCATAAATGTGAAGAGATATTCACCTTCATTTATAATAAGGAAAATGCAAATTTAAATCACTATATCATACCATTATGTAGTCATGTGGCAACAAATTTGAAAGTCTGTTAATTTCAAGGGATGGCCTTGAAATTTGTCATGTGGCAGCAAATTTGAAAGTCTGTTAATTTCAAGGGATGTTAATTTCAGTAGGTGGAAGAAGAAGAACTTTCAAGAATTACTTGTGGCTGTGGTAAACGAGTACAATCATTTTGAAAATAATTTTGTACTATTAGGTAAAGTTGAATATGTGCATACCATACGATTCAGTAATTCCACTCCTACGTATATATCCTAGAGTATCTCTAGCACTTATATACCCAGAGCCCAGCACAAAAATGTTGAGGGCTATGTCATTAATAATCTCAAGACTGTAAGCAACTCAAATTTCCACACAATGGTGGACCAGATAAGTATCTGTGTTGCCACAGTAAGAGCAGATATTGATTGAAAGAAACCATCCTATATGAAACTCACAAACATGTTCCTAAATGACAAAATTATGTCATATCTATGTAGAATCAGCTCATTTTTTCCAAAGTTCAAAACAAATAATATTAATAATCAATTGTTTAGGATTTTACTCAGAGGTGGTAAGCACAAAGATAAGTGGGAATGACTGACTCTGAATTCAAGATGAGGGTTAAGGTGCAAGAAGTGTAACAGGAAAGGAGAAAGATGAGATTTAGAATGCATAGAGTACTTCCAGTATCCTGCTAATGTTCTGTATTTTGAACATGGAAATGGGAATAGTGGTTTGTTACTGTTCCTAAAACTTTGTGTGTTTATGTATATATGTATACACACATACAAATAGTATACATATGCATATATATGTTTTATACAATCTTTCACATTAAATATTATTTATATAAGATGCATTCATATTTTTATATATGTTTCTATAAATCTTATACATCTATGCTATATTGTGCAATTTAAAAACTTTTTAAACCTGCTATATTATATTGCATCTTTTGAATGTTTTTTGTCTAAGTATATAAAAGACTTCCAAATAATCTAGCATTATCTAAGTATTTTTACTGTTGGTCATGTATCATTGCTTATTATAGATGTTCATTGACTTCAAAAATCAATCTACACATTTCAGTTTATGCCTTACTCATGCTCCAACATCAGATATTTTTTTT
>NW_022437061.1:1729338-1729845 GCF_009761245.1 Sapajus apella
GGTTTCAGCATGTTGGTCAGGCTGGTCTCCAACTCCTGACCTCATGACCCACCCCCCTCGGCCTCTCAAAGTGCTGGGATTACAGGCATGAGCCACTGCGACCGGCTTTTTAAGAGATAGGGTCCCACTGTGTTGTCCAGGCTGGCCTTGAACTCTCGGCTTCAAGCAATTCTCCTGCCTCAACTTACCAAAGAGCTGGGATTACAGGTATGAGCCACAGTGCAGGACAATAGGACCTCTGTCTTTATGGATTTGAGTCAGCCTGGGCCTAGGAGTACCCACATGGCCCAGCATGGGGCTGGGCACCCAGTACACCCTGAGCAAAGGTGGCTAGTGTAAGCCAGCGAACGGCAGGTGCTCGAGGCCTCCTTCCACAAACACCAGGGTCTGAGCCAGGGACAAGTGGGTTGCTTCGAACTTTATTTGAGAAAAACAGAAGATAAACGTATCAAAAGAACACACAGGTGGGGGGGGCATGGCCAGTGGAGGTGGCACGGGTGGGCATCC
>NW_022437061.1:1729945-1737374 GCF_009761245.1 Sapajus apella
CCCCCAAGCTGGGCCCGCGACTCGAAGGTGACAGGGATGGTGATCTCGTTGGACTGCGTGGCTGGCTTGGGCATGGGGGGCCTCCACGGTCAGTGTGCCTTCAGGGGACAGGGAGGAGGAGACCTGGGTGGGGTCCACACCAGGGGACAGTGTGTATTTCCGGGTGAAGCAGCGGGAGATGAATCCGTGCTCATCCTGCCGCTCCTCATGCTTGCCGGTGATCTCCACCACGCCCTCCTTGGTCTTGACCGTCAGCTCCTCGGGGGCGAATAGGATTACGTCCAGGGACACGCGCCAGCGGTCCCTGCATCTTTTGAATGTTTTTTGTCTAAGTATATAAAAGACTTCCAAATAATCTAGCATTATCTAAGTATTTTTACTGTTGGTCATGTATCATTGCTTATTATAGATGTTCATTGACTTCAAAAATCAATCTACACATTTCAGTTTATGCCTTACTCATGCTCCAACATCAGATATTTTTTTTTGATGCAGTTACTAGATGGGAATCTTGAAGATAGTAATTTTTTTCCTTCATCATATAAGAATAATGCCTAAACCATTGGTCTCCTATATTGTTAGTCTGACAAATTTTGCAAGCACTTCACCTCAGGAAATTCTATTACTAGAGACTATTATTTTCACTTCATGTTTCCTACTTACATTATTTCTTTTCAGCTACAGCAAGAAGCTTCAAGCATCAACTGGACATTTTCAATGAGTATACAAAAAAATTGTAAAAAAACATATTCCAAATATGTTGATATTGCAACTCTTAGCTCTCACAAGCATTAGCTATGTGAGTTAAGTACAGCAAAATCTGAATGAAGATAAAGACAGACATGTTGCCTAACCCTTAATTTAATATTTTGCATCAATGTAGCTGGCCACAATGTTGGATTAAGAATTCAACATTAATAGAAAGAGTCATGGAGAAATCACAGAAGACTAATTATTTGCCAATATCATAATCAATATGAATTTATTGAGCTGCTACTATGGCATAGTGTTAGGCATGAAAGAAAAAATATCCACTCCTTAAGGTTTTCATTGTAATCAAACCCAAAACTACATAAGTATAAAAGAACTGTTCAGTCCAGTGAAAATTTATCAGCATAATAATTAGATGTGATATTTTAGTTGAATGTAATAATTCCATCTGCTAACAATGAAATGAACACCCTAGATTAACTTGCTGTAATATTACTACCACCATCTCCGCCTTACCCTCTAGAAAGAGAAGTACAGACACTGTATTCAGAATTTCAAGTTAATTAATTTGTTCTGCCTCTACCTGGGCTTCTTTAATACTTGACAAACTGCATGTATGTCCCAGTTTAATTTTAACTTTTTCACAGCTTTTGTTATTCTTAAAACCAAAACATATCTCTTTAGACCTGGTTTCTCTTTTACGTAGTGTTAAATGTATAAAAGAAAAGGACAAACTTTGTAAGGGTAGATAGCCAAAGAATGTGAGCTCTCAGTAACCATATCTGATTCCAGACCTTGGTAGACTCAGCACTACAGTGTTTCTCATCCACCACAATCTCAAGAGTAATTTTATTGTCTTCTCCCTCTTTGTTGAAATATAAAAGGAGAAACTTATCAAAGGGATGTTTGTCAGTTACAAGCCAATAAGAAAGTAAAATTTATTTTTCCAGTTTGTTTTATTTGGGAGGAATGGGGAGTGTAGAATGTAATAAATCTGTTAATAAAGATATGAACTTCTTGCCTTTTTATTTCCTGGAGATGGAACTATGCAATTCTGAAGAATCCAATGACATTTGCAGTTAATGATTATTTAAAATATGCTGTCATGAGAAAGTCTGTGTCTTTTTTAAATCCAAGGTAATACTAAGCAGGAAATTAATATGGGCTTTAACTTATATTTTCCCTTTATGTTCATTTGCATGATCATATTCAAGGTATTAATGGAATATCCCATCTATTGATAAGCTATTAAGGAAATACAGTTCAGAATAAATTAACTTATTGAGGAACAGTATGTTCAGCTACACAACTCTCATAACTGAATTACTAAAGGTCTGTTAAATGACCTTGGTTACATCATAGTGAACACATTTTTCCCTTTATCAACATATCAAACCCTTTAAATGAATAATGAATCAAATTGTAGATACAATGTCACTTTATACATAGCCTCAAAAATCAGAGTATCTCATTTGCTTTCATGGGAAAGATATCACTGAGTTGTATCCAAAAAAATGAATAAAAGTTCAGCATACAGAGAAAAAGCTGAAAGACATTGCAAACTGAAGCATACTCAAGAGGTAAAGTTTTGAGACAGAAATGGCATATGAAGAAAAAGTCTCAACATACAATAAGATTGAGTGACTTTTTAACATTCCACTGATTGCTGACCTCTTGGTCTTTACGCCCGGCAAAAACTTGATGAATCAGAAACACTATTCAGACACCATCTTAATCTCGTTGAGTCATTATTCGCTATGCACAAAGTAGAGATGACCAAATTGTGTGTTATTAGTGATATCATGATGATAATAGAAAAAATATACAAACATGAGATAAATGTGTTTTAAAAAGTAGTATCTAACTTCACATTAATTTAGGATTTTTTTTAAAGAAAAGAACTCTTATTTTAAGATTTAGGATTTTCTTTAAAAATCCTGAATTAATGTGAAGTTAGATACTACATTTTTTAAAGAAAAGACATTTATTCAGTGTCACAATCAGACTATTAACATTCAGCAATCAACAGCATGGGTGCAAAAAAATAATCTACATTAAAACCCATTGTTGGAATACATTATACTTTTCACAGAACAAAAACTAAAATAAAATGTTTTACAATTAGTCACAAATATGGAGATTTTGCCCATATACATGAGTATTTGTGTAAAACATGTCTTTTTTTTGTAGCAGCTAGGCCCTGCCACCACTGTGGCTGGCTGAGTTCACAAATCTGTTGTAACCTGTAGCTTCCCTGTGACTTCTCTGGCTCTCTTCTCCTGCTAAGCTTTGTTGCCTAATTAAAATCTTCTGCCACTGCCATAGCTAATAATCATATTTTTTCCCATTGGATTATTGAAAGTAAAAGGCACCCATCCCAGTCACCTATCACTACCAGTCTGAAGGCAGAGGATAACATATTTCCACAGAGATACCATACATTCAGCTAAAGATAAAGCCCCAGATGTGGGCTTGTGGGCTTAGTATAGGTATAGCACATAAGCCTTTGTCTCTGTCTTTATGGGAAATCTAGTACAAATGAACTCCTATCTTATAACTTTGATGTTCCAGCAAAGGAAAGAAACATTGCCCAATCCTACTATTACAGAAACTCCATCTCTCCATCTCTTGCATCCCACCCGTTTCTGGAAATCCCTAACAGGATATTTCAGGATAATTCTCAAACAAGGAATCATAACCACAGTGGGATCATCCATCATTCCTCTTTTTCTCTTCTAGTTTGTTTGTCCAGAAAGTCTCAGGTATTGTTGATATTGTTGTTTGACTCTCAAAGTTACATGTCATGCTATGTCACACTGTTCTAAGACTGAACTTTGAATGCAGAGAATATCTGTTTTCTGCCCTCATCATCTGATCATTCACTCATATACTCCTATCTGCCACCCTCTACCTTGATGTCCCAAATGGAGGTCTGCCTTGAGCTCCAAATTTTCACAGAGAGAATTTAATGCGGTACTCACTTTTGCTATTACTATTTGCTCCAATAATACGTTAATATAAATAGGAGTGGGCAAGAAAACCACAGATAAATATCAATCCAGGGGCTCTCTTGAAGTTTTCCACCCAGACCTTCCTCTTTTTCTTCTGGTCATTCATGCCTTCCCTCCAGTTATGTAATGAATTTTTTTTTGTTTGTTTGCTTTGAAGCTCTCCAGTCTGGAGAAAATACATAAGTTTGTTTTTCTTTAATTTAGAAACATTAACAACAGTTGTGTTCATTGAACACTAGCCAGGGCTGGCACCATTTTGGATCTTCCCACAATTTCAGACTTCTTTTCTATAATATGTATAGACTTTTTAAGCCTATAAAATGTGCTTCAAATAAGGGCCTTCAAAACCCTGCTGTAGGTTGAACAATGTCTCCCTAAAGATTTCATTGTTCTAATTCCTAGAACAATAAATACGTCACCTTATATTGTAAAAAAGGACTTTGCAGACATGATGAAATTAAGAATCTTTAGATGAGAATTTTATCCCCAATTTTCCTGAGCGGGCCAGATATTATCACAATGTTCTCACAGAAAAGATGCAGGAGGAGTCAGAGTCAGACAGAAGGCAACTTGACAGAACGAAGGGACAGAAAGATGTGAAGAAGCTATGCACTGGAGATGCAGGGAGATGCAGGAAGGGGGCCACAAGCTAAGGAATGTTGGATAGCCTTTGGAAGCTGGATAGATCAAAGAAACACATTCTCCCCTAGGGTCTCCAGAACAAACCAGCCTGTGGACCCTTTGACTTTAGCTCACTGAAACTGATTTTTGTATTTTGGCCTCCTAAACAGTAAGATAATAAATTTATATTGTTTTTCAGTACTAAATTTGTGGTAGTTTGTTCCAGCAGCATTAGGAAACTAATACACTGTCCCGACCTTCAATCAAACTGCTCCCTCTTTGTTCCAGAAATTGCAGAGCCACTATCATCTCTCAGGCACTGCTTAGTTCTTTGCATAAGTAATTATAATGCATACGTTTAGGAACAACTACAAAAAGGTGTCTCATTTTTAATACAATGAGAAAATAAAGTTTAATCAAGAAGCTTAATCTCAAGATCACACAAGAGGTGATACAACTGGATTATATTCCTGATCAATCTAATTATTTACAGTCTATGTTCTTAATCACCATATGAACAGACTGCATCTTCTTCCTTCTTTCCATACATCATTAATACAGCCTGTGTTTGGGTTTTTAATTACATTTTAAAGTTTAAAATTTACACAGAAGGGATTCTGCTCCCCAGACAGATTTCCTACTAAATACCTTACATTAAGTGTGCCAGCTTCCTGCTTGACTTGGGCCTCACACCTAAGGCGATGCAATGAAAGCCACATCTATTGTCCCACTCTAGTGGCCACACACTCCATCGGGCAAGGACAGGAAAAGATGATTTCTTCTCCTTATAAAGGAGAAGGAAGAAGTTGTCCCATTACCCTCCTGAAAGGGTCTTCATGGAAACGCAATGAGCTAGAGCCCTAACTCCAATGTTTTGGGATGTAAATACCTTTTCCCTGAAGCCTGATAGCCCTCTTGTCTTCACTTTGTGTGTACTACTGATGTCTTTAGGTTCTGTGGTTTCATCTCTTTTGGTATGTAAATAGTTAGGAAGATGGCACTCCACTATCCCCAGCACTCTAGGGCTTAACCTAGAGACCAAGTCCTGGATGTAACCTTTGGGCTTTCTTGGGGGAGATCAGAGATATTTTATTATTCTTTTGGATCCAGCCACTAACTACACAAATGACTACAGATTTAATTCTCATGATCTGAGAAAAGAAAAAGACTTTTCACAGGAACACTGAGGAATCCAAGGAAGTTTTATTTTCCAGAGTCTAAAACATATATCCCTGGGTGGAAGATGGGAAGCTGGTAATGGCATTCACAGAGCTTGCAGAATGGTTCGCATTTGTTTATCGCTTTACAATTTAAAAATTGTTTTTCTATTTTATCTTTTGTATTCTGAGCATATAACATTAGGGCTATGTAGAGAGTATTATGCTTACTTTTGAGGGTTGGAAATAGAATTTGTAATCATTTCTTGTCCACAGTTAACCAGCTGCTTAGCACAAGCCTGCACTTGCACCCAGGTGTCAGGCTGCCAGCCTAGGCCTCCTCCCACTCCTGCAGGGAATAAACTAGTGCTCAGGAGTCCAGGAACACATGCTGAATCAGAAACACACACACACACACACACACACACACACACACACACGCCCCTTACCTTGCTCTCCCCTCCTCCACCAACTTGTCTCCTTTTTGGATTTGGAAGGTATTCTTTCCCAGATGGCTCAGATCTTTCTCTAACAGCCTTTGTTTCTAATGTGGAGACTAGGTACCCTCCTACCATTCTGGGGCAATTTGAATTCAAATTTATAGGCTTAGAAAATATTTAAACCACTATCACTCCTGTAAAGACTGGATCTACATTCAATTTAGTAATTATTATCTCTCCATGAAGGTTAGAAAATGAAATCTTTCTCAACTAGACCTTTACCCAAGTGAAGTACTCAGCCACCCACTTTTTCTGTTTTTTTTTTTCCATTGTACAAATTGCTTGAGTTCTAAAGCAGAATCCACTTTACTATGAAGTAGCAACCAGCTTCATAAAGAAAAAAAATGCATAATTTAAAAACCATTAACAGCTTAATTTGGATGAGAGCTCTTAAAAACTATCTATTAAAATTTGAAAAATTTTAAAGATGTAAAACTGAATAATAGGTTGGTTATAGTGAAACAAGATGAACATTTAATGTAAAACAGATATTTTAAAGGTGGGGGGGTCTGCCTTTGAAAAAGTATCAGATAAGCCTTCTTGAATAACAGAGAAACAAAGGAAGTACTGGCTAATGGTAGCTGTCCAGTGGGCCTGAGCTACAGTCTGTTAATAAAGTCCTACCATCTTGAGTATTCAAGAGAAACAAAAGGTTAAGAAGTAGGAAACAATCTCAGGTGCGATATTTTTTGGAAAGGTTTTATTTTCATGTATTTTTTGTGTTAAAATACATCAATAAATAAACTACGTTATTCCAAATCATAGAGAAACATTGCATAATTAATACAAAATCAAGCATTAAGTCTCGCAAGGAAGACATAAAATATCCAAAGGATAATTAGAACATTGTAGTTTTTAAAGCTTCAACATCAGAAATGTTGGAAGTTTTGATAAATAACAAGTGGTATTCTTCTAAACAGTTACAAGAGATGGGACATACATGCCTTTATCTTAACAGGGATCTATTAGCTTGGATCCCCACTATTTATTTCAGCAACTGTCACAATGTCTGGCATGATGTGATCTCTCCACCACCATTTAATGAATGGAGAACATGTAAAATCCATCATCTTCAAGTTAGATGACAGTAAGGACTAAATTTTGATTTAACACAAAAAATACCTTTCAAAATAACAGTACAGTGAATTAACAAACATATCCATATCTTTCAATATCAGAAAGAACCTTAATATACAAGCTTTGAAAATTACATACATGCATAATTAGAATGACCTTCATAAGAAACAGTTAAACACATTAAACACAGTCCAGGTGTGCCCAGGAACTAATTTTTTTCTCTTTCATTTTGATTCCTCTAAGAATAGACCTCCTTCAGGAATTGTAGCGGATATGCTTCCTCCTTCCCTCTAGGTCAGTTGGTGTTGCCCCTGTGGTGAAAAAATGATAGCTGTCAGTAGCTACTCAAGAA
>NW_022437061.1:1737384-1832049 GCF_009761245.1 Sapajus apella
CTAAGTGGTTATTAATGGTACCAGAGTTGTTCTGTGTAGCAAAATAAAATCCCAGGCTTCTAGATGCTATTTAACTAGAAATAGTGGACCTGTGATCACAACTATATTATTTGCTTCAAAAAGTGAAACAAAGGTTATAAATGGGTTAAAAATCTACCTGCATGACCTCACATAAGGTTTACAGCAAATCTTTTGAAGTAGTTTTTATTGTTTTCAGAGTTTGTTAAGACTCAGGATACTAAGAGCCCAGAACAACTCATGAGGGTCTTACTGCAAAGTCTCTACTATTCACCATGAATACTTAAGAGTTCCACTGTGCTTCAAATCAGGGAGATTCAATTTTCAGGTCTGAAGCCCATTGGGGAGTGAGATAAACATTATCCTGAAATACGTAGGAGGCATTTTAGCATCATTAGCCAAATTCACTTAAATATAGGTGATGAGGAGGAAGGCAGCAAACCACATTGCCATGTATGTACCTATGCAACAATCTTGCATGTTCTTCACATGTACCCCCAAACCTAAAACGCAATAAAATATATATATATTTTAAAAAAGAAAGAAATATATATTTACCCTCACTTATTTCAATAGGGGTTAGACCTGACAAAGGAGGACACTGAAATACTGAAATATCCTCTGGCACCAGAGCAGATTAATAATCTTAATGGCAAATTTACTTGTGAAAGTAATAATCACAATTTCTAGTCCTCAGCTAACCCCTGGGTTTTCTTGATTTTATTTTTAGAGGGCAGATGTCAGTATTTCTGACCAACGGCTCTAGTCGTCTGTGTACATGGAAACCTTAACTCACCTGCACAGCATCTTTTCGATGATTTTCTGAACCAAGGGGGATGCGGGGTTCAGACAAGCTTTCTGCCCATTCTTGAGTGTGGCTCTGCAGAGAGAAGGGGATTCCATGAGACAAGAGGTCGGGTTCCACACAGGGTGGGGGCGGCGAGAAGGTCTGGGACCCCAGCGTTAGCAGCGGGAGCGCCGGGAGGGACTTAGGTGCCTTCGGTTTGGGCGCGGTGGGATCCCGGGGACTTGAGGTTCACGTTTCACGTGTTCTTGGCGGTGAATTCTCTGCAGGATCTGCAAGCGTTGACATCGCAGTTCAGTGGCCGCAGATTCTCCTAGGGAAGAGGAGATTCGCTGGGTGAGGTGGGTTGTAGGCGCGAGGCGCCCACTCCAGCCGCGTCCCGCCAGGGGACCCCAGTACGCCGGGACTCACCTGCGGCGCGCTGGCCGGCGGCCACCAGGAGCAGGAGCAGCAGCGCCGCCCGCAGGAGCCGGGGAGCGCCGGGGGCGGCCCGGGGCGCGGCGCGGGCCGTGGGGCTCAGCAGGCGGGTCCGGCGGCGGTGCGAGGAGCTGGAGAGCAGGCGGGAAGGTGCCTGCAGCCCTGGTTCAGTGGCTCCTCGAGATCGGCGAACTCTTTTTATGCATGATTGGGGCTGGAAAGTCTGGAACCCCTGGGCCAGGAAAATTCTCGGAGCTCCAGGTCGATCCCGAGTCCGGAAAAAAAGGGCTGGTCGGGCCTCCGGGGTGGTGGGTGGTGGGCGGTGGCTGGTTACCCACTGGTGCTCCTCCCTGGCTGGTCCTCCAGAGTAACTCCCGTGGGCTCTGGGACTCTGGGATATTCGCTTTCTGCCCCTAATCCCTAGAAGGTCAGTGGGTCCACCTCGCTGGAAATACCGCCTGCGGGGAAGGACCTGGGCATGGGGCTATCCCAGTGCGCGGGAAGGGGGGTAGAGTAAGAGCTGGGGAGGATCCCTGAGAACCACAAGGAAGGCGCGATCTCTTTAGATGAGAGTGATAACTACTTAGTTAACAGAGTTGGGATGGGGGATTTAAGAGGGATTTAGGCGGGCCTAGGAGCTAGATTTTGCTTAGATACCATAATCTTTATCTAATTAACCTCTCTCTGTCTCATCTGTCTCTAGTTTTCGGTTTAGCGTATTTCACATACATCTGAAATCAATGTTCCCTGTGAAAACACTGCGGCCACCTTGTCAGATTCCGGAGAAGAATGTTCTGCTTGTTCCTTGTGTTGCATATGCTCTAATCACACTTAGAATATCTTGTTTACGTTTCCCATTTGGTGGCAACATATTATGACTGTTGAAAGTTGAATCCAGTATGTGTTTCAGTGGAAGCCCAGGCTGTTACATGACCACTTTTTTTGCATCCTCATAACTTCCTTCTTCCCTCTGAAGTACTGGGACTTCTGAAATTACCTAGAGATCTTCTTCTCCCGGTAGGAGAGGTTCAGATTTGATGTATGACATATACATCAAATTGGCTGTCACTCTGAAGCTGGGGACTGGCTGTCACGCCCCTGTGTCACAGATTTGATCTATGACATAAGGGACTTGCTCGGCCCAGCAGGCTCATGGCCTTACTATTTCTGGTTCCCTGTCTTTCCACGGCAGAGCACATGACACTGGGAGTGGGTACCGGTGTGCAAGCACTCTTCTCACTGAAGCAGCAGACATGCATTCAAATGAAATAAGAACGCCAGATCACACATAAAGTCACATTCCATTTACTATTAGACTTTCTGGTATTTAGTGTTGGACCTGCTTTTTCTAGAAACACAGACATTGCAGTTTTCTGACCATAAATTTCAGCCTTTTAACCTGACATCTCTATCACTTTTTCTACAATTTTGAAGAATTTATTTTGATTCATCATTAGGTTTTAGAGGGTTTTAGTGTGAATCTCCAAGTCAGTTTCAGACCTCTCTGAGACATGAAGTAGGACAGAGAGAAGGGAAGAGAAAGGAATGTGTCTCTGCCTATAGTGCAGAGCTCTACAAGGCCCAGTTCAAGGCATAAGAGCCCTTGCCCCTAGCCGAACACAAAGCATACAGCTTGGCTGCCTGCATTTAGTTGCTCAGCATCACCTGCAGATTATTCAACCTTTTTGTGCCCCACCCAAGGTAATTATGAGAAATGAGTCAACATTTGTAAGAGTCATCATGGATTAAATAGCTTATAAATGTTTTTCAAATAAATAAAATGGAAATAGCATTTCCCAATATTGCCTAAACAGAAACTCAACCTGCTATGAATTCTTCTATAAAGAAAAAAATTTAATAAAAAGGTTCACTCCCTACTTTATTTTTTTTTACTTTTGAGACAGAGTTTCGCTCTTGTTACCCAGGCTGGAGTGCAATGGCGTGATCTTGGTTCACCGTAACTTCTGCCTCCTGGGTTCAGGCAATTCTCCTGCCTCAGCCTCCAGAGTAGCTGGGGCTACAGGCGTGAGCCACCATACCCAGCTAATTTTTGTATTTTTAGTAGAGACGGGGTTTCACCATGTTGACCAGGATGGTCTCGATCTCTTGACCTCGTGATCCATCCGCCTCAGCCTCCCAAAGTGCTGGGATTACAGGCATGAGCCACCGCACCTGGCCAATATTTTTTTACATTTAAAATTTTCTGTATCCCTACTGCCACCCAACTGTACTTAACTGTACACAACACCATATAGAGCAGTGAGTCCTTAAGAAATCAAAGCAGGTCCTAGAATGAAGAACATTCATATAAACACAAGCTCATTGTCCAAAATGTCCTCGTAAGCTACTGGTGCTCACAGTTACCTTTGCTGTCATTACAGTAATCTTGGTCAAGGGGTGGAGAGGTGTGCTAGAATGCTGTGTTGCTTTAAAATAGACCTTATCATTAGTATTTGTGCTTCAATCTTTTTCAATTATTTCCTTTCTCACATTTTCCTGATTACTTAAATTCAATGACAGAAAGGATACAAGAAAAGCATCAGCCTAATGGAGGCCAAAATACAAAGTGCTCCAAATGTCTTCAGCCATTTCAAGCTGTAATAAATCCTGCAAACTTCTAAATTTACCAAAGCAAAATACACACACACATACTCACTATGTCTCTCTCTCTCTCTCTCTCTCTCTCTCTCTCTCTCTCTCTCTCTCTCCCCCCTCCAGGCTGCTCTGCCTTTGGAACAGCCATTCTTTTTTTTTCTTTTTTTGCTATAAATTTGCTGTCACTTAAAAGATAAATGAAAAAAAAAATAAACTCAGGAATTTACAAAAAATTAAAATGGAATGAAATATTCTGTATTCGACTTTCAGGAAGGAAGATACATCTGTACTTTACGAGGAGATGCATTTAGATGGGGGGGGATATTTTTTACCTTGAGACAGATCCTTGATTTATTTTCTAGCCCCACTTTCAAACACTTTATCTGTAAAAAGAAGTTTAAATTTAAAACTCTCCATCTTATTTATTGGAAAAGATGTACAAAATCAATGACTACATTAAAACATACTTGAGCATGATCTTAAGAGAAAAAGAGAATTAAAGAGAAATTCAAATTTGTATTAGGGAGTAGGAAATGACATATAAACTAAAGGTTATAAAATATGTGATTAGCTCATGAATAATTGAAAATTTGTGTGATTACCCCTTTTATTATAACCCTTTTGGGGGGATTTGATGATAAACTGGCCTAGAAATATGGAAGTGATTTTTTAAAATTTTTAAAAATGTATTGTTTTGTTTTCTAATTATAGTTGTAATACATGTTCATTTTGTAAAGTTCATAATAGTCAGCAAGGCATGAAGAATTATTTTCTCTCTAATCTCTCTTCACGTTTTTCTATGAAACTACTTTAATGGGTTGCTGAAAATTTGCTTGTTTTTCTTCAATAAACATAGGAATTAAGTTACAAGACATCATAGGTTTACATACCTAATCCATGCTGGATTAGGTACTCTGCTAGAAAGCTGCCAAATTTTATCCCTGTTTGTCTCCAATGAGTCTGGTGCATACTAAGTGCTCTCTATATATTTGTTGAGATATTGCATAAATAAATGGCTTTAAGCCACTGTTTTAGAGTCCAACTGTCCTGAGGTGAGCACATATGGAAACTGCCTTTGTAGGACTGCAGCATTTCCTTAGTTTCTGTTGCCTATTTCCACCTCTCAGTACTGAATAAAACCTCTCAGTAGACCTAAGTAAACTCAGGTGATACAGCTGGGCCAGAGCTAGAGTTTAAACTTTAAAGTAAGAGCTAATAAAAAGTATTTTACCTGGAGCAGTCAGATAAATGAGTCTGAAATGAGTCAACCTCATTTCAGGTGTGAACCTTGGCTTAGATATCTCTTAAGCTAATTTCTGCCAAGTCCAAAGAACACAGATGGGACCTGCAAAGGCATTCAAAGCCAGAGCACCTGAGCTGCTTAAGTCTGAAACAGAATAGGAGGAATGCTAGAAAAAAAGGAAGGGCATCACAGATGGAACTAGAGTATCTGTGCTTGGCCTTTATGGATCATCTGTCTCATGGCAGATGGGAGGAGCCAGCTAATTCAAGGTACATCATCTAGACAGAAAGTGAGTAGATAGATAATAGCTATACTTCCCACACATTTTTAAATTAATCTATGTGTATAAGGCACAGTGATAAGTTTACTAGAAGAGATAAAGTAGGATAAAGTCCAACTTCTAATGCAAAATTATTATTTGGCCTGCTTATTTTGCAATGCTATTTTTCTGTTTCTGACATGATAATCTGATGATATAATTGGTCTACAAATACTTAAAATCATTTAGGTATCACTGAGAATCATTCAATATATTAGATTTTGTCAGTTTTTTTATGGTGGGGGTGGTTCTTGGTTTTTAAAAGTGTTTTTGTAAGTTGTTTTGCCTCTTCATTTTCCTAAGATTAGTTCCCGAACTATTCTGAAGTAGCGTTATTTAAATAAATGACACCATGATCACATGATGTAAAAAAAAGACCTGAAATACAGGATTGCCAAAATTGCAAAAGAGTAAGGAAATGAGAAAACTTCTCTTGGAAATAATTGCATAAGAAATTTGTTTTGGAGGTTAAAACATCATTATGACTTTGGTATTCTGGAAACAATATTTAGGAAGTTGAGAGATGAATGTATACACCACAAATGAAAAATAGCATGCATAGCATAAAAACACAGACTTCAGCTAAGAAAAGTTGTTTTTTTTTTTTACAGTATTTTCAGTTTTATTATAAAAATGCACACATAACAAAGACTGTCATTAAGTCATTTCCTGGCTCTACTTGCATTCAGCACTTGTTCTGGAGCAGATTTCTTCGCCTTTACCATCTCAGCAAGTTCCTTGTATCGTTTCATGCAGTCCTTCTTTGTCCTGCCAGGCACAGCTTCTGCTATTTTTTCCCATCGTTCAGGTGTATTTACTGGGTATGTTTTCAAAGCTTGTTCCAAAAGCTTCTGTTCTTCTGTTGTCCAAGGGATGAAGTCCATATACATACAAATATCTTGATTTAAATATCCTGCTATGGTAATTTTCAATATTCATTATCCTGTAATTTTTTGAGGATAAAAATTTTTTTAATATAAAAACTTGATTTAAATATCCTGCTATGGTAATTTTCAATATTCATTATCCTCTAATTTTTTGATCAGAAATAATTTTGGTTTACTTTTTTCTTTCTGCGCTCTGTCCATATATTCAGAACAGACTTCTGAACAACACTGATTCCAGAGGGATAGCTCTGCTGGTGTGTGACGGAGCTAGTTCATTCATTGACATTTTTGAAGTAGTTAAGGATGCTAAAGAAATATGAGATTTAATTACATACTGTGTAAATCAAGGTGAAAGTGGAGAAATAATAATTTTGTTGTGTGTAATATACCATATGTATGTTGCACATTAGAATAAATGTCTACTATCAAATAATATTTAATGAGCATATATTGTAGCGTATGTGTATGATAGGTCTATGTGAATGGACAGATGAGGGGAACTCTTAACAGAGTCCCTAATAGTTACAAATGTGACTGTATTGAAAACATCAAACAAATCACTGATGGTCAAATGGCATGAGCATGTCGTAATGTCTATAAATAACTTGCAAGATCTGTGAGCCTAGCATGGTCAGGAGTTGGGAAAACAGTATTTTTAATGGTCAACCAACTTTCTGTTGGCTAAATGCCTTATCCTCAGCATTAAATTGTTTCATTACACTGTGCTGCTAACCATAGTATTATTCCTTTTCATGTAGTTAATACTTGACAAACATTTTTTAGCATCTACTCTAGTAGGCATTTTTCTGAAATATAGAATGAAGAGATAGACTAGGCTTGGCCTTTATTGCCTGTTTTACAGTAAAAAAAAAACAGATAAATGAATGATAACAGTGCAATTTAATAGGTATTGTGACGGTGGTAAGTACAAATTGCTTTATTTCTTATTTTCTATAGCCCTATAGTCAGTCCTAGAATGAGAAAAGATTAATTCCCCAACACGGCTGATTAGTAAAACTGATTGTCCCAACTCTCCTTGTTGTCTGCCTGCTTTCAGATTTTATTGCCTCTCACCACAAATGCTAGATAATAGCATAATACCCAGGTTGCTTCTGCCTTAGTGAAGAAGTAAATATTTGTCTGTGTGCCTTCTCTGTGCCCTGCAAGCAAGAGTGGTTGCTCAGGGCAGAGAAGGATCCATTGTTCTCTGCATGGTGTTAGTGTAAGGACAGGGCACTGGTGGGGCTGGGACTGGCTGTCTCTGTCCCCGGCAAGACTCAGTCTGTGATGGTGGTTACCAGTGGTAAGGGTGTGGACCGCATTCATTCTTATGTGCTGGCAGGGCATGGAAAGCAAAATCTGCCACCTGCAAGCAGGCACCAGCAAAGAAATGTGGGGAGTTGTCATGGATGTAAGGGAAGCTTCAGTATGGGGAGGGAGCATGCAGGCTGGTGTATGGCTGTAGGGGCTGCCTTGCTGGAGCTCTTCACCAGTCAAGCATGAGTCTGCCACTGCAGAAGCTATGGGGTGGAACTGCAGGGCACACAAGGCTGCCTGCAAGCAGCTATAGTCAGTCAGGGCCCTGGGTAAGGTCAGCAGACCAAGAGGTGTTCAGATTGGGAGAGCCCTATCTGCTGGGCAAGACTGCCCTGCAGGGTTTAGGACTTGACAGTTCCACTACGGCTAAAGTCTCCTATGGGAGCAAGTCAAGCCTAGAGGGCTGGTCATCACTGGCTGTGCTCTGCTGCAGATACTCCTGCACCAAACCTTCTGGGCTCCACATCAGCTGGCTTGCTGCCCCTACCACCTCCTTAAGCAACTTTCCCTGCCAACTCAAGTGTCTGTGGTGGTAAAGAGACCTCCTCCTGCTGGGTTTCCAGATACCTGTGATGAAAGCTCCCTACCAGTTCAACTCACTCATTCTCCTGGAGCCATTGGGAGCCAGGAAAGAGTCTGGGTGTGCTGTAGCCCCATGTAAGGTTCCCAGGTTTCTCCCCCTTCAGTCCAGATTCTGTGTCCTCTCTCCACCTATACTCTGTGCCTTCCCTCTGTAGATCTGCTGGAAGCATGCCAGTCATCTCAGTTCCTCAGTGGGAGCTGTTTGACTTGGCTGCATCTAGTCAGCCATCTTGCCCCCTCCCCCAGTCTCTCCTTTTTCATGTAGGTGTTTATTGCTATAATATTCCCTCTTAGGACTGCTTTGGCTATATCCCACAGATTTTGATATGTTGGTATGTTTCCATCTTTGTTTCTTTCATAGAATTTTAAAATTTCATTTTAATGCCTTTCCTTACCCAATGGTCACTTAGGAACATGTTGTTTAATTTTCATAAGTTTGTATTATTTCCAGTGTTCCTCCTGTTATTAATTTTTAATTCTATTCAATTTCGATCTATGAAGATACTTGATATGATTTTGATTTTTAACAATTTGTTGAGACTTATTTTGTGACCTAACATATGTTTCATTCTGGAAAATATTCCTTGTTGATAAAAAGAATCCGTATACTGCTGCTATTGGAGGGAGTGTTTTGTAAAGGTCTGTTAGGTTCATTTGATCTAAATACAGTTTAACTCCAATATTTACTTTTTGATTCTTCATCTAAATGATCTATCTAATGCTGCATCCTCTCTTTAGACCTAGTAATATTTCTTTTATAAATCTGGGTGCTCTAGTGTTGGATACAGATATATGTTCAGAATTGTCATATTCTTTCACTGGATTAATTCCTTTGTCATATAATGATTTTTTTTTACTGTTCTTGACTAAAAGTCTGTGTTACATAAATATAGCTACTTCTCCTCACTTTTTGTTTCTACTTGTGTGGAATATGTTTTTCCATCTCTTTACTTTAGTTTGTATGTGTCTTTACCAGTAAGGAGAGTTTCTTGTAAGTAGCAGAAAAATCAATACTAAGAAAAACACTCTAAACCAGGAAATCACATGGAAATGAAACAACATGTTCCTGAATGACTTTGGGGTAAATAATGAACCTGAAGCAGAAATCAGGAAGTTCTTTAATAGTAATTAAAACAAAGATAAAACATACCAGAATATCTGGGGCACAGCTAATGCAGTATTAAAAAGGAAATTTAAAGTACTAAATGCCTACGTTGAAAAGTTAGAAAGATCTAAATTAGCAGCTTAACATTGCTAATTTGAGAAAGATCTCAAATTAGCAACCTAACATTCTTCTAGTAATAAAAAACTAGAAGAAATACTAAGAAAAGAGCAAATCAACCCCAGAGCTAGCAGAAGACAAGAAATAACCAAAATTAAAGCTGACTTGAAGAAATTGAGACACAGAAAGCCATACAATAGATCAAGAAATCTGTAAGTTGTTTTCTTGAAAACATTAATAAGATAGATGCACCACTAGGTAAAGTAATAAAGAAGAAAAGATAGGAGACCCAAATAAACACAATTAGAATTAACAAAAGGAACATTACCACTGACCCTACAGAAATACAAAAAGAAGAATCAAACACTACTATGAGCACCTCTATGAATGCAAACTAAAAAATCTAGAAAAAATTGGATAAATTCCTGAACACATACACCCTCCCAAGACTAAACCGGGGGGGGAAAAATGAATCCCTGAACATACCAATAAAAAGTTCCAAAATTGAATCAGTAATAAAAAGTCAACCAGCCAAAAAACGTCAAGACCCAACAAATTCACAGCAAAATTATACCATATGCATAAAGAAGAGCTATTACCATTTCTACCAGAAGTATTCCAAAAACACTTAGGGAGGAGCTCTTCTATAGCTCATTCTATGAGGCCAGCATCATTTGGATGCCAAAACCTGACAGAGATGCAACAAAAAAAGAAAACTTCAGACCAAATATCCTTGATGAATATTGATATAAAAATCCTCAACAAAATACTGGCAAACTGAATCCAGCAGCACATCAAAAGGCTTATCCACCATGATCAGGTAGATTTTATCTTTGGGATAAAGGATGGGCCAACATATGAAAATCAATAAATGTGATTCATCACTTAGACAGAACTAAAGATAAAACCCACATGATTATTCCAATAGATGCAGAAACAGCTTTTGATAAAATTCAACATCTCTTCATGCTAAAAATCTTCAATAAAATAGACATTTAAGGAACATACTTCAAAATAATAATAGCCATCTATGACAAACTCAGAGTCAACATCACACTGAATGGGCAAAAGCTGGAAGCATTCTCTTTGAAAACCAACACAAGACAAGGATGTCCTCTCTCACCACTTCTAGTTAACATAGTATTGACCAGAGCAATAAGGCAAGAGAAATAATAAAAGGCATCCAAATAGAAAGAAAGAAAGTTAAACTATCCCTGTTTGTAGATGCCATGATTCTATATCTAGAGAGCTTCATTATCTCAGCCTCCAAAGTTCCTTAAGATGATAAACAACTTCAAAATCTCAGGATATAAAATCAATTGCAAAAATTATTAACATTCCTGTACATCAACGCTAATCAAGCTGAAAGCCAAATCAGGAATGTGATCCCATTTACAATTGTCTCAAAAGAATAAAATATCTAGGAATACTGTTAACCAGGGAGGTGAAAGATGTATATACTTAGAATTATAAAACTCTGCTCAAAGAAATCAGAGTTGACACAAATGGAAAAACCTTCCATGTTTATGGTTAGGAAGAATTAATATTGTTAAAATGGCTGAACTGCTCAAAGCAATGTATACATTCAATGCTATTTCTATCGAACTACCAATGACTTACTTCATAGAACTGGGAAAGACTATTTTAAAATTTATATTAAAGCTAAAAAGATCCTGGATAGCCAAGGCAACCATAAGCAAAAATAATAAAACTGGAGGTATCTCGTTGCCCTTATATTCCAAGTTTATGGTAAACAAGACACCCTGGTACTGATTCAAAAAACAAAACAAAACATATAGACCAACGGAACAGCATACAGAGCCAGAAATAGTGCTGCATGTCTAAAATTATCTGATCATTGACAAACCTGACAAAAACAAGCAATGGTGAAATGACTCCCTATTTAACAAATGGTACTGGGATAATTAGCAAACCTTATGCAGAAAATCGAAACTGAACCTCTTCCTTACACCAGATACAAAAATCAGCTCAAGATGGTTTAAAGACTTAAATATAAAATCTAAAACTATATAAACCCTGGAAGATAACAGTCAATACCATTCAGGAAATAGGAATGGGCAAAGATTTTATGACAAAGACACCAAAAACAATTGTAATAAAAGCAAAATTTACAAAAAGGATCTAATTAAAATAAAGAGCTTCTGCACAGCAAAGAAACTATCAAAAGAGTAAACAGACATCATACAGTATAGGAGAAAATATTTGCAAATTGTGCATCTGGCAAAGGTCTAATATCCAGAATCAACAAGGAACTTAAAGAAACTTACAAAGAAAAACCAAACAACTCCCTTGAAAAGTGGGCAAATGACTTGAACAGATACTTTTCAAAAGAAGACATTTATGTGGCTAAAAAGCATATAAAAATGCTCAACATCACTAAACATTAGGGAAATGAAAATCAAACAAACAATATGAATGACACCATCTTACACCAATCCGAATGGCTATTATTAAAAAATAAAAAATAACTTTGACTTTAGACAACTGTAGGGAATACCTTTTAGCATTGTATTGCCTGGGTTCATTGAGCCACCTGTATCTAAATGAGTAAATCTCTTACTAGACTTTGAAAATTTTTGTTTATTATTTCATTAAATAGGTTTCCTAATCTTTTCTTTATTTCTTCACCCTTAGGGATACTGATAATTTGTTTATCTTGTCATTTTATGTTGCCTCAAATGTCACAAAGGCTTTGCTCTTTCTTTTCTATTATTTTTTTTACTTTTGTATGACTTGATTATTTCAAAAGACCTATCTCCAAGTTCTAAGAGTCTTTCTTCTGCTTGATCTAGTCTGCTGTTGACACTTTCAATGTATTTTATACTTCTTTTACTTGATTCTTCCATTCTAAACTCTTTATTTGGTTCTTATTGAAAATATCTATCTCTTTGGTAAATTTCTCATACAAATTCTGAATTTTTTAAAGTTTCTTTGTATTATTTTTTAGAATCCTCTTGAACAGCACTAAGACCCCTTAAAATCAACATTTTAACATTTTGGCTGGGCATCGTGGCTCACACCTGTAATCCCGGCACTTTGGGAGGCTGAGGTGGGTGGATCTCTTGAACTCAGGAGTTGAGACCAGCATGGGTAACATGGTGAAACTCTATCTATTAAAAAAAAAAAATTAGCCAAGCATGACGGCACATGCCTGTAGTCCCAGATACTTGGGAGGCTGAGGTGAGAGGATTGCTTGAGCCCAGAACGTGGAGTTGGAGTGAGCTGTACACTCTTCTTGCAGTGGAAGTACACACTTCTGGAGTACACACTTCTGTACTCCAGCCCTGGGCAACACAGTGAGATCATGTCTCAAAAAAAAATTAATATTTAAAAAAAAACCAATATTTTGAATTATTTATTGGGAAATGAAATTTTCTTTTAGATTAAGATCTATTGGCTGGGTGCAGTGGCTCATGCCTGTAATCTCAGCACTTTGGGAGGCCGAGGCGGGCAGATCACCTGAGGTCAGAAGTTCAAGACCAGCCTGGCCAACATGGCAAAACTTCTGTCTCTAATAAAAATACAAAAATTACCTGGGCACAGTGGCTCATGCCTGTAGTCCCAGCTACTCAGGAGGCTGAGGCAGGAGAATTGCTTGAACCTGGAAGGTAGAGGCTGCGGTTAGCCAAGATTGTGCCACTGCACTCCAGCCTGGGCAACAGGGCCTGACTCTGCCTCAGGGAAAAAAAAAAAAAAAATCTATCACTGGAGAATGAATGTGTTCCTTTGGAGGTGTCATATTTGCTTTTTATGTTTCCAGCATGCTTACATTGATATCTGCACATGTGGTACGACAGTTGCTTCATGTTTTGACATTTACTTTAGTAGAGGAGGACTTTTTTCTGAAGAAGTATCTATGGCATTCAGTGGGTAGGACACTGGCTGTGATTTTGGGTGCACAGAGTAGCATAGTCTCTGGGTGATTTATTTGGCTGTAAACTGCATTAGTAGTAGATGTGATTTCCTTCATGGGTTAGGGTGCAGTCATTAGAGGAGACTGTGGTGAAATTTTGCTGTGGGCTAGTATGTTTTGTGAGCAGGTCTATAGGCCACAGCAGTGGTAGCAGCTGGCTGACTATGCCTATCTTTATGCCCTAGGGAAGTGTGCACTGCTGCATGTCTTGGTTGTTACCAGTGTGTTAATTCTTGGGACCCTAGGCAGCATGTTTGGCAGCCAGTAGTGGCAATGGTAGATCAGTAGGTGGGCAGGTTCTCAGGCCTCTGGGCAGTTGGCATGACATGGGCATTCAAAGTATGACTGGAAAGAAGATTCTCTGGGTCCCAAGCAGTGTGTGTTGATGTTGGCAGTGGCTTCAGTGGGCTGAGTGCACCACTATCCAGGTCCACATGATGTCCATTTGAAAGGCAGATGCCAGGTTAGGTGGTAGTAGCTAGGAGTTCAGGCCACACCCCAGGCTCCCGGGAGAAGTGCTTAAGTTCCCAAGGGTTGGACAGTCAGTTGGGGGTGCAGTGAGGCTGGATAGCTTGTACTCAGGCACCCTGATGGTGAGAATAGGCACCAGCCATGGGAGACAAGAGCAAAGTAATCCTCAGGTCCCAGGGAGAGTGTGTGAGTGAGGGATAGAAGCAGCTTTGTTGAGGCCTTGCCACTGAGGAGGGTAAGGCATCCCTCTGGTCACATCCTTGTGCTGGCAGATGGGGAATATGCAACCCCTTCAAACCCTAGTCCTTATGGGCTTGGCCTCTTTTATCCTAGCTTCCAGAGCCCTCACCCAGCTTGCAACCAAGTCCCAGCAGCAATTTTCACTCACCTCGTGACCCCACCTCAGCTCACTTACTTCCTGGCACCAGTTGCTGCCTCTCAGGCTTAGCTCACTTCCTAGCCCTGACAATGGGAGTGATCCTGACGTGCTCTCCTGTCCCAGCAGTGACAACCCAAGTTTCCATAATGCCCTGTCCCAGCGCTGCTGGGTCCCAGGGTAGCATGCAGTTGGCAGAAGTCTAAGTTTCTGTAGTCACTTAGGTCTCAGAAAGAATGTGGAACTTAGTGTGAGCTCCCTCTCTGGAGCAGTTCCATCCCACAGTCTCCCGGCTACTCTTTATGTTAGCTTCATGGTTTGGGAGAGCCAAAGGGTTCTCTCACGGCGATAATTATACTATTCCACAGTGGGGATGTGTACTGCTAGAAGTCTATCACGTGCTCCTTCCTTGCGTTAGGAAGTCAGTCCCAGCTCCCAGCCTATCCTGGGAAAGGAGGCTCCCTCTTCTCCTTCTACCTCTTAGCTTTTAGATTCTCCTGTTACTTCTCTGTTCAATTCCAGCATCATCTCTTGAATAATGTACTCATACTGTCACTGTCTATATATGACTCTGGTTTTTCTAAGTGGAGGAGGCAGGCATAGAGTGGTTTTAGTCAGCCATCATGAACCCCCCGCCCTCAACATTGTGGTTTTGGTATTTTATTTTCCTTTATTTGTTACTATAAGTGGAAAATACCACCTTGGTCTATCATGTTAAAATCCTCTTAATTTGTTGACTGCTTTCGGTTGTGGTTCTGTACAGGGGAAGTTCGTGTTGGTTGTGTTCTCAATAGGTTGCTTGCTAGCTCACAGACTGTGGCTGTCACTGTTGGAAATGTTATATGCTCTGGGGGTGAAACTCCAAGGAATGAAAGTCATATTTACTTACTAGGTTCCAATTCTGAGTCAGAATCCATGCTGGGTCCTGTTATAAGTGTGATTTACTCCTTTCAAGAGCCCTGTGAAGTGGACATGATTGCTCTTATTTTGCATATATGAAAACTGAGGAGACTTGGGGTCACACAGAGTCAAAGCTGAGATATAGCCCAAACTTACTCACAAGCTCACTGGGGCTAATACCAGCACCTACAGGCTAACAGAGAAAAGAGCTGTATGAGAAGAGAAAACAAGCATAAAACAGCTCTTTAAGTCCATTAAGTGCAAACATGCTTGCTTTTTATATGTCTTCCCAGAAATTAATGTATTTTCAGTCCTCTCTTAAGTTTGCATTAGGAACCAACTAGAATGTACATGTCTGAAGTGGATGAGCAATGAATATAAATGGTAGCCCCTGCTGAAAAGGACTTAGACTCTCAACAGCCCAGACAACGTCCAGTGTGGTGGGACATCTTTACCACAGAAGCTATTTTTCATGGGTTTCCCAGAGACTCGAACCCTAGGATCAGTGTGGAGACTGAAATTGAAAGAAGACTACAGACCAAGAGATTTAACTATCCAGTTGGTCCTCAGCATCCTGTTCTTGCTGACTCTCTCATGCATCTTGTTTGGAGTGTGGACTCCAATATGGACCATCAGAACCTAACATTTTAACCAATGAACTAAATTTGTGCTTTCAAACTACATGTCATGATTCATCAGTGGGCTATAAAATCATTTTACAGAGTTGTGGCCAACATCTTTTAAAAAGTGGAAAATGGTAGGATAGGATAAGCTAGGCAAGGATAGGGTAGACAATAAAATATCAGGATGCATAGTATAAAGCAGGTATAAGTATTGTATTGTAAACTTGTTTTGTGTGTGCATGAGTCTATATGTATGTAAAGATGGAGAAAAATATGCATACATTCATACATACAGTGAATAAAAATATACACAGGACTATATATGTATAAGAGAATGCAATATTACATGAGATAGCCTTTTGTTCTCCAGCCAAAGAAAACATTTTATATTATCCTGGGACGTGGTTTCATACTCTTAAAATTGGGATGGGAATGCTCCCTAACTAATAGCAATATAGCTAAGTAAATTACTAAATGTTTTCTTTATGGTATGTACAAATAAGTACTTTATTGAAAGTTAGCAATTCAACTTGTAAGCGTATCAAATGACTAATATTTTCAAAAAGAAAAATATTGAGTGGTGAAATTACAGGTTATGAAAAATATTTTTTATTTCATCTGTATTTTCTGCTCTTTGTAATAAACATGCATTGTCTTTTATAAAGAGAAAAATATGGATACATATTTAAAACCAACTAAACATTCAATGTTTTATGCATTAAAGAAGAAACTATTTTTACGACAGTCCTTAGAAGAAAAAAATAAAAATTTACAAAAATGCATAACAAGGTCCAAGAACAAAATATCCTTTGGTGATTTTCTTTTATTGATAGAGCCTATGACTATGCAGTAAGTGTCTAGTTTGTGGACATTTTCTGATGACTGCTTACAACTAGCAGGGTGTTTAAGTAAATTTAAACTTTATCACTCCACGATTGTTGAAACAACAGGGAGTTGCTGTGTGACTTGAGCTTTACCCAGCAGGAAAGCCCTCTTCCCGTGCCCTTGCTGACAAAGGTAGCAACTCGAAAGTGTTCTCAGTATCGTTAGATCAAGGTAATTCTGAAGCAGTAATTTATGAGGCAACAGCATTCCAGCATTGGTTGACTTTGGTCCTCATGATCATCATGAAGTAGGCACTCATAATATCCCTGTTTCACAGCTGAGGAAACTAAGGCACAGAGGGAAAGTGAGTGTGGCACAGTGTTGAGTGCCATGCTCAGGACTTTGGATCTTGAATGCCCTACGCAGTGGAGTGAAATATTTGTATCTGTGTTTTGGAAAAATAATATGGGTAGCAGTTCATACGTTGTACCATAGGTGACAAACACCAAGTGAGTGAAAACTAGTTGAGAGACCATGCTTCACTCTCTCTCTCCATAAATATTGCAGCCCTGCAGAACTATTAACTATTGTCCAAGCATGCAAATAACCTAATTATCTGGTGTCTTTTTACATATTATTCATCTAGTGACAGTTCTAGTCCTCCCTTTGTCCCCCTGGCAAATTCTTACTACCTCTTCAAAAGCTAGTTCATGGAACAGTTTCTGTCTGCAAAATTAGCTAACATTCCACTTGCCTGTGTGAAAGGCAGCACAATGTGAAAGCAAGAGCAGGGAGTTGGGAGTCAGACTTATCTGCTCAGCCTCTCACAAACTGTGTCCTTCCAGAGACTGTCACCTCATCTCTGCATTGGGAATAATACTCTCTAACTCGCAATGTGGGTGTGGAAATTTTCTATGATATTCTGGCATTTCCAAAGCATCTATAAATTGTGTTTATTTTAATTAGTTTGTCACCTTAGAAACCCACCCTTTCCACAACCACCAAAGAGATCAAATGGTACCATGTTCTGTTTTCTCTTAGGATTTTAAACTTGTGTCTACACAAACATTGTCACCTTAGGAAAAAATTACATTACAGGTATTGATCGATTTATGACCTATGCAACTTACGACCATTCGACTTTACGACCACAATCGCTAGCCACGACTGCTCTGCATCTGGCAGCGCAAATGTTGCCCAGCTGGGCGTACGACAGTGCGGACCAGCTTCCGGCAGCACTACCATCTCCGTGTGCACCATTTCAACTGTTATCCCAGACTCGGTACAGCAATTTGTGTTTTGTGTCTTCAATATTTTATGGTATTTTTTATACCTGTATTTTGTATTTTTGTATGCACCTGTGTTTTGTAATTTTGTATGTTTTGCAAATATTAAACCAGTTGTACTGGTAGTGCAGTTTTACTTAAACCTGACGAATGTAAAAATAAGAAACAAAATGGTGTAGAGATGATACAAATGGCATAAAATGAACAAAGAAAATTATGATATGTAACAATGAAAGAAAGTTATGATAAAATATGAGTTAAAGATTTTTATAACATCATTTCACAGTACTGTACATATAGCCTACTCAACTTACGACCAAATTGTGTTACGACCGGTCTGTCGGAACAAATCGTTGTCGTAAGTCGAGCATTAGCTGTACTCATGAACAAGGGTCTGCAGCTTTTTCATTCCTCAACTAGATTCTGCCTTCTGGCCCATTGTGATAGGGTGAATAATGCCCGCCACCCTTGAGATCCCATGCCCTATTCTCTGGAAATGATTAATATGTCACAAAATGGCAAAAAGAGTCTTCACAGATGTATTAAAGATCTAGAGATGAAAATGGTTTCTGGATTACCCAAGTGGGTCCAATGTATTCGCAAGTCTCCTTATGAGAGGTAGGCAGAGTTAGAGATGGAAAGGTCAGGGGAGAGAGGGGAGATGTGACAATGGAAGTAGAGGTTGGGGTGATGCAGTTTGAAAATCAATGGAAGGTCCACATGCCAAGGAATGTAGATGCCTCTAGAAGCTGAGAAAGGAAAGGAAATAGATTCTCTTCTAGAGCCTTCAGAAGAAACGCAGCTCTGATCATACTTTGAGTTTAGCATGTTCAACTCACTTGGAACTTGTGACCCCCCAGAATTGCAAGATAATAAATTTGTATGTTACATCACTTAGTTTGTGTTAATTTGTTACAGAAGCCATAGGTCACTAATAAACACTGCCACAACTTCCTTTCTTCCCAAAGTAGAGCAGTGCCTTCCTGAGGGGTGAATGAAAATACCATCATCTTGTACCTCTCTTCATTTCCAGAATCTTAATATCTTTCCAGTTAATGTATTCATGGGCATAAAAGCAGTGTTATTTATTTACTAAAATTTTTAAAAGCCATCTAGTAATATGTAAGTGCTACTAATAATTATTGACAAAGACAATAATATTCAAGGTAAATATGCAGCTATAAAGTACTGCAATTATGTAAACGCTGACTATGTATTAGCCAACATATAACGCTAAGCAAAACCAGTATTCAAACCTTCCTTCAAAATATTTTTTGCTTAAAATATCAGAATTTTTTTCTTCCATGAAATTATGTGTCAACACAATTTTTGCGCTATTATTAAGAAGTATTTTGACTATACTACAACTTGATTTATTTTGTTTAAAACTAGAGGGATAATACAAATATCAGAAGTTCTTTCATAGTTACATTGAAAGTAGGGGGGAAAGTATGTTATAAGGCAAATGCACACACTTAGGCAGCTAACTCTCCAAAAGTTTCTTAACTATTTTCCTGTACAGTGGGGCTTGCAGGTCCAAGCAAATTTTCCTCCCATTCTTCAGTGTGGCTCTGGCAGGGAAAAGAGAAGAAGTGGCCTTTCAGTCCTTGGGTTTGCAGATGGGGTTAGAAGGGGTGGGATGGGCAGAGGAGTCACAGAAGGGGGCACTGACTGATGCAGTGTAAGGACTCACATCAGTTGGGCAGTGGGGCAGTGGGGTCCGGCCTTGATCACCTCCAGGCTGGTGATGTGCCTGGGACGGACCTGGGAGGTGGTCTTCACACACAGGCACTGCAGGTCCCCATCTCCTTCTTCAGCATCAGCTGGGCGGGAAGGGGAGGGGAGGAGGGGGAAAGCAGGGGGTGGTGACTCCATGAGTGGCCAGAGGTACTTTAGGGACCTTTTCCACTACCTCCAGCCTTCTTCTCCTGAGTCATAAATCATACTTCCCTCGGAGAGAAGTTGTGCTGACCAGGTGGCGAGGTGCCCGTGCATCTCCTGGCACGGTGCCCGCACACTCAGCACGCGCCTGCTAAGTGTGGCCGCGATCAGGAGCCTAGAGGACTCCTCCCCAGCCCCAGGGATTCCCGGACACCCCTCGCGGCTGCCGGCCCTCACAGCCTGGCTTCTGCTCTCACCGCTGGCGAAGGCGACCACAGCTGACAGGAGCAGCAACCCCAGGAGCAGCAGCCCAGGGCGGGAGGCGCGGGACCCGGCTGCGGAGCTCATCTTGTCGCGGAGGTTCCAGCAGGATCCCAGCTCGCAGGGAAAGTCGGGCTGAGTCTCAGTGGCCAGTGACTCCTGGGCTTCACCAGGCGCGTTTTATCCCCAGCTGTCCTTCCAGTCCGGAAGCCTGGGGTGGAGAGCTAGGAACTGCGGTGCGAAAACTACGACACTGCTGGGAAGACTCGGGCTCTGCCCAGCCAAGATTATTAAAAAAAAAAAAAAAAAAAAAATGCTGGGGCAGCTGCCTTGGCTGGGACCTTCAACCTTAACTTACAAACAAGCACATTTGTAGAGTTAGAAACAGAACATGAATCTTAGAAGTGTTTTGTTTTGTTTTGTTTTGTACTAATAGTAAAGTTCTCTGTAGTCACCATGCAAGTTACACAGCAGGTGCCTTCAGGACACTGACAGTTCCTATTTTCTTTCCAGCCTCCCAGCTGCAACTACCAATGATTACTACTGAGTTTGGTGGTGGTGTGTGTGAAGGCTGCGTTATTTGTAATTATTTTCTGCTTCTAACAAGTTTAATTTGGTATCTAGGCGATGATTTTTCTGAATTTCACCTGAATGTGGAAAACTCCCCTAGTCTCTGGATGGAATTTACCAGGCTCCACCAACAATCACCCGGTATACTGTAAGACGCAAGTTCTATTTTCTCATTACTCTTACTCTTAGAAAATTGCAGAAGTAATGTTTGAATGCATTACTTTTTGTAAAATCTTAGCGCCTGGCTATTTCTTCATTGTTTCCGTTCTGAATAATTGCCCAGAAGAGAGGACAAGGACAGTTTGCCAGGCTGCGTCTCCCAGTGCCTACTGTGTCTTCAGCCAGTACCAGTGACAGGGTGAGATGGGCTGCACTTTTGGTGGGGAGCAATGATGCTCTCTGTGGGAGGACTCGGGGTGTCTGTGAGTTGAGGGTGAGAATGCTGGGAGGTGAGGGTGGAGCAGATGCAACAGAATCCCACACAAGAAAGGAGAAGAGATTCATATGGACCATCTTCTCTTCTTTGAAAAAAATGACTTCGGCTCTTGATTAGGGCAAGGTACACCCTTAACCCAAAGCCCAAGGTTTCCTGTCACACTGATTAAAAGTGCTGAAGGGTGTCAGGAGACCACTGCATGAAAAAAGCTGACGTCGTAATACACAGTAGGACTGGACTTCTATAGAAATATGCAATGTAATTGTTGAGCTGAGTAGTTTCTCTCTCTTATTCTCTCACTACCTGCCTTTTCAGCTGGCTAAGACTTATTTATACTTCTGGTGTCAGCTTAAATATCAATTCCTCAGAACGCCCTTCCTTGACAATCCCTGATATGTAATCATGTTCTCTTGCCTTTCTGTCTTGCAGAACTCTGTTTTTTCTATTTCTCACAGGTAATGCACACACACACACACATACACATATATTTTACACAGAGATACATGCGTATGTATGTGTGTACTTCATAGTGTTAAAAATGGTTTTGTTTTCTACACTGGAAAACACTATGAAGTCAGAGTTTATAATATTTATCACTGTTCCAGTGTACTGGTAGAGACTCAATTCAAAGTGCTACATTAGTGAAGATTATGTGTTGAAAATGATGATGATGAAGTTTTTACATATTCATGTATCTGCTCCTTCGAGCAATTGAAGCATATCTCTCTATTAATGTGTGTAATATATAGTTGCAATTATTTGCCAACTCTCCCACCAAATATCAATCTTTTCAAGTGCAGTTCTCTGTGACTTATATACAGTCATGCAGCACCTAACAACATTTTGGTCAACAATAGACTGCATATATGACAGTGGTCCCATAAGATTACAATTGAGCTGATAAATTCCTTTTGCCTAGTGATGTGACTCTTATTGCTTCATGGTTGTGAAAGGAAGCAGTGACTGAAACATGTCTGTGAAAATTACTGACATGTTTGTGGGGATGCTGATGTAAAGAAACCCACTGCACTGCCAGTTGTATAAAAGTATAGCACATACAATTATGTATAGCACATAATACTTCATAAGGATAATAAGCAACGATGTTACTGGTTTATGTATTTACTATACTATAATTTTATTATTATTTTAGGGTATACTCTTTCTACTGCTTATAGAAAAAAAATATGAACTGTGAACCAATCTCAGGCAGATTCCTCAGGAAGTATGAGCTGCTATCATCTCTCTGTCATCATAGGAGATGGCAGCTCCATACATATTATTGCCCAGGAAGACCTTCTAGTAGGACAAGACAGGGAGTTGGAAGATAGTAATACTGATGATCCTGACTTCGTGTAGGCCTAGGCTAATGTGTTTCTGTGACTTAATTTTAACAAAAAAAGTATGAACAATAAAAAATACAAAACAAAACAAAAAAACTTAGTCAGGCACTGTAGTTTTTGTCTGTAATCCCAGCCTGGGAGGCTGGGGTAGGAGGACGACTTGAGACCAGGAGTTTGAGACAAGCCTAGAAACAAAACGAGTCCCCATCTGAATTACAAATTTCAAAAATTAGCGGGCATGATGGTGCACATCTATAGTGGAGATCAAGGAGGATCACGATCACTTGAGCCCAAGAATTTGGGGCTGCAGTGAGCTTTGATCATGTCATTGCACTACAGTATGGGTGACAAAGACCCCCATCTCTAAAATAAATAAGAAAACAAGCTTATAGAATAACGATATAAGGAAAAACATATTTTTGTAAGTTGTACAATGTGTTTGAAGTGTTATTTCAATAGTCAAAAGGTTTAAAAATTAAGAAGTTTCTAAATAACAAAATTACAGTAAGCCAAAGTTAATTTATTGTTGAAGAAAAAATGCTTTTTATAAATTCAGTGTAGCCTAAGTGTACAGTGTTTAGAAAGCCTAAAGAAGTGTACAGTAATGTCCTAGGCATTCACATTCACTCAGCACTCACACCGACTCATCCAGAGCAACTTCCAGTCCTATATGCTCCATTTGTGGTAACTGCCTTGTACAGGTGTACCATTTTACTCTTTTATACCTTTTATATCTTTTATAAAGATATTTTTACTATATCTTTTCTATGTTTACATATATTCAGATACACAAATACTTACCATTGTGTTACAGCTTGCTATGGTATTCAGCACAGTGACATGCTTTGCAGGTTTATAGCCTAGGAGTAATAGACTGTACTATATAGCCCAGGTTTGTAGTAGGCTATACCATTTAGGTTTGTGTAAGCACACCCTATGATGTTCACACAATGACAAAATCACCTAATGATGCATTTCTCAGAATGCATCTCAATTGTTAAGCAAAACATGACTGTATTTTTGAACATCCTGTGTCCAACACAATGGCTGTTGCAGAACCTGTTATAATTCATACATGTTTATGAACCTGAAACTTGAAACCCCTTCAGAGTTAGCAGCAAAGAGAATGAAGAGGGGCATGGTTTTGCATATGGACGGGTAACACACTGGGTTTGTACAATCTTACACCCAGATTTTAATGTTTGCAGTGTAAAGGGATCCAGTGGAACTGAGTGGCAAATAAATTACCATTTCCCTGCATGTAAACAGAATAACTCAATACATGCACACGAAAGTAAAAGACATCTATCTGTATCTCAGGAGGTATAAGCATGGTGTCAACACTGTGCCATCTCTCAGGAGCTGATCTTGTCAGGTTTCAGTCAGAAACCACTAGACATAATGAGTGAGAGGCCTGCTATCCTATAATTATTATAGTATATACAATCTGCTATTTATGTATCAAGTTGTATTATGTGTGTCAATAATACTATGTTGTATGTAATGTAATCTCTTCATTAGAGAAAGTAGAACAGAGGAAACTACCGTGGTACAGTGGTTAAGAGCACAATTTGAAATTCCCACTCTGTTACCTATTTAGTTATATGAAAGTGGGCAAGTGTTTTAGACTCTTTAAATTTGATTTTTCTTTTCTGTAACACTGGGGAGGTTAATAATAATCATAAGGAATAATTACTAACATTTATATATGGTTTATTTGTGACATGCATTATTTTAAGCACCTAAAATTTATTAACTCTTTTACTCTTTCCATAAACTCTGTGAGGGAGGCAGTGTTATTATCCCCATTTTAGGGATGAAGAAACTAAGGTAGAGAGATTAAGCAACATGACCTGATATACGGCTAACAAGTGGTGGAGACAAGTTACTTCATTTTTCGGACTCCATAGGATGTGCTTTTAATCTATTTTTTTAAAAATTGTTTAGTTCATGGCTAGCCACATGCAGAAAGCTGAAACTGGATCCCTTCCTTACACCTTATACAAAAATTAACTCTAGATGGATTAAAGATTTAAACATGAGGCCTAACACCATAAAAACTCTAGAAGAAATCCTAGGTAATACCATTCAGGACATAGGCATGGGCAAGGACTTCATGACTGAAACACCAAAAGCAATGGCAACAAAAGCCAAAATAGACAAATGGGATCTAATTAAACTTAAGAGCTTCTGCACAGCAAAAGAAACAATCATGAGTGAACTGGCAACCAACAGAATGGGAAAAAATGTTTGCAATCTTCCCATCTGACAAAGGGCTAATATCCAGAATCGATCGATAACTTAAACAAATTTACAAGAAAAAAATAAACAACCCCATCAAAAAGTGGGCAAAGGATATGAACAGGCACTTTTCGAAAGAAGACATTTATGCAGCCAACAAACATATAAAAAAAGCTCATCATCACTGGTCCTTAGAGAAATGCAAATAAAAAACACATTGAGATACCACCTCATGCCAGTTAGAATGGCAATCATTAAAAAATCAGGAGACAACAGATGCTGGAAAGGATGTAGAGAAATAGAAACGCTTTTACACTGTTGGTGGGAGTGTAAATTAATTCAACCATTGTGGAAGACAGTGAGGCGATTTCTCAAAGATCTATAAATAGAAATACCATTTGACCCAGCAATCTCATTACTGGGGCATAAAATACCTGAAGGGTTATAAATCATTTTATTATAAAGACACAGGCACACGTATGTTTATTGTGGCACTGTGCACAATAGCAAACACTTGGAACCAACTCAAATTCCCATAATGATAGAATGGATAAAGAAAATGTGGCACATATACGTCATGGAATACTATGCAGCCATAAAAAAGGATGAGTTCATGTCCTTTGCAGGGACATGGTTGAAACTGGATGCCATCATTCTCAGCAAACTGACACAAGAACAGAAAACCAAAGACCTCATGTTCTCACTGAGCGTTGAACAATGAGAACACACAGACACAGTGAGGGCAACATTACACACCGGGGCCTACGGGTGGAGGGCTAGGGGAGAATTAGCAGGGGTTGTGGGGATTGGGGAGGGATAGGATTAGGAGAAATACCTAATGTAGGTGATAGGCAATGGATGCAGAAAACCACCACCACGGCACGTGTATACCTAACAAACGTGTATACCAAACAAATACCTTTGGCACGTGTAACGAACCTGCACAATCTGCATATGTACCCCAGAACTTAAAGTATAATAAATAAATTTTAAAAAATTGTTTAGTTCATGCATGCAAACCACTTACTATTCCTGGCATATTAAAATGATTAATAAATTGGAACTATTATCATACTACATTAAGAATGGCACAGATCATCAATTTAGTAACTTTTTTGGCCATACTGTGAAATATCAATTATACAAAAAAAAAAACAGAGAAAAAATAAAGCTTTTTTCCCCAACAATTCTGTTAAAATTAATAATATACAACAACAAATCAATAGCAAACTTTGATTTCACATTAATATTTTTGTAAGAATAGTGTAGGCATAAATGTTAGGGGTTATAAAATGAATGAAGGTCCTATTGATTGAAAAAGTAGAATTAGGTGTCTAGTACAGTTTAGGTTCTATACTGTATTTATTTTTAAGGCTGATTCTAATATTAGAATTGTAACCATGTAGATTTTAACTGAATGCAAATAAATATCAAGTAAAGACTTTTTCTTTCTTTCTTCCTTTCTTTTTTTTTTGTTCCAGAAAATTCATAGTTTCTTAGAGTATGTTAATTTATTTCCATCATCTATTTTTTTCTTCTACTAGTGGCAAATATATTCACTTCAAAGTAATAACCCCAGTTTATAAGACTCACATTTACAAATTTATTATTTTAGTGTTTGAAGTCTAAAATAAACATCAGAATAAACTTTCAGAGTATAATTTAAATAAGACATCCTAGGACTAAGACACTGAGAGACTCTAAGTTTCTAAATATATTAACAATACTGTATTGAGCAAGTATTCTATGTTGGATTTCATGTGATTCCTATTATTGTTGATCACTATGAAATCTAATAATCATCATCAGTATGTCTAATAACCATAGAGTAGGAAAAATTGACCAAGTTGTGTTTGAATAGAAATTGTTAAATAAAAAAATGCAAAGCATAGTCCAATTTAACCAAGAATTAGAGGGTTGAAACCAGGCTTATTTATTTTCATCTTGTTTCTGCCATCTTTTAATCAGCCATCTCAGAATAAAATGTGATTTTTGAGACAGAATGAAAAACATATCAAACTTTTAATACAGTAAGAATAGGTATCCTGAATAAATGAGATCTCTAGAAAATCAAGTCTTCAAAAATCTTGAATTTTGAATTAAATCAAAATTTCCTGGGAGTTAAAGAAGTTTGGCAGAAATGGAACAAATTAGTCAGTGGATTCATCACCTTCCAATTTTTTCTGTACAATTTTCTTGATTCTGGGAGCATCTGGGTCCAGGCAGATTTTTCTCCCATCCTTCAGTGTGGCTCTGCAAGAGACAACAGAATTACCTGTGAGTATGCTGGCCTGAATATCAGAACTAATCCACGAGACTGGAGGAAATGAGTGGAGATGTGGATGGAGGTAGAGGGTTTCCCTGATGAGGCAATAGCACAGAAACAGCAACTTACATCACTTCGACTTTGTTGCAATGGATTCCTTTCCCATTCACTTCCAAACTTTGGATGTTTCTGGGATGTATTCCAGAGGTTGTCTTCATACACATGCAGCGCAGTTCAGCATATGAGTCAGTATCTCCACTTTCCTCTAAGGTAGAAAATACGACCTTTTAGTAGTCATGAAAATTTTCCTCAGGTCCCTTATTTGCAAATTGAGAGTAATTGTACCTCTCTCATAAAGCCATTGTGAATATGATCTGTAAAACTTTAATAAAGAGCCCAGAAGAATGACAAGCACACATGAAGTGCCCCCTTTGTGTGCTTCCTCCAACTGGGGTTGTTGGTATAATGGCACTCTTCAGCCTCAGGAGCACCAAGCCAGTCTTTCCACCAGACACAGGTATAACAGAAGCATCAATAGGTACAGGGAAGCATCTACCTTTGCTTTTCTCTAAGTTTCTCTTAGTTTGTCCATTGCTGGATGAAGCCAGAGCAGTCAGCAGCAGTGACAGAAGCAGCAGCACCTGCAGGGCATGAAATGGCCTGGCGCTCTTACAAGAAGGGATGGTATCGGGTTTGAGCCTCATGGTGGAGAAGGCTGAGCTAGAGATGTTTCCAGAGCCAGAAGACCTCTGAGTGAGGGTGAGTTACTGCCTATAAGTCTGCATATAAGCAGCTTTTCATGCCCTGAAGATGTCATTTATATACCATCCCTCAAAGCCAGTAAGAAGGAAGAGGTAGGGAAGGAGGAAGTGAGGGTATGTGGTGATACACACATAAGCATGTGAAGCTGTGCCCAATCCAGAAAAATAGCACACAGGTCAAAATTCCTACTAAGTTGCATATTACACATCACTTCACATTCCTACTGTCCTTTTCTCAATATCTATTTCCCTTAAACATGTGTAAGAACTCTTTAGGAAGGTAAGAACTAGACTGAAATACTACGTGCATTTTCTTTGTATGACTATATAACAATATGCCCTGCCTTTTCTATAATGCAGTTTTTAGGCTTAATAGAAACTAGGAGCACCTGTAAGCACAAACATGTGGCCCTTGAAAAAGAGAGTTATCTTTCCTTTTTAGTGCCGAAGAAAACAAGTGTTCTTTTCCTAGTTGTTGATAAGTATTGGGATTGGTTTGGAGCATGTGAGTAAAATAAAATTCAATTACCATCAAAGGTTGTCTTTGGATTTTAGCCTATTGGATTCTTTCTGCCTTCAATCTATATTATATTTTGTAATTTCATCTCATCTAGAACCTACAGCAAAATTCATCCCCCTTTCTATTACAAAATAAGCTATTTGTTTCTGCTACCTAATAATACCTAAAAAGCAGGACCCAGAATATTTATTTTTATTTTTATTTTGACAGAAAAATGATATAGTTTATTGCAAAGGATTCATTCACTGCAAACATATTTGAAATAAAACATACAAATTTTTCTTCATCGTTTCTTCACATTCCTACTCTTCGGTGGTAAACATTGGTAAAAATTTTACATTAATTTTCTATTATATCTGCATTTGTATGCACACATGTATATGTACACAGAGAGACACATTTAAGACATGGAGGTACACATATGCATAGAAGTATTTTATATGGATTATATACAGCTGACTTTTATCCTTCAAAAATATGTGTTCAGCATCTTTTCATGCCATCTTAATGTAGTTTTCCCCATTCTGCTTAATGACCACATGACATCCTATGGTAAGAACAATAGTTACTCAACGTTGCCTTGTTGGTGCCCTTCAGGGTATTTCCAGTTTTGCGCTACTAGAAATTGTGCAAGAAATGTCCTTATCAAGGAAAATATTTGTTCCTAAATTCTCAGACCTGAATTAAAGGTTTGATCTGAATTGCTGTATCCTTACAAAGATGGAGAGGTGGACCTACACATCACATGTTGGCTTTATGTTATTTTCTGGTTCTCTGTCCCATCTATAAGACTTGCTTCCTCAAGTGAACCATACACTTTTGTAGGGAGTGGCATGTCCTATGTCTTGTGTATCCTGTAACAAGTAGGATACTTCAATACAAAGTAGGTCTTAATTAATAAATCAATGAATATGTATCACATGAAAGTTTCTGAATCCTTTCTAATCACCTATAATTCCCAAGCCAAACTTGACAGTCCCCCAAAGCAACCATATTATTTAAATTGATTTTGAAGGTTGTCAATAAAGAAGAGGCAGATACAAGTGGCCCTGGCAACAAGTTTTCTCCCTTTTACAATGATGTATAAGTCTCACAGAATGTTGTTTAAACTTTCCATATTCTTTTTTTACTTTTTATATCTTTAAATTTTAGAAGAGATGCTTAAAATATCAAATGTTCAAAATAACTCTCTATCAAAAATATGAATATAGTAAATTTTTTTGAATCATGTTTTTGTTTTCGGGCCAATTTTCCCTATTGTTTAATAGTTATCTATTATGTCTGCTCAAATTCTCAGGTCCTGTTTCTAAATGCAGTAATCTACAGACCACATTTGACAGTTTACTTTATAAGTAAGTGGACTTCCAAATTAACTTGCCTTGAAAAGTTTCCGTGACTTGATGGTGGCGGTCTGTCTCTGATTAAAGTATTTTATCGTGAATTCCTCAATTGATTGATGTACTAATTAACATGGAACCTACTAACACTAAACAGGACAATGATTTATTTCTAAGTTTAGTTGAAACAAAAAGTTTTATTGATTATTTTGCACTTAGATATTTAGGCTATATGCTGTAATCTGTAGCTAATGATTTTAATTTCTGTATTGTACACTCCAATAAAAAAGAATACAACTCTGGTATGAGGAGTTTTTTCGCCCTTATTTTAAGCTTTTCTGTGATATAAAGCCCTTGTAACTTGTGAAAGACTCCAGAACACCCCCAACTTCGTGGATGTGCCTTCCCAGGTCTATCTTCTCATTTGGCTTTCTACAAACATATATAAAATTATTCCTGCCTCACTAGCCTTAATTTCAGTTGATGAATGTATTTCTTATTTTTCTCCACCCCATTTATTCTTATAAATTAAAGTTTAGCAGTAGAACTTATTAAACTGAAAAAATTTTTCTCCCTGAGATGTGGAGTCAACTGCAGAGAGAAGCCCACCAGGACACAGGATGAGGAGAGTGGGCTTCTTCCTAGTTCCTTCTGCAGAATGACTTTACAGCCTTTCCTCCTTATTGAGATTGAGATATTGTGAATTCTCAAGTCAGATACATCTTCATTCAAACATAAGATCAAAACCATTTCCACAGCAAGATATAATGGTTTTTAACACTATGCATAGTATCTTTTGCTTTCTGTTCAACCCTCAAACAGTATTACTGAGAATATTATTAGCTTCACTAGACACCTTTTTCTTTCCCTGCTTAACACTATCCAGATTTCTTTACCCGTTCATTAGTAAGATTTCCCAAAAGTTTCTAATCTTTCTGAGAAAACTGTATGAAAAGTTTTCTGCAGTAATAGTGCTTCTGAGTGGGTTGATACCAGGAAAGAGGTAGGTTGGAGCACAGTATCATGGAGTCATTGCCTTAATCAACAAATGTGGCTTGTCACAAAAGACACATCATCAGCAAAATTCATGAGGAAATAGTAGCAGATTTCTGGAGTCATCAAAATTTCATAAGCATATCAGTCAGCATTTGATATAAAACAGTATTTTGCTAGTCTTTAACTCAAAAATATTGATTAGGCCTCACTTGATTAAGCCTGAACTGGTTTTATGAAGTTCTCTTTGCGTGACTTGGTCATTTAATTATTTATTTTTAAAAATTAGGCCTAAAATATTTGTGTAAAGCAACAGGATGTTGAAAATACTCTACTCTTGTTACTATGATGAGAGCTGTGCTGTTAACTGCTGTTACTGTCATTTGCATCATTCCCTTCCATTTCCGTGGTGAGAAACGCAATACAGGTGATGATAAATTGAGTGTACAAAAATGGTTAAAATATATTTTTTAATAACGTATTCAGTTAAAAGCATTATACAGGATTATTATTTAAATAAATGCTAGAAGTAGAAAAGAGTTATTTTGTTCCTTGCTTTTAAAATAACTTGACAACCTTTTTATTAATCTTACTTTGTCATTGTGGGTTTATGTATGTGCGTGTTGAGGGGTGCTAAGTTATTTTAGCTCTTTTTTCTTTAAGTCATCTTATAAATAGCAGAGTCATGCAGGAAGCAAGCAAATTATCGAGGACCCAAAGCACATTTTATGATAGCTATTTTAACAGGAAATATCTAGAGAGACTGGAGGACTGCTATCTATAAAATTAAGACATAGACTAGCTCTTCTCTGCCTCACACAGAACATTTTAAACGCACATTTTTCAAATCCTTCTTTCAAGTATGAAGGAAATAGACTACCACCTGCAAATCAATCATAAAAGCAATTGGTACAGAAAATGCTAAGGATAGTACAATTTTTAGTCTGTTTCTTAAAGTACATTAATCAATAAATTTAAAATGCTAGCCATCAAAATTTTTTTCTATAAGTGCTGAAACCAAATGCTTACTGCATAACTGTGAGTTGACAAGAATTGGTCAGACATGAATTACTCTGACACTCAAATTAATTGAGGTTTTACTGTCTACTGCTCAGAGGTGAAGCATGGAGTGAAAGTGAAGGGAGAATGGAGAGGGTGAAGGAGTTGAGGGGGAAGTGTCTTCCTGGTGCTATTACATACAAGCGCTTCAATGTTTTGCATGCCTCAAAATTTGTGTTTTAAATTAAGTTGGTTAATATCATTTGTTAAATCTAAATGTATGAAAGTTACCTAGCTTCCATTCATTAGAGAAATTCTAACATATGTTGTTCTAGAGCCTACAACCACATTAAATTGTTACCAAGTACCATTAATCCTCTCTTGTGTAATAAGTCAACTTCATAGTGGCTTAAAATATTAATTTATTATTTCTGATAATTCTGTATGTTAGTTTGAGGTTCTTCTGCTAAACTCATTTTAATTCAGTCAGAAGCAGCTGAAATGCATGAAAGTAAAAAGTAGGACAACAGGGTGCCAATAGCCAATAATAACGATTGTGTATTTTAAAATAACTCATACAGAGCGTAATTGGATTGTTTGTAACCCATAGGGATAAATGCTTGAGAGGTTGGATACCTCATTCTCAATGTGTTTGTTTCACATTGCATGCCAGTATCAAAACATCTCATGTATCCCATAAATATATACATCTAATAAGTACCCACAACATTTTTTTAAATAGGAAAAATAATAGAATAAAACAAGTTGTTAATGGCCTAATTCACATGAGAGGTGGTTGGTATTGATGGCTTGCTGTGATTTCTGCTGGGGCACCTGGGTTCTTCTCCTACTCTTTTAAATATAATTATTCGACTTCTTACTAATAAGCAGAAATGAGAGATGGTGGGAGAGAAGGAGAATGGCAAGAGGAGAGAAGGGAGGAGAAGAAGAAGGAAAAGGAGAGAAGGAAGAAAATAGAAAGCAGAAAAACAACAACAACAACCACAAGCCAAAAGCCCTTCCAACACCCTCCTCCTCTCATCTTTGTCTCCTCTAGCCTTCTCTTCTAGTTCTTCCCCTCACCTCTTCTCCCCTTTCTTCCACTCTCCTTACTGGAAAATCTTTGTTCTGTGGGAAAACTAAGTATATTTGCAGCAGAAAACCATAACTTAGACTGAAAGCTCCTCATCTTTAAATTTCCAGATCATAAGGACCCTGCACAGACAATAGGCATGTAAACAAGATTATCAATAATGTAATTAAATTAATATTTGATAGATGAATATTAATACAAAGGAAAATGCTTCATATATTCTGATAAGTACTATATAATTTATTTTCTATATACAGAAAATATAAAGAGAATATGTAGTTTCCAGAGCTTCTTTAAAAAGACTCATAGCGTATTGTAATTTATACAAGCACATGCCTATGTAAGCATGTGTAATATAATCCAACTGTAGTGTGAATGTATGTACATACATACTAATGTGATTAATCTTCTTTCTTTCATTTTCTTGTGTTTCATAAAGGAGCAATTTTTTTTATAAATATCTATTCTTAGGTATTTATATATTAAATTTAAGGGCCAAGGGAATTTGAAGTACTGATCAGGATTGGGATGAGACAGAACCTCATTTGTCATTTAGGTAGGGAAATCTTAAGTATGAATACCTAAGAATATATATTCAAATGAAATTGCTCTTTTAATTTTAGAGTGACAATGGGATTTGTTTAGCCTAGATTATTCGCTATTTGAATACCTATTATGTCCTAGGAACTGAGATGAAGCTGATAAGCATTGTCCCTGCCCTTATAAAGCTTCAAGACCACCCTGACCAACATGGTGAAACCCCACCTCTACAAAAATATAAAAATTAGCCAGTCATGGTGGCAGGTGCCTGTGATCCCAGCAACTTGTGAGGCTTAGGCTGGAGAGTCACTTGAACCTGGGAGACGGAGCTTGCAGTGAGCCGAGGTCATGCCATTGCACTCCAGCCTGGGCAACAGAGCAAGACTCCATCTCAGAAAACAAAAACAAAAAAAACAAACAGCAACACAACAACCACCTACCATGAGCCAGGTTATTGAACTGATAGCCTGAAGATCAGGATAATTTATTAATTCATTAAGTCATGCATTAAGGCTACATTGGGGCTGCAGAGGTAGATACAATATAATTATTGATTTAGGAGAGCTAGAATAGATGAAGAAACCTATAAACAAATAAGAGTAATGAAGTATTTTTGTTGTAATTCAGATAATGAGATGTTACGGGAGCATCAAAACGGAAGCCATGAGCTCTATCAAGGAAAACACGAACTTTGAGCTTGAGCTGAGTTCTTAAGGATGAATAAACCTCCTCTTACACGCAGAAGAGGGATAAGTGCCTTCTAGGTAGTGGTCCTAGCAAATGCAAAGTCATGGGCCTGGGAAAGAGCATGCCCAGTTAGGGAACTGAATGCCTGACTATAGTGAATTTGAGGGGCAAAGGAAGTTGAAGTGCTGATCAGGAGTGGAAGGAGACAGAAAGAATATCATCTGTCATGCTTAGCAACCTTTATTTCATGTCTAGGAAACAGTGAGCCAGTTAAGAATTTATATAGGGAAATCCAATTCTATCTGTGTTTTCTAAAGACCCCAGGGGCTGTTGGTTCTGTGACAGAGTAACTGGAAGGGAAGTGAGCTTGGAGAAAGGTTGAACCAAGGCAATAGTATTAGGGATGAGGGACTTCTCTGCCAGCCAGAGAGAAGCAGAGTTAGTGTTTCAAATTACATTGAATTGAAGATAAGTAAAATGCATTGTAACAGTATAGGAAGGAGAAACAATATAAGTGAAGTTCAGAAATCTTTTATTGTTTTTTCAAAGGACAAAATAAAGACTATGAACCAATAAGACACATAGTAAAAAAGTACAATTTTAATATAGTGAATATAATACATACATAATTCCTCATAAAAAGGTCAAAACCTTTAAAAGATACAAAAAAGACATCTAAAAATCTTAGCAATGCTATATGTTTAATACATATATATTATATATAACATATAAATATGTATTTTTTTTTACCAATAAGTGTTTTATTTTTCTTGCAGTAGCTTTGTTAATTGCACAAAATCATGTTTTATTTTGGCCATTTAAATATTATCACACAATCTTATTCTGAAAATTTTATTTTCATTAAAAACAAAGCAAAAATAGGAATTCACAACCTTAATTACTTAGATTTGTCATTTAAAGCTTTAAAGAAAAAAATGAGAGGGGCTTTCTTATAAGCTTTTACACAAGCTTCACATTTTCTACTTAGAAGGAAAGGATTTCAAAACAAAGGTGAAATAGCTTAAACAGAAATGTTCATAAAAAGGAACTTTGCAGAATTGGCAGCGATATTTAAGACAACATTGACTAACTGGTTTCATTACAGTATCTTTCTCTGCCCCACCCATAGTATGTCCCACCAAGACTAGAACAGCCTTTGAGTTCAGACAGAAATGCTTCAAAATCCCAATGAAATTAACTGTGCTAAAAACCCAACAGGCATCTTTCCTGCCCTTCCCCTCATCTTCTGCGATCCTCTAACCCAGGTTCTACTCTGTGAAAGGGGCCAAACCTGTGAGCAGGGAGGGACCTCGCCCCTGTGTGGCCGCCTTATATTATGGCCTTCTGCAAATTATGGTTTTGGAAAATCAAGCCATGCAGAGGGATAAAAAGCTGACATCCCTTGGGTGACTTTTCCTTGTTTTTTTTGCAGCATTCCAAGCCCCCTCTGGTCCCCTATCCAAGGAGAAATGCTAGGGCCTCGAGATGTTGCTATATATTTTTTGAATTAAGTGATAAATTTATATTCAAACTGTTTGAATACGTTTTCAAAACTTTCAGAGTACAGGTCATTGTTAAGTTTGCCTTTACTTTAAAAACTAAAAGAATGCATTTCTGTATAAACTGGTAGTCAGGAATTTGCCTTTTTTCTAGCTTCTTCATCTATCTGAAATATATATTTAGTTACCAGTATTATAGTACTGCTAACCAAATAGTTAATAAATAGCATATAAAGTCAAAATTTAAAAGTAAATGATGGCATTTTGCCATACTAAGAAGGTATGAAATGTCTAAAATTATATATAGAGAAAATATTAGTCCTCATATAGCTTAAACTTTTAGAAATTTTGAATAAGGAAATATATTCTACACAGATAAGGTATGATATACTCAACTTTCTAATGCAAAGTAATTAAATAATATCCACGATCAAGAATAAGGAAATTCTCTAACATATTCCCCAAGAAACATTAAAATATTTCCTATTTCTTAAAATGAGATAAAGATAACAGTGAATCTCCATCAACAGAATTCTTATGAAACATCATTTCCATATTAAATCCACAGCCTTCTCAGTTAACAGTTTAAGGAATATTTCTTGGAAATATAATAGTCAACTTCAATACAAGACACTTTAAAAGATTAACAGCCAGTGATTTTTGGCTCACACTATGGTCAATTGCCAAAAACTTCAATAGCATAGCGGATAAAATAGCAGCAAATAGCTGAGGTACTATGCTAAACACTTCATTAGCTGAGCTGAAAGCTTAAGGGACAAACATAGGTTTTCCTCACACTCTTCAAAGTGAGGAATCTAGGAAGACAGCTAACTACTGGAAAAAAAGAAAAAAAAAAAAAAAAAACCTTCCTTCTCATCTTCCCTGGGTCCAGAGACCTCCAGAAAACTGCTCTGCTGAAGACTGGGCAATTTTTCCATGCGTGCTCATTTCTCTTAATCAATTTTCCTGTTTCCACTGTTGAGAAAATAGTTATATTAGTTTAACCATTTTTCGCACTCCTGTCTACTCCACCCTGTTGTCAAAACTCAGTGTTATAATGTTTGGTTAAAAGAAAGAGTATATAAAAATCAATAAAAGCAATGCTTAAACAAAAAAACAACTTAGTGACAAGCTGTGTGTAATTGCTCAAGTAGCTACATGTAAGATTGGTAACAAAGATTTTCCCAGGACAATCCAGAAGAACTTTCCCAAGTTAACAACCTTTTAATTCTAAGCGTGGAATATGTTATCTAAATCGTACGGAGAGTAAAGACCTTGTGAAATCTATGGTATCCCTAGATGAGGTTTAAAAACCACAAAGATCAAAGTGACAAGTACCCGTCCAAAATTTTCTGGATGACTTTCTTTAGAAAAGGGGCTTCTGGATCAAGACAAACTTCCTCCCCGTTCTTCATGGAGGCTCTGAAGGAAAGAAAAAGAAGATGCACTCATGAAACATCAAGGTTGAAGACCCAGGCTGGGGGACTTCTCTCTTGCCAAGGTCACAGTGGACACAGCAACACAGGAGAACTTACATCACTTCCACGATGGAGCACTGCGGGCCTGGGACGAACACCTGCAGATTACTGATCATTTTGGGGGGAACTCGCTGCGTAGTGTGTAAACAAATGCAGCGCAGCTCTCTCAACACAGCAGCGACAGGACCAGCTGAGGAAGAAAGAGAGACACCTTTATAGCGCAGGTTGCTGGGAGAATTTCCTGGAAAGCAGCGGCCCCGCAGAGGCTGGGATGCACCGCTGTGCCCCAGTGCGTCCCGCGTGCCCTGCGCTCTCACCGCTGGCGAGGGGCCCAGGCGCTGTCAGCAGCAGCAGCAGCAGCGCCAGCGGCGCGCACAAGGAGCCCGAAGGACCGGGGAGACGGGCCGCGCGGCTGGACTGGAGGCTCATAGCGGTCAAGAGAGCGCTGCGAGGGGGCGCGAGTTCCTGGAGGCGCAGAGATTGGGGGATCCGGAGCACTGTGTCTTCCTCCTGCCTTCCGCACTCCTTTTATTTGCACTCATCCCTTCCGCCTGACAGGAAACTCAAGCTTTGGGATGCTGGGGAAATTCCCTGAACTCGGGGGGCAGTGTGGAAAGAAGAGGTTGGTGGAGAGGGGCCAGATGATGGGAACTGGGGAGGAGGGTGGCTGGGAGAAGCTGCCTGCACCCCTATGGAGGAGGACGTGGTAGCCCTGCCCCGAGATGGAGGGAGTTGTGGCTCCAGCCAGAAGGGAGCAGAGATTCATCAGGGTCTCATCTCCCCGGCCTGAGGTGGCCAGGGATGCCGGCTTTTCTAACGCACACAGGCTCTGGGAGATGCTCCTCCTCTCCTTCTAGAGAGAAAAGATGGAACCAAAGTAGTGGGAGCTCTGATATGAGTAAAATTTCTAAAAGTCAATCCTTTCTAATTATTATTACTATTATTCAGGAAATGTTATTCATGTTTAGAATTGCTCTAAACGGAAAGTCCTTCCTCTTTTCCTTGCAGGGAGGTCATTCTAGGTTTCTTGAATGACTTTATGATTCTCTGGACTTCAGCCAGTTTTAGAAGCCAAGATAATATGATAACAAGAGACTGTGTCTCTATTGCCACTTGAAGTCAGTGACCTGAAAGGACCATTGAGTTTTAACTCCCCCACAGTCCACCTTCTTTGGTGTGTAAGTCCACTTACTGAGAATTCTCTACTTGTAGTATAGCAAGTATATGTGTGTCCAGGTAGTTAAAACAAAAATCTTCCGAAATCACCCAGCAAATTGCCGTGGAAGAAAATGTACTTTTGGCAGTTGCTGTGCTATTGAATTTGAAGAGGTTTTGGCCTTATTGGGGGTGAGGTATAGTACAGTGAGCACCCACTAAAGCTTGCCAGGGAGCCCAGGCCTGCCCCAGCTCTGGGCCAACCCCTAGGTGGGTATTTGACACCATTTGGAGATGCTGTGGGAGGATGATGAGTTTGAGGGACTCTGTGAAAACTTCTTTTAGGGGTTTGCCTCAATTTGACAGGACAACAGCATCCACTGTTTTCCCCCAAACAACTTCATGGGGGAGGAATGTTCCCCACAGGCTTCTGAACCGTCTAGCTTCATGATTACTGGTGACAAAGTCTGTTTCCACAGACCTGCTGTAGTCACCAGTGAGCCCTGCACTGCCGCCTGAAGTTGAAGGATGAAGTAGCTTCCAGCTTCCTCTCCCTCTCTCCTTCTATTATCTGTGAAGGAGTTAAAGCACTGAAGTTTAAGCGTCTTCTACTCTCTCGCACCATGGCAGGCATGGCTATGGCACTGAATTGGCACATAGGCTTTCCTTCACATATATCTAACTAGATCCCCTCCTGGCTGGTTCTGAAGACCCTTGACCTCACAGCAGACCATCAAAGGTAATCAGTAAACATGATGGCAATGAGAAACCGGTAACAAAACACAAGTCTTTTACTTGTCTCCTACGATACCGGGAATTTTATTAACTCCCCACCCATCATCTCCATTTGTGAGCAAGAAGGAGGTGTCATAGACCTTTACAACTGTTATTCTGGAAGTAAACTTAAGAAATTCACTGGCTGAGGAAGGTTGGGTGGTATGGTCCTTACTCTGTGGGAAGCTAAAAGAGAAGTTTTCGCAGCTTCCTGACACCATCAGCGTCATAGGTAACTCAGCAGATGGAATCCTTCATCTTTCTGGAGAGTAGTAATCTGTAGAAAACAGCCTGCAGATTTAGTATATTGACATTTTAGAGATTAGCATGTATCTAAAGACCAAAGATAAGCCTTATTGAAGTGGTAAGACTTTAAAAAAATCTTGGGCAATTAAATTCAACTTAACCACAGGGAATAAATCACAGTATAAGACTTTGTTTAAAAAAATTGTTTAATTACATAGGTTATTGATTTTTACATCTTGTGTGTGTGTGTGTGTGTGTGCATGTGTTTAGGTTAGTTCTAAATAAGCTGCTTTAAACCTAAGTGAACATATAAATTTGTTTTTGGCGCCAAATGGTGAAATTAGAGAGGGATCATGAGACAAGATTACCAATTCTTACTGATGGTCTTATAAATGTATATATCTCACCTGGTTTGCACTCTGAATCAATTCACCATAGCTTTTTGATGGAACACAAGAAGAAAAAAATATTTCTTCAGCTGACAAGCAGGTGATAGAAAGTCCTCACTAGAAGTGGGCTGCTGGGTTGCCCAATCTAATCAGGAAGCAATATATCACTTAACCTGGCTTCTCATGGAAATCACTCTGGCCCACTGCCTATGTCTGGCTCCCATGTAGGCATCTCAGATGTTGGCTTTGTACAAACGTGGATGGTCGAAAGGTCCTCTGTGCTGAGCATGACAGCACCAAGAACCACTGAAGACTCAGCACTTTAACAGTAATTGCCTCTTTATCACCAGTTTAAACAAAAGCCACTTGTGTTACCTGCACTGCATCCAGTTGCAGAGAAAAACCCTGTGTTGTTTTGTTCCCAACTAAAATAGAACAATTCATCCAATGGTATCAGCATCCTGATAGCCTGAAGGTTTAACTGTCTAAAGCAATCCTATTTTGGTCATTATACCACAGTATAACGTAATATGAATTATTACGGTATAAATGGTTTTTGGCTTCCAAAACACTTTCATGTTTATTATTTCTTGAGCTTCACATTAATTCTTAGATAAGAGAAATTTTCTTCCCCATTTTTGCAGCTAGGCAAAATGAGTTAAGTAGTCAAAAATACAGCACTGGCAGTCAAGCACCATTACAAACCACATTCTTCTCAGTTGCCGGCAAGCACTGCCCAGTGGATCTCCACAATGTGGCTAACCACTTTATTGTATTTCCCGACAACCACATTTTAAGTTGTTGAGATCCTCAATCCTTCCACTTCTGTCTTTGCGATTGCAATAACATCAAACGTCCTAGAGTCTTCTGATATTCCACCTGAAACTGTCCTCTGCTTTCTAAATCCCTCACTTTCTTCCAGGTAGATTCAAAGTCCTTTCTTCTTTGAGAAGGCTTATTCTGACAAAGTCATTTGTAAGGTATTCCTTCACCTTTGAAACTCTAGTGTACTTGTCATAACTGCCTCAGGAGGCAGAATTTAATTATTCCTTAATTTTGCTTTTGTCTGCCTCAAGTCAACTACAAACTCCTTAAAACCAGTGATGGCCTGCATTTCTCACATAACCTCCCATAATTTCCTACATGAGTAGCAAGCAGTCTATGAACGCTTGGTGATGAATAATGATAATACCTTTTTTTTAAAAAAAATTACAGTGTTCTTTACCTTTCAAGTAGATATTAAAGAGAAAAAGGATGGAGCTGTTTATTATCATTAGCTCCTCTATTTTTCTAAACTTTACAATTTTGAATTGGCTGCCTCCTATGTGGGAAATTATTTCTTGGTTATTCTTAGAGAAAATTAGAATGATATTGATATTTTCATTCTTTGGAATCCAAACTGTTCAGAATAATGTTCAGAGCCCAGAAAGACATTTAATGTTAAAAGAAATAAAATTATACAACTAAAATATTGACCAAATAACATAGTTTCTGTGACATTGAGACTGCTGGATGTAAATGACAAGTGGAAATTCTGATTATGTTATACCATGTTGAATGTTAACAGTGTGGGCAGGTCATTGTGCATTCTTTTCTAATAAACCAGAAAAGCCTTACATTATATGATTTAGTATTTAGCATAGGTCTTTTCAAATGTTTTCCTAAGGTTCTATTTTTTTCATATCCAATATTCTTTATATTATCTTTAAGAAATGCTATACAATTGTAATAACTAAGGATGTGAACACATTAGCAGGTTAAGAATATCAAGGGTATCAATGTAAGGAAGGCAATAAGAGTTTAAGTGGAGGATAGAGTTACTTGTATGCAAAAGGAAAGAAAAAAGTTAGTAACCCTTGGGTTTATGTTGCAATGTAAATGCAGCCTGTCTGTCTCCTAAATTGGGCTCCAGTTCAACGAAGAAGCAGCATCATCCAGCGAATAACTTTGCTTCAAAATTGTTTCACCTTTATAAAATGTCAGGAATATTTTATTTCCTTTTGCCAATTATCTAATTTTCCTTGCTGTCTGTTTCAGGTAATATCTGTTGGAGGAGCAAAGTCAGTGAACCCTGATTGAGTCTATACTGATCTAAGTTCCAAATTATCATACCTGGGCTTTTCTTTCCTACCTTCTGTGTGGCTGGGGCAGCTAATTATACGTTGTCCAACTGTGCAAACCTTAGAAAAGTTTTTGTTGACAAATAGAGTTGATACATGGGGGAAAAAGATCACAATTTAAATTTTAAGTGTTTCTGAGAAGCCTTGAGCTTCACAGAAACAGGAAGTCTTCATTGATTTCTTCAGAAATTTGTTCTTGGCTAAGCAAGGAAAACACACACACACACACACACATATATATATATATATATATATATATATATATATAATTTCATTTTAGGTTCTGAGGTACATGTGCAGATCATGCAGGATTGTTGCATAGGTACATACATGGCAATGTAATTTTCTGCCTCCTTCCCCATCACCTGTATCTGGCATTTGTCCCCATGTTATCCCTCCCCAACCTCCCTACCCCCTGCTGTCTCTCCCCTTCCCCCCGCAACAGACCCCAGTATGTGATGCTCCCCTCCCTATGTCCATGTGTTCCATTGTTCAACACCCACCCATGAGTGACATGCTGTGTTTGATTTTCTGTTGTGTCAGTTTGCTGAGAATGGTTTCCAGATTCATCCATGTCCCTACAAAGGACACGAACTCATCATTCTTTATGGCTGCATAGTATTCCATGGTGTATATGTGGCACATTTTCCTTGTCCAGTCTATCATCAATGGGCATTTGGGTTGGTTTTAAGTCTTTGCTATTGTAAACAGTCCAGCAATGAACAAAATAAAGGAGTACAAACAGATGGTAAAACATTCCATGCTCATGGTTAGGAAGAATCAATATTGTGAAAATGGCCATACTGCCCAAAGTAATTTATAGATTCAATGCTATCCCCATCAAACTACCAATGGCCATCTCCACAGAACTGGAAGAAACAACCTTAAACTTCATGTGGAACCACAAGGCAGCCCGCATAGCCAAGACAATCTTAAGCAAAAAGAACAAAGCTGTAGGCATCACACTACCTGACTTTGAACTATACTATAAGCCTACAGTAATCAAAACAGCATGGTATTGGTACCGAAATAGAGATAGAGACCGATAGAACAGAACAGAGGCCTCAGAGGCAATGACACACATCTACAACCATCTTTGACAAACCTGACAAAAACAAGCAATGGGGAAAAGATTCCCTGTTTGAAAAATGATGTTGGGAAAACTGGCTAGCCATGTGCAGAGAGCAGAAACTAGACCCCTTCCTGACACCTTACACTAAAATTAACTCCAGATGGATTAAAGACTTAAACATAAGACCTAACACCATAAAAACTCTAGAAGAAAACCTAGGCAAAACCACTCAGGACATAGGCATAGGCCAGAACTTCAAGACTAAAACACCAAAAGCACTGACAACGAAAGCCGAAATAAACAAATGGGATCTAATTAAACTCCAGAGCTTTTGCACAGCAAAAGAAACAATCATTAGAGTGAACTGGCAACCAACAGAATGGGCAAAAAATTTTTGCAATCTTCCCATCTGACAAAGGGCTAAGATCCAGAATCTACAAAGAACTAAAACAGATTTACAAGAAAAAAAACAAACCCAGTCAAAAGTGGGCAAAGGACATGAGGAGACACTTTGCAAAAGAAGACATATATGAGGCCAACAAACATATGAAAAAATGCTCATCATCACTGGTCATTAGAGAAATGCCAATCAAAACCACATGAGATACCATCTCATGCCAGTTAGAATGGTGATCATTAAAAAATCTGGAGACAACAGATGCTGGAGAGGATGTGGAGAAATAGGAACACTTTTACACTGTTGGTGGGAAAACACTTTTTAATGTTAGACAGTTTAAATAACTTTGAGAAGGCATTTCTATGATACTACAAAAGTCCTTTATGTAAACTAGATTTCTAATACTGTGCTTAATAACACTCATTTGAAATATTATTTCTGATCACTATTACCTTTACAACTTGTAATTTAGCAGAATATTATCTTTTGCATAACCTCACAATATATTTAATTCTTATTTACTATATAGTAGGACCTCGTTACTGTTTTAATAGTAATAATCGTAATGTATTTATGTATGTGTACTTTCTAGACAGTCAAAGCCATCTGTTTTCCTTCCTTGTCATGCTTGAAAAACTAGCAAAAAACTAATATTTGACAAGTATGCAAAACAATATTCATGAACTTAAAGGACAAATGCACAGGCATACCACCACTATCACTAGCCCCATCACCATATCGACAAAACAAAGATTTAAAAAAACTGAGAATAGAACATGTCTGATAGTTGATATGGTGCCATCATGCACATTTAAAATGTTATTTTAACAAGAATTTGGAATCAGGAAATTGCTCACACTGACATAAAAGATGTTGCAATGTCAACCAAAAGTCACAAAATCCTAGAAATTCTGGCTAATGTTCGACCATGTGTTTCTTACTAGCCACTGGGGATTTTAAAGCATGACTTCCTCTGGAGAGTGAATTGACCAAATTGCTTTAGCAAAATATTTTATTCTGAATCATTTCTGTTTCCAAAACATTCTGTATTAGTAAATCAGACTGAAATTCATTTAGTTTGGAACAGAATGTCCCTTGGAAACAGTTTTCGTTTTCTTCCCTAATTTAAATTTGAGGCCAGAATGATGAATGCTATGACCAGGGATTATGTCATAGGACAGAGAAATATAGCAATGTCTCATATATTACAAATAGACCACAAACTAGTATCTGTCATAATGTTGCAATGTACAAGATAGCTCTTTGTAACAATTTTAAGTTGTGAAAGTTTCATATTGAAATATACCTAGTCAGCTTTCTGTGATGGTTTAAAGTTAAAACCATTATTTTAATTGAGGCAATACTTAGAAAAAATGGTTCCTTCAGCCATCCATGAATATTTTTCTTATCCAAATTTAAGTCATTCTTCCGCCACAAACTTCCTGTATGATCTTAAACAATTTACCATTTATTTAAATGAAAATACTAATATCAGCTTTCTTCCCCATAAAACTATTCAAAAGAACAAAAAGGGTAGCTGTGAAAACTTTTAAATTTTTTATGTTTTGCATTGATGTAAAATTTACATATATTAAGTGTTCAATGAGTTCTGAAATGTGAATGGCTAATCAGGAGAACACTTTCTTTTTTTTCAGAAAATCCATGCTCCTTTCCATTCATTCTCTTCTCCAGAGGAAATTGCTATTCCGATTTTTAGTTTTGCCTACTCTTGAACTTCTAAAAAAATAGAATCATCCAATGTGTACTCTTTTATGCCTGGCTTTTTTTTCCAATGTAATGTCTGTGAGAGTCACACTTGTTATTGTATTAGTAGTATACTTCTTTGTATTCAATTAAATATTCATTAAATAATTCAAATTAAGTATTCAGTTGTAGAAATATACCCAGATTTCTTTATTCATTCACCTGTGGATGGATAGTTGAGTTATTTTCAGTAATTTGGCTATTATGAAGTGGCTGTAAACATTGTTATTTAAATCTTTTTTCATGGCATAGGGAAAAGATTGCCATAAAATTATTGTCACTCTTCCCATTGAGATGTGGCATCTATGCTTCATTCCCTTGAATCTGAACTGGTCCTGTGGCTGGTTTTGATCAATATTATTTGGCAGAACTGATGCAGTGCAAGTTGTGAAAGATGATCTACAGCTTCCACCTTGGTCTTTTGGAGTGATTCCTCTTGGAACCCAACCCCTATGCTATGAAAAGCCTGAGCTATGTGCAGAGGCCATATGAAAGAGAACCAAGGCACTCCTGCTGATGGGCCTCACTGAGCTGTCAACTGACAGCCAGCACCAACCTGCAACCGTAAGCAATCATCTTATACTTTCTAGCCCAGCCAAATTTCCAACATCTGCAACTCCAGCCACATGAAGCAAAAGATTCACAGAGATGAGTTCTGTCCCCTGTCAAACAAGATAATTCTGAGACAATAAATAGTTATTGTTTTAAACCACTAAGTTTTGAGATCATTTTTTACACAGGAACAACTAAAAGAGTTATTTTCACTTCTTGTGGATAAGTATTAGGAGTAGAACTGCTAGATCATATAATATGTGTATATTAATCTTTATAAAAAATCACCAAATTATTATCAAAAGTAGTTTTGTCTTTTCATACTCCCACTAGCAAAGTAAGAGTAATCTGATTTCTCCATATCCTCGTTAGATCTCTTTTTAAAATTTTAGCTGCTGGCAGTTATTCATGGTATCGCGTTGGGTCTTTAATTATTATTTCATGATTACTAATAATGTTGAAAACATTTCCTTGTGTTAATTATCATTTGTAAATCTTCCTTTGTGAAATCTATTTACAAATCTTTTGTCTATTTTGTTTTAAATTGAGTTTTTGACATTTTATATTTATTTGTCAGAGTTTATTGTTTATTCTAGATACAAGTCCTTTGACTGACAGATAAATGTATTGTGATTCTTTACTCCAGTCTATGGCTTGACTTTTTACTTTCTTAAGAATGTCTCTGAGGAAGAGAAAGTTTGAATTCTGATGAAGGAAAATTTACCAATTTTTTAAATGATTAATCATATTTTGTTTTTCTTCTCTAAAAAATCATTGTCTACCTCCAGAGTAAAAAGATATTCCCTTATAATTTTTCTTAAAGTTTTCCTTTACTTTTTATATTCTATATATACACTATATTGAATTAATTTTTTATGATAGGTCTAAAATAGTATTCAGATACATTGTTTCATTTTTTAATATAACTCTCCAATTATTATAACAAAATTTTTGAAAACTTTTCTAATTAAATTTACTCAGAACCATTACCAAAATTCAATAATGGTATACATGTGTTTCTATTTCTGGACTTTGGTTTGATGGGTCTGTTTGTCTCTTCTTACACCAAATGTTCTTATTAATATAGCTTCATAGTAAGTCTTGAAATCAGATAGTGCATCAGCTAAAGGCTGTAGCATTGGCCAATCTGAATACTTCCTTTCTATCTTTAGCTTTTAAAATGCCTTCCTTTCTTCCGTTAGCATCATATCATATTGAATGGAGCTTCTACAATCTCCATTTTAAAGCATATGTCTATAGACAGCCACAGCACCTAAACAAATCTTAAAAAAAAAGCATCAAAGCCAAGTCAATCACAGCATTATAGCATTATTACAGGCATTACAAGTAGGTTAGCATATATGTGCTTGCAGAAATGGGGTGTTACCAGTCTTACAGTTTAAAATGGCCAGGGAGAGTATACTTTTTGTTTTGAGGAAATTGTACAGCCAAACCTTGTTTTATCATGCTTAGCTTTACTGCACTTCACAGACATTGCATTTTGTATACATTGAAGTTTTGTGGCAACCCTGCATTGAGCAAGTTTATTGAGATCATTTTTCCAACAGCATTTGCTCACTTTGTGTCACATTGCGGAAACTCCTGCAATATTCCAAAATTTTTCATGTAATTATATCTGCTGTGGTTTTCTGTGACTAGTGATCATTGTTGTTACATTGTATATGTTTTGAGAGGACACAAACTGTGCTCATTTAAAAGGGTCAACTTAATCGATAAATGTGTGTGTGTTTTCAGTGCTCCACTGAATGGCCATTCTTTTATCTGCCTCCTTCTCTTTGGGCCTCCCTGTTCTGAGACATAATAATATTGAAATTAGGCCAATTAATAATTCTACAATAGCCTCAAAGTGTTCAAGTGAAAGGAAGGGTCACATGTCTCTTACTTTAAATTGAAAGCTTAAATTTATTAAGCTTACTGAGAAAGGCATGTTGAAGGCTGAGATAGGTCAGAAGATATGCCTCTTGCACCGAACAGCCAAGTTGTGAATGCAAAGAGAAAGCTCTTGAAGCAATCAGAAGTGCTATTCCAGTGAATACACAAATGATAAGAAAATAAAACAGGTTTATTGCTGTTATCAAGAAAGTTTTAGTGGTCTGGATAGATCAAATCAGCCACAGTATTCTCTTACCAAAGCCTAATCCAGAACAAGACTAATTCTCTTTGACAAGCTGATTCAATGAAGTTTGAGAGAAAGCTACAGAATAAAAGTTGGAAGATAGAGGACAGTTTACAAAGTCTAGGGAAAGAAGCCTCCTCTATAACATAAAAGTCCAAGGTGAAACGGCAAGTGCTGATGTAGAAGCTGCAATAAGTTATCAAGAAAATCTAAGATAATTGATAAACATGGTTATACTAAACAACACATTTCAGTGCAGACAAAAAAGCCTTCTATTGGAAGAAGGTGTCATCTAGGACTTTCATAGCTAGAGAGGAGAAGTCAATGTCTAGCTTCAAAGGTTCAAAAACAGGCTAACTCTTGTATTAGGGCTTATGCAGCTGGTGACTTTAAACTGAAGCCAATACTCACCATTTAGAAACTCCTAGGGACCTTAAAAAGAATGCTGAATCTACTCTGCTTGTGTTCTATAAATGGAACAATGAAGCCTGGGTAACAGCATGTCTGTTTACAGCATAGATTACTGAATATTTTAAGTCCACTATTGATATTTACTGCCAGAAAAAATAAAACACGTTTTCTTTCAAAATATTGCTGCTAAATGGCAATGCAACTAGTCACTGAAGAGTTTTGTTGGAGATATACGAGGAGATTAATATTGTTTTCATGCTGGCTTATATTTCAACTTTCAAGTCATATAAAAAAATACATATTGCAAGGCTATAGCTCCTCTTTTTGGTTTGTTTTTAAAATCGGTGACAATAGGTACTGTCTTACAGATTAATTCCAAGGTATCTTCCTCCTTTGCCACCTTCGTTAGTCCCCACAAAACCCTCAGGGCCTCACTCTTTTTAAAAAATTATGCATTCATCTGTGTGCTCTGTGCAGGAAGAAAGGTGGTTTAATAGCTGTCCCATTATCTCTCAGAGGTATTGTCGAGGCCAGCTGATATAGGAGGGACCAATATGGACCCTTTAGTCTTCTTAGTAAAACCCCTTAGTTCACAGTTTGACAATCATGAAAAGGTTTGCCACCACTGATTCTATCTAGGAATAGTGATGTCTGAGATGGAGATATGTTTGGCTCTTCTCTCCTCCTTTATGCCTGAAATATAATATGGGCCCAAAATACATAAAATCTTAAACATAGCACATTTCACAGACTATAAGAAGCTAGGTGGACATCTGGCATGTGAGATGTTATTAAGTTAAAAAGCCAGTTATTTCCCAATGATACACGGATTTATATTCTCACTGTTTTTTAATGCCTTAGTTTCCAGGTGGTTGAAACCAAGTTTCCCCAGTTACGTCTGACTCATCGGAACCCAGGGCTGCACTACCTTGCATTTAGGATTAAACAACACCAGAGGCTCGTCCTCCTCATTTATTCTCAAAGAAACCTCATTCATGTCATTCTTTCTCCTCTTTTTATTGCCGCAAGTGATAAAATCCACTCAGCTGCAAGTCTGGGGCGGGACCTCATCCTGCTACAGCCCTAGGTGATTGCTTGATAGCTCTTTTGTTTAGACCACAGTTTTCATCCTCAACAGAAAGTTGCGTTAGGCCTTTTTCTCTGTGGAGGGACATGCTTAGAGGGAGCTTTTCCATGATGTTCACTCCACCCTTCTTTTCTCTTTCTGAGCAAAACCTGTCCCTAGGGTCCCATACCAGATATGATGTAAACCTTAAATTTTACAGTGAAATGTTTGCTTCATGTTTAATCATGATACTGATCTGCTTCAGTGTCTGACTTAAAGATTCATTTGTTACTGGTAAATGCATCTAATGTTGAGGCTTATGGAAAACCCCTGATACTTAATGACAGAGGTAAGAATGAGTGGCCTGTTGATTTAGCAGTATGAGATGTTAGAGTGCCAAATCAGAGATCTCCAATAAAAGCAATATTAATGCCCAATTATGCATTTCCATGACTGAGATCAGTTATTTCTCAGAGAAGTTTTACTAATCTGGTTACTTTAGTCCTGTTGATCCCTGTGATACAAATCGTAGTATTTAACATTTTGGTAAATACTGAAATTATGAATTGGCTCTAAATCTATTCAGGCATGTTTATAAATCATAGAAGCACTCTAAATAGTATAATTAGATATGAGCTAATATTTAGGAGATTTACCAACCTATTCAAAGTATGTAAGTATATTGGAAAGGTGAGAACAAATAGAAACAAGAGAAAAAATGCATTACAATCTGTTCTAACAGAGTTTTTATCTCTTCACTCCAATTTTGTGAGTGAAGTTCACATAATTGGAGTGAAGAGATAAAAACATAATGCTATATCTACAAAATGCTATAATTCATCTGTTGTGTCTCCAATGCCAGGGTTATAAAGGGATTTCTCACTTGTGTCTTTCTTCATCCTTTAATGGCCATGTTGAATAAAGTGAGAGTTGCTTCCCTCTGGCAATCATTGCTGATGTTGAGTAAACTTGTTCTGAACCGTTGTTGTGCTGCTGGAATACACAACGTTGGATAATGGCATAAAAGAGTAACAGGATGTGGTATAACTTGATGCACAAAATCCTCTGCCAAGTCACACTTTTTGTTTTATTCAACTGTCTTCCTCTTTTCATTTTATGGCTGGCTCTCATTTAAGCACTCAAAATATTTCTTGAGGGAAGGAGGGAAGAAAGAAGACAGGTATGGGAATTAACATTTGGAGCAAGGAAATTTTGAACTGTCACATTTAATAGCATGACCACACCTAACTTTGCCCATGCAAATTCTGTGGGCTTGCCATTATCATATTTGAAAACAGTGAGGTTTTCCATGATGTTTACTTGCTTTTAATACTTTTTAAAAATAAACAAATGCTTTCATTTATAAGTTTTAAGTGAAATGCTAAGTTAAGAAAATCTGATATTATTCTAAACTGCATTATTTCTTGAAAAGAGCTTTAGAAGTCCAAGCCTTCCTGGGAACCATGGTAGAAAGAGCCTTATTTTATTTTCTTCTGAAAAAGTATGGGAAATTTAGAAATGATGTCAGAACCAACAAATTGGCATCTTATCTCTGCTTGAGGATACTTTCTTCCCCTAATAAGCTCCTTTAATCACTGTTTCCTGTCTTTTTGCTCCATCAGTCATTAGCTTTCTGTTTCAAGTGTCAGAACCCTAACCTAATACTAGTCTCATGAGAAAAGATATCAATTAGCTATTAAGTGACTATTGCAGTTTTACAGTTTGTCTCATATAAAGCTGAGACAAATTATAAAACTGTAGTAGTCACTTAATAGCTAAGTAAATACCCAAGCATTGTCCGTCACCAAACCCTGTTTTCTTGGCTCTACCTCTAGTGCTGACTCCATTCTCAAGTTGCACGTAGCTGTAGGATGTGACCTCAGTCCTCATATTGCCTTGAATTCACTCTAGTGAATTTACCAGTAAAATGCCTCTTTTATTCCAATAAGCTCCCAATCTGTCCTGGGGTCAATCACTATGATCAGGGGAATGTGACAGTCTGATTGGCTAAACCCAAGTCACATGCCTCGAGTAAATTCAACATTTCCAGAAGCATGTAGAATGACAGTGGAAGACAAGGTAGTTCCTTAGAGGGAAATCAAGGTATGGCCACCAGAAGGAAAGTGTATCAGAGACAATAGTAACAGTACCTTCTCATATGCTATGCCTTTCTTAAATTATGTTCTGCATCCATTTAGGATATTGGCATAACTATGTAAATGCTGCTTCCCGTACCATGTTTTTATTATCTGGTTTTACTAAAAGTTTTGTGTGTAGCCTGCCTCTCCAAGTATATTGCAATTTCATTGTGAGCGTTAGGCTATATATTGAGTGATAATTTTAACTCTGATGAAATCTTGATTTCTTCTGTGCTAAAGTGGGATCTCTCATTCAGTCCCTAATTTATACCTGTTTTCTTGGGAGTTGTGTACTATTTTAGATTTTATTGTAAATAAAATGTAATTGCCTTGAACATGGAATCAAATGATCTTTCTGGGAACAGCGATGGAATTTAGCCTCAGAGAGTAGTGAGAAAGTCCTAAAGAATAATAAGAGGAGAGAGATGTTAGATCCCCAGAAAAGATAAGTTACTCAAGTTATAGACTCTTATTATCAAATATACTTTTTTAAAAGGTTTAAAATCATGATTCTGATACATAATGAGAAAGTGTCTAAGATGTAATCAACCCACTAATAAGGAGACTAGGGGGATGATGGAAGCTGGTTCAAAGGAAGAGAGGAGATGTGTCTGTGTGTACGAGTGAGCATGAAGATATAGGATATATAGAGATATTAATCAGTGGGTAAAAGAATACTGGAATAAAATTGCAAAGCTAGATAAAAACTGATTGGCATCCTACAGGATAGTAATACTTCCTACAGGATAGTAATATTGTAACAGTTAAAGTTATCTTTTCTATGGCATAGAAGCAATTTGCATCACTAGCGGATGAAAACAATTTGTAATGATCAGTCCTCTATAACTTAACATGTCACTTTACAGAGGCTAAACATAATCAGTAATAAATAGAAAGTCAAACAGAGTTATACCCCCTAGAGAGAGATTTAATTTATGTGGGCTTGTTAGATAATTCTTTAGTATGGCTCTAAAAAGTTATGCAGTACCTTATTTCCAAATTTAAGACTTTTTTTTCTTAACACTGTAAATTAACAATGACATCTAAATGCCTTGTTGAAATGAGGAAGATAACAAAGGACTATTTCAGCCAGTAGAAATATTCCAGGAATGAAGACACTTATGTGCCACAGGGCAGAGTAAGTTGAGAAGTAATCAGTTCTCAATGACCATGTATTTGGCCTAACCAAATTGAAAACACAACCTAGCAATGGGCCAGCTGCTGGAAGACTGGGAGCAGAATACTTTTAGGAGATTGACTCTAAAAGTGTATGCCTAGCCAGTTGAGCTGGCCTATTACTGGGTGGGAAGGGTTTGCAAAGACTTTTTTTTTTTTTTGAGACAGAGTCTCTTTCCATCACCAGGCGCCAGGCTGGAGTGCAGTGGCACAATCTTGGCTCACTGCAACCTCCACCTCCTGGGTTCAAACAATTCTCCTGCTTCAGCCTCCCGAAGTAGCTGGGACCGCAGGTGCATGCCACCACAACCAGCTAATTTTTGTATTTTAGTAGAGACGGGGTTTCACCATGTTGGCCAGAATGGTCTCGATCTCTTGACCTTATGATCCACCCACCTCGGCCTCCCAAAGTGCTGCGATTACAGGCATGAGCCACCACTTTAAACCCATAAACAGACTTTTAAAAGATGATTCAAGTACATTCTCTAAGCTAGTCAACAAATCTGTTTACATTCATGACGTATTTGTCATGTTTGTCATCTATTTCCCAGGGGCTTCCAAAATAAAGGTGTGATGAACTAATAATAAGTGAATGGAACAAAATATTCAAGACCAAGAAGAGGGACGGAAGTCCCAGTAATTTTTAAGTTCCGTGACCAGGACACCTATTATTGCTTCCACAGATAACATCAATCTATTCTTTGTATGTCATAATTCAATAGCTTAGAAACTGGCATCTGTTTCTTTCTAGTTGAAAAAGGAGTTATGTTCTCACTCTCTGTGTGGCGGTATCCATATTCTGTCTTGGCACTTTTCTGCCCTTTCCATTCCTGTTGAAGCCTTGACTAACTTCCTTGTGAGGCTGGGAATTTCCCCCAGGACTTCTAAGGATTCAACAGCAGATATGTGACTCTTTGAGTTATGGTTGGCAGTTACGATGGTTGCATCAGGACACTCCCATTGCAAAAATTACTTTGATGCCTCCATCCTCACAATACATTCTTAAAGGCTTAAAGGATCTATGAGGGCCACAGCCATATCTGATGTTAGATTAAGTGGACTTTGGGCAGGGAAATTCTAAGAAAGATCTTTACTGCCTCTTTGGGAATATGGTAAATGCAAAGCTGGCTCTTCTGTTAATCATACTGATAGTCCTCACAGAAAGAAATTTGACTGAAATTGTGGAAATACGATTTCTGTTAATTTTGTTTCAAAATTCTGGATTTTGGAAGGGGAACAACACACACTGGGGACTCTCAGAGGGCAGGGAGTAAGGGGAGGGAGAGCAGTAGGACAAATACTTAATGCATGAGGGGCTTAAAACCTAGATGACAAGTTGATAGGTGCAACAAACCACCATGGTACATGTATACCTATGTAACAAACCTGCAATTCAGCATATGTATCCAGTACGTATGTACTTTTTTTTACTTAAAGTAAAACAAAAAAAAAAATTTAATCCTGTGTCTTTAAGCAATAGAATACTGTAAAGTGGAAAATAAACAAGGGAGCACGCAAAAATGGGAGTTTCTTTAAAAGCAAGTCCGACATCCTGGAGCATGAAGATCTTTTCCTATTATCTGTCTTACACCTTGTAATTTACCTTGGTTTCTCGTGGTCATTTTACATCTTAATTATGTCACAAGACTGTATTAACTCAAAAGAAAATATATTGTTTGGTGTTCCCTTTAAAAGCAGAGATGAATAAACAGTACATAAAATTTTCTAGGGATTACCCCAGATCTCCTCCTCTTTCGATGTTCCTATGAAAATAAAATTATCTGCTTTAATGTTAGTTTTATGTGGAAGAAGTGAAATAGACGTAACCGTCAGAGATGAACTCTTTGAAATACTAATAGTTGTGTACTCCTGTCGAGCGCATAGAGAGAAAATGAAATGACTTCTCCAAGAGTAATATTTTCGAAAATGCTATTCTGTGAATCATTACAAAGAAAGACACTATTCACTAAGGAAGTCATTTCCTGTAGTTTCAATTAGTATAAACCATAATGCAAAGCCGCACCTGTTTATTCTATCTGCCTAATTTCTTGCTCCACCCAGGGCAAGAAATGTGTGAAGTCTGTTTACCTTTGAAATGCCTGATCATTTTTATGCCAATACTGGATAGGTCATAGCTAACTGGCCATGTGCTTTTAGGAGTGAAACCCTGAGTATTACAGTGAAACCAAGAGTAGTGGCCACAAAAGTCAACAGGTATGGCTGGTCTATGATTAATCTATGAGTGAGGGGACTTTTCCTCTTCATCTACTTGCCTTTTCCAAATGTCTTCATTTTCCTTCTAGCATTTCCTCATACCGTCTTTTTTTTTTCCTCAGAAAAAGACCTAATCTCAGTAATGAATATCTTACTGCAAAATTTTATGTCTGGCTGGATGATAAAACCACTGTATTTAGCATTTTAATCCAAGTGTGTAATAGAAAATCAAGGACAGCTATCTCTATAGAAGAATTTTAGGCACAAGACTGTAAATGAGGAATCTGAGGGAGAAAAGAGGTACTTTCCTTCAGATCCTGAATTTGCAACAACCTGCTAATAGAAAATTAACAGTGCCTATGCTATGAGGGTCCCCAGGCTTCTTGTGTAGAGTGTTTTCAAACTTCACTTACACTGCCTTGTGTCTTAACCATTTTTTAGGCTTATTCTCAGATGTATTATTATTAATAATAATAAATTTCTATTGCATCATTTTTGTGACCAATTTATGCTTATTTAAACCACTTTATTGAGATATTATTGATATGTAACAATTATACATATTTAAGTGTACAACTCAATGAGTTTGGGGATAAGTATAGACATATAAAACCATCATACCACCAAGGCCATAAACATCGTCATCATCCCCCAAAGTTTCCTCCAGCCCCCTTTTTATTATTATCATTTTTGGTGCATGGGGGTGTGGGTAACAACACTTAACATAAGGTCCATGCTGTTAGGAAATTTTAAGTATACAATACAGTATTATTAGCCACAGGCACTAAGTTACATAGTAGATATCCAGAACTTAAAACTTTGTATTCTTTGATCATCTCCTCCTTCACCCCTCCTCCAAGCACCTGGCAACCAAAATTCTACTCTCTGCTTCCATGATTTTGACTATTTTAGATTCCACATATAAATGTGATCATGCAACATTTGTCTTTCTGTGTCTGACTTACTTCATTTACTGTAATATCTTCTAGATCTATCTGCATTGTTGCAAATAGCAGAATTTCCTTTTTTTAAAGGGCTGAATTATATCTCATTTTATATAGATATGTGTATATATATGTATGTATGGAGGGTGTGGGTGTGTATATACATATTACATATTTAATTTATTGAACTGTTGATGAGCATCAAGGTTGTTTCAATATCTTGGCTATTGTGAATAATGCTGTAATGAAGATAAGAGTGCAAATATTTCTTCAGGATGCGACTTTAAATTTCTTAGAGTAAGTCCTGGAGTGAAATTGTTAGCTCATATGGTAATTCAATTTTTAGTATTTTGGGGAAACTCCTTACTGTTTTCCATAATGGCTGTACCAATTTTCATTCATTCCAACAATTTGCCAGGGCTCTCATTTCTTCAAATCCTCACCAACACTTATTTTCTTTTGTATTTTAAGTTATAGCAATCCTAACAGGTGTGAGGTGATATATCATTGTGGTTTTGATTTTCATTCCCCTGATGATTAGTGATGTTGAACAACTTTTCATATACCTGTTGATCATTTGTGAGTCTTTTCATATATCCAAAAATTTGTTGCCAAGACCAATGAAAATAGCTTTGTCCCTAGTTTCTTTTAGGTGTTTTGTGGTTTTATAGCCTTTAATCATTTTGAGTTGATTTTTCATGTATGATGTAAGAGAAGTGTCTTATTTCCTTCTTTTGCATGTGGATATCCAGTTTTTCCAATACGATACAATCTATTGAAGAGGTTATTCATTCCCTATTTTGTGTTCATGGCACCGTTGTCAAAAATTAGCTAACTGTATATGTTTGAGTTTATTTCTTGGCTCCTTATTCTGTTCCATTAATCTCCGTGTCTATTTTAATGTCAGTACCATATTGTTTTAGTTATTATAACTTTGTAGTATATTTTCAAATCAGAAAATGTGATGCCTCCAGTTTTGTTCTTGTTCAAGATTGTTTTGGCTATTTGGGGTCTTTTGTAGTTTCGTATTGCTATAAGCTAAATATTTGTATCTTCCCAAATATGGAACCCTAATCGCCAGTGTCATGATTTGGGGAAATAGGGCCTTTGGAATATGAGTAGATCATTAGTGTTGCAGCCCCCAGGAACTGGATAAATGTCCTCATAACAAAGGCCCCAGAAACTTGCCTTGCCCCATCCATCATGTGAGGACTCAGTGAAAAGACACAATCTAAGCCAGAGAGCAGGCTCTCAGAAGACAATGAATTTATCACTGCATTTAATGTGGACTTCCCAGTCTCAGAACTGTAAGAAATACATTTCTATTATAAGCCATCCAATTTATGGTTTGTTAAAACAGCTCAAATTGACTAAGATACGCGAATTTTAGGATTGTTTTTCCCACTTTGACAAATGCCATTGGAATTTTGATAGAGATTTCATTGAGTCTGTAGAGCACTTTAAATGGTACAGATATTTTAACATTCTAATCTATGGGGGTAGATTTTCATTTATTTATGTCTTCTTCAGTTGCTTTTATCACTGTTTTGTAATGTTCATGGTACAGATCTTTCACCTCCTTGGTTTTATTCCTAAGTATGTTATTATTCTTGACACTATTCTTTCCATATTTTGTTGTTAGTGTCTTGAAATGCAACTGCTTTTGTATTTTGATTTTTCAACTTGCAACTACATTAAATTTATTTATTAGTTCTAACAGGTTTTTTTGGTGGAGTATTTGGGGCTCTCCGTATATAAGATCACATCATCTGCAAACAGAGATAAAAAACATATTTTTTTATTTAGATACATTTTATTTCCTTTTCTTGCCTACGTGCTCTGTCCAGGATTTGAAGTAACTATGGTGAATAGTAATAGCAAGAGTGGGCATTCTTGTTTTCTTCCTCATCTTAGAGCAAAAGCTTTCTGTTTTTTAATATTGCGAATATGTTACCTGTGGGCTTTTCATACGTGGCTTTTATGTTGAGGAATATTTCTTCTATACCTAATTTGAGGGTTTTTGTAATTAAAGAATGTTGAATTTTTTGACATGCTTTTTCTGCATCCCTTAAGATAATCATATAATTTTTATCGCTCATTCTATTAACGTGGAAAATCACATTCATTAATTTTCACATATAGAACTATCCTTGCATTTTAGGGAAAAATCCCATTTGATCATAATGTATGCTTATTTTACTGTGCTGTTGAGTTGCTTGTTAATATTTTATTGAGATGTTTTGCATTTATGCTCGTTAGAAATATTGGTCTGAATTTTTTTTTCTTATGGTGTTCTTTTTTGCTTTAGTATCCGAGTAATACTGGCCTCATAAAATAAGTTGGAAATTATTTTATCCTCTTCAATTTTTTGGAGAGTTTTGAGAAGGATTCACATTACTGTTTTTTAAATATTTGGTAGAATTCACCAGTGAAGGCATCTGATTCTGGGCTTCTCTTCATTGAGAGATTTGTGATTAGTGATTCAATCTTCTTACTTGTTATTGGCCTATTTAGATTATCTATTCCTTTATAATTCAGTCTTTATAGGTTGTATATTTCTAGGAATTCATCGTTTTTTTCTAGGTTATTCAATTTTTGGTGTGTAATTGTTCACAATAATTTGTTATGATTCTGTATATTTTTGTGATATCAGTTGTAACATCTCTATTTATAATTTTATTTATTTGAGTCCTCTCTCATTTTTCCTTAGTCTAGCTAAAAATTTGTCAATTTAGTTTATCTTTCAAAACACCAACTCTTAGTTTTATTGATCTTTTCTATTAATAAAACTAGAAGACTATTTTCTAGTCTTCATTTCATTTATTTTGCTCTAATCTTTGCTATTTCATTTATCTAATTTTTAGCTTTGTTTTCTTTTTCTAATTTCTTAAAGTGTAACTTTAGATTGTTTTTCGAGATCTTTATTTTTTCTTTTTCTTTTTCTTTTTCTTTTTTTTTTTTTTTTTTGAGACGGAGTTTCGCTCTTGTTACCCAGGCTGGAATGCAATGGCGCGATCTCGTCTCACCACAACCTCCGCCTCCTGGGTTCCGGCAATTCTCCTGCCTCAGCCTCCTGAGTAGCTGGGATTACAGGCACAGGCCACCATGCCCAGCCGATTTTTTGTATTTTTAGCAGAGACAGGGTTTCACCATGCTGACCAGGATGGTCTCAAGCTCTTGACCTCGTGATCCACCCGCCTCGGCCTCCCAAAGTGCTGGGATTACAGGCGTGAGCCACGGCACCCGGCCTATTTTTTCTTAATGCAGGTGCTTACATTATAAACTTTCCTCTAGATTTGCTTTTGCTGCATATTATGAGTTTTGGCATGTTCTGTTTCCATTTTCATTTACTTCAAAGTATTTTTATTATCCCTTTTGTTCATTTTTTGACCTGTTCAGGGTTCAAAGCTTTGTCACTTAATGTTTACATACTTGTGAATTTTTAAAATCTTTATGTTATTGATTTCTAGTTTCATTCCACTATGGTCAGAAAATATACCTAATATTATTTCAATCTTTTTAAATTTGTTAAAACTTTTCATGTGTGTCTGTTTTATAGCGCTTCAGTTGCTGGAGAGTGCCCATAGATCTCATAGGCTTTCTTCTTATTATTTATTTATTTTTTTGTTTGTTTATTGTTCCTCTGGCTGGGTAATTTCAAATGATCTTTTTTTGAGTTCACTGATTCTTTCTTCTGCTTTATACAGTCTGCTGTTGAAACTGTCTATGAGACTTGTCACTTAGTCATACTTCAGCTCCAGGGTTTCTATTTGGCTCTTTATTGCCAGGGCGGGAGGAGGGGGGGGCAGGGTTCTTTCTCTTTGTTGAGCTTCTAATTTTGTTCAGATATTGCTTTCCTGATTATTTTTAGTTCTCTGTGTTTTATTGGAACTCACTGTGCTAGTATAAGGTGGTTATTTAGAATTATTTGTCAGACAATTTATGAATCTCCATATTTTAGAACCAGGTACTTGTGCTTTATTTTGTTCTTTTGATGGTGTTGTGTTTCCCTGATTCTAGCACAAGGGGCCTAGCTTTTGACCTATCCTAGTTTTTGATATGCCTTCATCATTAAGTTTAATTATTTCTAGCTTTTGGTTTAAGGTGAGAGATATACAGCACTGTCTTTTCCTTGAACATTTGGAAGCCCTTATAAGGTTATTAATTGGCCTAATTTTAACACTGGTGTGTCTCAAGGAATAGAGAGGCCAAAGGAGCTGTAGAGATGGTAAAGGGCCAGTCATTGCAGCAGTTTCAATAGCCATGACATATGTCAATTAACTGTCATATTTGGGTTCAGTTCATGAAGCCCAAAAATAATTGCAATAGTAACATCAAGGATTACTGATCACAGATTATTGTAACAGTTATAATAATAATGAAAAAGTTTGAAATACTGCAAGAATTACCAAAATGTGACACAGAGACACAAAATGAACACACATTTTTTGTAAAAATGGCGCCAATAGACTTGTTCAACATCAAATTGTCACAAACCCTAAATTTGTAAACAATACAGTATCTACAAACCAATTAAATAAGGTGCAATTAATAGTAATAAAAATATAGTTCTGCCTGCACTCTGTACCGGGGAGGAATTTCCACCTCAATAGTTACTGGTAGATGACATATGATCTGCCTTTGATTTTCATCCATACGAAAGAAGTAAAACACCAAAACATATTAAATATTCATACAACTTTTATAAATATAATAGAATTTACTTTCTTTAGATTACCTAAGTTAACTCGCCTGAGGAAAAAAATCCTTGTACGTGGAAATGAAGTTTGGCTAAACAAAACCCTCTAATACAAAATTTTTGTTTTAGCTTTTTTTTTCTTAAAAAGAATTTTTTCGTGTCTAGTATAATTATTGGATTATTTTCTAATCCCAGTTTTAGCAATTTTAACTGCAAAATGTGAAGAAAAGTAAGGATGCCTCATGTTGATTATGACGAAAGATTTATAAATGACGAAATTTCTGTCTTTACGTATCTCCCCTCCACCCCGCTACATTGAACATCAGTACAGTACTATGGCAAAAACAAAAACAAAATTAATTTGTTTTAGTACCTATGCAACAATCCTGCAGGATGAGCACATGCAACCCAGAGATTAAAGTACAATAAAAAAAATGAAAGATAATCTCCTTTATAAAATACTTGACTAACTCAGTGTTAATTGAGAACTTGTTATTTTTTTCTGAGATTCTTAGTTGGAAATACTTGATTTCCTTAAAATAATAAGTGGGTTGGAAAAAATTCCTTTAACATAAAAAATATGGCATCAATTTTCTAATTATGGATATATACCTGCGTATCTACTTAATAGAGAAAAATTACAAAGTACAGAAAAGATTAAGAGATTATTTAAGTTCTTTTAAGGTTGTCCAAAGAAATAAAGTTAGCAGATATTTGCTTCTTTCTTTGACATTCTGTTCAATGTGTAACTGACACATTTTACATATTTACAAGATGCTGATTGAACATAGTTATGATAAATTACTCTTTGATGAAACGGGCAGTGCTCAAAGTCCTTAACGTATATATAAAATGCACTTAATCCCTTCAACCACCCAAGGAAGTTGTTAGCAGGTTTTTCCCCACGTTACAATTTACAAGGAAATTAAGGGGCAGGGAATTTACATAATTTGTCCAAGGTTTCACAATTAACAAAATTCAGAATTTGAGCTCCATACTGTATGGCTTTAACCACTACACAATTGAAAAAACAAAAAATGTTTTCTGAGATAGGTAATTGAGAACTTCAGAAGAGTAATTTTTTTAAATGTTTGCTTTTCTCATGGTTAAATAGCTCAAATTTATATTTTCTAAAAAATAGGAAATTGCTCAAGCTTACAGTGTTTTATTTCACTAATGTCAAGAATTATTGTGCCACTAAAATGATCAGAAAATTAAGAAAGCATTGATGTTCTACCAGTATAATCCAGATCATTCTTGTTTTAATGAGTGCCTCCTCCAGCCAAATATTCATCGTATAAACTGAATGGCAGACCTATATGCCCCAGCATTAAACTTACGGAAACTTCAGCTTTAAATAAATAGAGTCATCACTAAAATAAAAGTGTTGGTTTCTAAATTGGATTTTGAACTAACACATTTATTGTATCCTGCAGCTTTGATTGGCACTATATAATATGTCTTTAAAATCCAGAATTGCTGCTGTATCCTAAGTACGACTAGAACAGTAGGAATACGCAGGCAGTATAGTGTTGCTCTAACCATGCTCGCCTTGGGGAACTATGCCTTGCAACTGTCAACCCTATTGTGTTGCAATTACTACCACAATAATGACTCTGACTCTAAGAGAAGAATGAAGATGTCTGAAGATGGCATTTAAATCTCTGGATGCATCCACTTGGTCAGTCCAGAACCTTTCATCAAGTGAAAATATCATCCACTCCGTCCAGTCTTTAGTACATTTGTCCTCTCTGCCTGGTTTGAGTCCCTTCTACGTTCTAATAACAGAATACTGGTTTTCCTTTGGAAACCATCTTCCCTTCCTTCCAGTCTGGGTGGTTCAGATAGGTTGAACCACCTATCTCTACTCTAAAGCTCCAGGAGTGAGCTGACATCCCAAAGTAGTATTGGCCATTCCTTTCAACCCTGGGCCACCCTGATAGCTCAGAGGTGGACAAGTGATCTAACATGCCAAGTCAGAAAAATCTCCTGAAACCACTTTGTCAGAAAATGGCTGGAAAAACGGTCCCTCGCTTCCTGCTGGGTAATAGCTGGTAAGATAAGCTTGGAGCTTTGCCAGTGCTTTGCATAAAATAAAGCCAGCACAGAGAAAGGCAGCTAGACCTGCAGTGAACCTGGTTATTAAAGAGAATTTTTGAACTCTAGGACCAAGATTTATCTCATTTACTCAGAAGTCAAATAAAGTAAACAGTAGTCTCTATCTCAAAGGGTTGTTATGATGAATAAATATGTCAATATTTGTAAAACACCACTATATTTCATAAGGAAATGAAATAATTCCCATTTTCATTAAGCCAGTTTGAGTTGTTTTTTGTTACTGGCTGTACTGACTGCTTGAGTTATCTTTCTAACCAGAAGGGAATTTCAACTTGAATTTAATTACTCTTTTTACTTGATTCAGCATTTTTATTGATCATTTTCCCAGCATTGTAAAATAGGAATGAAATTAGGTGCCACAGATACAAAGACAATTAAGACAGATTCTGCTACCTTCTAATTCTCAATACAATACAGGAGATGAATGTACAAAGAGAAGATTTTAGAAGAGCCTGGTAAATACTATGACAAACTATGCACAAAGTATTAGGGTCAAGGAGGGGGTATCTCATACAACTCTTATGGGTGAATTAGTAGGTTTGTGAAAGGTGTTACAGAGGTTTTCCTATAAGAAGTGGTTATACACGTGAGTTTTAAAGGATGATGGGGTGTTTTCCAAGTAGATGGAAAACAACTGAGGGATGGAAAACGCTCCATAGGAGACAACCAAGTAAGCAAAGGCATGAATATTGGAAAGTGCATGGAAGTCCTAGAAGCAGCAAGTGACTCAAGTAGGTGGAGTTCATCCCGTGGGCAGGGAGAGGGGAAAAAATGAGGCAGGAGGGGAGATCAGGACTCTACATGGGAGGCCGTGTGCCTGTAGGATCCTGCTTGTCTGTCCGTTTGAATGTTACCATCACTGCGAAGCCTTTACATGTGTCTCATGGTGTTTCCATGTCCCTTGTGGACAGATTTCTTTATTGACTATTTACCATAGGGAGAAAGGGAAGGCAAGAGTAACCTACAGATTCAAGGTATGTGTAGGAAATGAGGGAAGATGGATGCTAAATTCAAAATATTTATTAGATGCATACAACACAAAAGGGATTGTGATCAGTTTTGTAAAAGATAGTGGATAAAGCCAAAACTCCAAGCCTGAAAACTTGTTTTGATACTTAACTTGACACTTCCTTCTGCAACACTGCTAGTCTTCTAATTCTGTAATAATGACATCTCGATAATTTCAACAGTCTGTAATTATTTAAGTTTATTTGAGCTAATACCAAGCATCATTTAATATGTAGATGTGAACATCATTTCAAAACTTAAAAAATTGCTTTTAGTATAAACTTTATATTTACCTTTCCTTAAGATTGTTGTTTAAACTCTCTTGAAAAATATTGAGTGATTAAATTACATTATGTTAATGTCAATCATAAAAAATATGTAATCTAAGAACTACAGGAATGCCAAAATTACAAAACAGTATGTCAGAAAACAAATGCAGAAAATAAGCAAATATCTCTATGGAAATATTTTTGTGATGCTAGATGGTTATACTGTGCATAAAAACATCATGATGACTCTGGTATTATGAAAGTACAATGTAGGAAGTTGAGAGATGAGTTATAAATCACAGCAAACATATCACGCAAGTGGATGAATAATAGTTCAACTAGGAAAGTTACAAATCATCATAAAAGACTTTGATGATCAGAAAATGACCTCTGTAATGTTTTAACATTTGAAATGTATTAATACATTCTTTATGACTCATCTATGTTCTCTTTGGAAAGACAAATGTGATTTAAGCAATTGCTGGGTAAATTGTCAATATATGTCAGTCAAACCAAATTGGTTGATTATGTTGCTTAACTCTTCTATATTGTTAATGAATTTGTACTGATTTACATATAAAGTATTGAAAGAGTTTGTTAGAATCTGTAACTATGATTATATATCTGTCTATTGCTCTTTTTAAATCTCCTCATTTTGGGATATGAGTGTATTTGTTTTTCTTTTAGAGACAGGGTCTTGCTCTGTCACCCAGTTTGGAGTGCAGTGACATGATCATAGCTCACTGCAACCTCAAACTCCTGGGCTCAATTGATTCTCCCACCTCAGCTTCACGAGTAGTTTATATATTTTAATAATGTGTTTTTAAGTCCATAAGAGCTTAGGAAGATATTGTCTCTTGTTAAGTTGACCCCTTTTTATTTTTAATCAGTCTTTATTTCCAAGACTACATCTTTCCTTAAGGCATAATATAGTAATTAGGACTTCATTAGCATATCACTTCTTAATAAATATACTAATAATTTATATGAATAGCATATAAATATTCAGTAATAAATATATAAATATATACATGTCAGCTTTCAATATATTAACATATCAATGTCAGCCCATTTTTACATGATATAACACTATTAATTCTTTTAATTTCAAGCTACCTGGTGCTGAATTTTTTACTTTTATTTTATTTATAAATGTTTTATGTTTAATTATAAAAATTGACACATAATTACTGTACATATTGATGAGATACATAGTAATGTTTCAATATATATAATGTATAGTGATCAGATCAGGGTAATTAGCATATCCATAATTTCAAATACTTACCATTTCTTTGTGTGGGAACATTTGATATCCTTTTAGCTGTTTGAAACTATATATTACTTTTAACTATAGTCACCCTACAGTGGTGGTATATAACACTAGAACTTATTCCTCCTATCCAGACATAATTTAAGGTATATCTCTTTCAAGAAGCATAAGCATGTCATATTTATGTAGTCTGATAATCTTTGACTTTTTGCTGGAGTGTTTATTCTGTTTAAATTTACTGTAATTCTTAATATAGTTGTATCTAAGTCTATCTTGCTATTATATTTCTTTTGAAAAATAAACTTTTAAATTTGAATAATTTTAGATTCACAACAAATTTGTGTGGGTACAGATAGTTTCTATATCTGACCTTTGGCTCAGTGTCCCCTAATGCTGACATCTTATGCAATTGTAGTACATTTGTTAAAACTAAGAAATTGACATTGGTACATTGCTGCTAACTAAACTCTTGTTTTTATTCAGATTTCGTCAATTTTCCAATGATTTTTTTTTCTAGCCTAGGATCCAGTTCAACTTACCACATTGTATTTAGTCCTCATATCTCTTTTATCTCCTCTAATCTGTGACAATAACTTGGTTTTATCTTGTTTTGTATGACCTTGACAATGCTGAAGAGTACTTATGAGGAGTTTTGTAAAATGTCCCTCAGTTTAGGTTTTTATGATGTCCTTGTTATGTTTATACAAAGGTTATGGATTTTCTGGAAGAATATAAATGGAGTGGAAGCGTCTTTCCATCACATTATATCAGGGGGTGCGTAATATTCACATGACGTAACTGGTTATCACCAGTTTTTTTGTTTGTTTGTTTTGGGGATAATAATAGTATCTCCTCATAAGGTCATTAGGAAAATTAAATAAATCAATATATATAAAACGCTTAGAATAGTACTCACTGCCATAGAAATGCTGGCAATTGCTGTTGTTATTATTTTCTAGCAGTGGTTATCACTTGGGTTTTAAAAGACCTTATATTGAGGTATTTTGACCTTAAATTGAATTTCCTTTTCTTTCCCAGAGGTTGACCCCCTGGAGCATTCATATGGCTCCAAGCAGTCAATCTCTAAGAAAGAAACAAAAATTCTCAACTTTACTGGTTCCCCCAGGTAGGGAGTAGGCTGAATTCCAACAAACTATCAGGTTTTTTACATAACCCTTGAATGCAAATAATCATTCTGAAGCAAAGCTCTGACTCCTTATAAATTCGTAGTAATTATGAATCACTTCTAGAAAAAAATTAAAAGATGAAAAAAAAAAATGCCAGTGCAGTGCCTCACACTTGCACTCCCAGCATCCTGAGAGGCTGAGGCAGGCGGATCACAAGGTCAGTAGCTCGAAACCAGCCTGACCAACATGGCTAAACCGAGTCTCCACCAAAAACACAAGAAACAGGCAAGTGTGGCGTGCACCTGCAATCCCAGCTACTCAGGAGGCTGAGGCAGGAGAATCGCCAGGGAGGCAGAAGTCACAAGGAGCGGAGATCATGCCACTGCACTCTAGCCTGGGCAGCAGAGCAAGACTCAATCCAAAAAAAAAAAAAAAAAAAACCAGAAAACAAATTACTGTATAAACTACAAGGTCGTTAAGGTAGGGAACCTCTTATGCTTGATCACTTGGTTAAGATTGTCTGCCACATTTCTCCACTATAATGGTTTTTCCTTTTTCTTAGTCTTTTCTTTGGAAGCCAGCGACTAAGTCTAGCCACACTCACATGGAGAGGGGAAGTAAGCTTCAACTTTAGGAAGGAAGAAACTATACTCATATTATTAGCAATTCTACTGTAAAGATTTATCCCTTCTACCCTTGATTCATGTGTTGGTTTATTCCTTCATTTCTGCCTTCTTTTGTATTATTTGCCTATTTGCTATTATACCATTTTATCTCCTTTTCAGATTTAGTCCAAAATTTTGCATTTTCCTTTTAGTTGTTGCCCCATGCAATATTTGTTCTTGCTACAATTTTTTCTTAATACTTTCTCTAACAATTGAAGAGACATGTTATAGTCTAAACCCATTTATCTCCCAACCTGCCTTTTGTGCTATTTTTGTCATATATTTTACTTTACAGTATCTCCATAGGTCATTTTTTAAATATCACAGGTTTTATTTTTAGTTCTAAGGCAGAATAAACTTTTCTAACTTTTGCTCCCAATCTCATTAAATGGGAAAGAATTGCCTAAGTGTTTGGAAAAACTGCTTACCAAAAGCATCTAGCAAAGGCCCATGTTAAAGTATCAGTAACATTCAAATTTTGTAAAGAACTAATTTTGAATAACAAATTAGTCAGTGTGAAAAACAGCTATGTTTTATTCAAAATTAGAATTATCAAGGTGCTTGGGGGATAGTGTGCACTGTCCGGAAGCATCAGATATTCCTTTCTGAGTAAGAGAAATATAAGGGAAGTGCTAGCTAGAAGCAGGCACAGATTTAGAAAAAACCTGCAGTCTCACAGTATAACACCTTGGGCACCTGGGAGGAACTAAAGATCAAGAAGAATTTTTTTTAAAAACTACATAAGCATTTTTTTCATAAAACTTTTATTATCATATCATTTGTAAAAATGTAACAGTAATGGTAACTTCTCTGTTGCAAGGCAAAGAGAAGCATTGCAGAATGGACATTAAACAAGGCATTATGCCCTACACACAAGACATAAAATATCCAAGGGAAACTTCAGCATAAAAATGTTGAACACGTGATGTGAGATAATTTCAATAAATAACAACGGACATTCATTTTTTTAAAAAACAAAAAAGTATAAAAAGTAGATTGGCACATACATTCCTTACCCTAACAGTGACCTCACTAATTGCTTGCATTCCAACCACCCCCCCAATTCCCTACCCTATCATTTATCAAGTTGGCTCACACGTAATGGTAATGGTTTCCCACTAAATGTTAGTTTAATGAGACATTTAAAACCCATCATATTCCAATTAAATAATCAGGATTGAGCTATATTTGATGAAACACACTCACATCTTTAAATAACAACATGTAAAATATTAAAATACAAACTTTCAAAAATAAATAAATACATAAATAAGTAGAGCTCTCCCAAGAAATAGTCAAACACATTAAGTCCTTTCCAGGTGTCCCAAGAAAGCCGCTGTTCTCTTTTCATTTTCAGCTCTCATAGGGCAGGGACCACCCTGCAGGAAATGCCAATGATGAGCTGATGAGCTTCTTACTTCACTCCCGTCAGTTGGTGGTCTCCCTGTGATGAGAAAAGGGTTACTGTTGCAGGTGCTAAGGAAGGCTCTTCTGTCACTCCGGTGGCTGAAGCTTGCTTGGAGCGATGTCCCCCTACTTACTCTTGCCCAGCCCTCCACTCAGGGAAGGTCTAGCTGTACCCACTGCCCTCTATAGCAGAAAAATTGTACTCCTGAATATTTTTTTTTCAAGAAAGAGGGGGCTGTGGACTCAACTAGATTATTGGTTTGAAAGAGCCAAAACATAAAGCTCACTGATTGTCACATTGGGTTAGAAATGTCCATTCATGATCTCCTTTAAGTTGCACACAACCCTGTGAAATAACTACAATTATCTACCTTATTTTGCTAAAGTTCAAAGAGATTAAATAATGTTGACAGGCATCCTAGCCTTGAACTCATTGGGGTTGTCATTGCAAAGTCCCTGCTCTTCACCAAGAAGACTTAAAGGCCCAAAGTGCCCAAACCAGACATTGCATTTTTCAGGTCTGAAGCCCGTTAGGGACAGAGGTAAACATCGTCCCAAAACAGGCAGGAGGCCTTTTAGCATTGTTATCAAATCTACTTAGTATTTCAGAAACGCACATTTATCCTCGCTTATTTCAGTAGGAGTTAGGAGGACACGGAAATACTGAAATATCCTCAGGCACCAGAGCAGGTTAATAACCTTCATGGCAACTTTGTGAAAATAATCTTTTTTTCAGTCCTTCAGCTAACCCTTGCGTTTTCCTGATTTACTATTTCGGGGCCAGATGCCAGTTTTTCTGACCAACGGCTCTAGTCGCCTGTGGCATGGAAACCATAACTCACCTGTTAAGAATCTTTTCGATGATTTTCTTAGCCATGGGGGATGCGGGGTTCAGACAAGCCTTCTGCCCATTCTTGAGTGTGGCTCTGCAGAGAGAAGGGAATCCGTGAGGCAGGAGGTCGGGCTGGGGACAGGGTTGGGGCAGCGGGAGGGTCTGGGACCGCGCGGTGGCAGCGGCAGCGCGGGGCGGGACTTACATGACTTCGGTTTGGTCGCAGTGGGGTCCCGGCCGCTTCACTTCCACACTTTGGATGTTCTTGGGGTGAATTCCCTGCAGGGTCTGCAGACACTGGCAGCGCAGTTCATTGGCCAGGGGCGCTCCTAGGGAAGAGGAGACTCGCTGATTGAGCGGGGCCGTCGGCGGGGGGCGCCCACCCCAGCCGCGTCCCGCCCGGGGTCCCCAGGACGCCAGGACCCACCTGCCGCGCGCCGGCCGGCGGCCACCAGGAGCAGGAGCAGCAGCGCCGCCCGCAGGAGCCGGGGGTTGCTGGGGTTGGCGGAGAGCGGGGCGCGGGCCATGGGGCTCAGCAGGCGGGTCGGGCGGCGGTGCGAGGAGCGGGAGAGCTGTCGGGGAGGTGCCTGCGGCCCGGGCTCTGTGGCTCCCCGAGGTCTGCGAATCCCTTTTATGCATGTTTGGGGCTGGAAATCCCGGAGCCCCCGGGCCAGGGAAATTCCCCGAGGTCCTGATCGATCGGGAGTCCGGAAGAAAGCACTGGCCCCGCCCCCCGGGTGGAGTCGGGTGCCAGCGAGGGGACCACCGGTGGCGTCCCCTTCTCACCCGCGAGTAAGTCCCGTGGGTCCCGGGACTTTGGGATGTTCACTTTCTGCCCCAAATTCCTGGACGGACAGTAAGTCTACCTCACTGGAGATACCGCCTGTCTGGGAGGACCTCAGGTGCCTGATGACCCCAGCGTACAGGGTAATTGTTGGGGGAAAGACCTGGGGCAACCCTTGAGAACCAGGGCAGGGAAGGAAAGACTCCTTTAGAGGAAGAGAGCTTTGTCTCCTTAGTTATCAGATTTGCTGGGGACCCGGAGACAGGCTAGTTTTCCCTCAGCTGTCCTCTGTCTATATAGACTGTCCTCTGTGTGAACCTCTCTGCCCCTCTCATTTTCGGTTAGCCTATTTCATGTACATCTAACATCAACGTTGTGAAAGTACAGCCATCATCTCGGATTTCTGAGAAAATGTTCTGCTTGTTTCGTGTTTTGCATATTCTCTAATCACACTTAGAATATCTTGTTTACGTTTACCATGTGCTAGCAACAGATTATCAGTGTCAAAAGTTGAATCTGGTGTGTCAGTGGAAGCCCTGGCTATAACATGACCTCTTCTTTCATATCCTGCATAACTTCCTTCTTGCCTCTGAACAATGCTGGAACTTCCAAAATTCCCTGGAGATCGTCTCCCTGTGGGAGGGATTCCGACTGGATCTAGAAATATGAAACTGGCTATCACTCTGAAGCTGTGGAGGGGCCAGGTCCAGCAGGCTCACAGGCTCAGTGTTTCTGCTTTTGTCTTAGCGAATGACACTGGGGAGTAGGCAAACACCACCATTCCCACTGAAGGAACAAACAGCTGCCTGCTGATGACATTTGAACACCAGATCACACACAAATCACATTCCATATACTATAGAACTTTCTGGTATTCAGTGTTGGGTCCTCTTTCTCTAGAAACATTAACAGGGCTCTTTTTTTCTGATCTGGAATTTCAGTCTTTTCACCTGACACCTTTGTCCCTTTTTCTACTGTTTTAGAAACACAAGGAGAGTGCCCAGAGAATAAAGCGAATGAAGCATGTCAAGACGCAGTGGACATTTCAGGCTATGTGGAACTTGACTCCTGAGGAAAATGTCATCAAAATCATTTGATTTTGTAAATGAAGTATAGAGGAGAGGGTTTTTGTTGTTGCTGTTGTTGTTTTTCCCCCTAATATGCCACTTGTATCAATGAGATCTTCATAAGCTAAAGCTTATAATGCTGTTGACTACAAAAATAAATTTATTGTCTTGTTAGAACAAGTGTTTCTCCAAGCCTAATTTCATTTCAAGAGTTGAACGCCAGGATTTTATGCAGTCTTTAAACTTATTCAAGCACAATTCTTAAAGAAATAGAAGAATCTTTAAAAATGGAAGATTTGGTGGCTAAATTCCATTTGCCCTGTAATCATGGAACCTCACAGAACTGGGAGACATTCACATCTGGGGGTTTACATCTCCTAGGCCACCTGTTTTCCAGTCACTGCTACAGCACTAGCTGCCTGCAGATGTCACCTGGAAACTCCTTGCCTCAGCCGAATCAGATATCTTTCACTTCTGGCCCAGTGTTTCTCTGTTGCTGCCAGGAAACATCCCTTTCACAGGAGGAACTGGAGTCAAGGGGTAAATGTTTTCCACTTTTGCATGTTTTGGGTAGAAATTCTACACCATTTCTCAGATGGTCTCCAGTAGGATTGAACTCCAGTTGTCCACATCCTCTTTTCCTGTGTTATTCTTCCCAGTTTTCCAGTTCTCTGCATTGGCAATATTTCCTCAAATAAATTACCTGCATGACAGGCCCATGATTCAGACTCTGCATTTTGGAGGAGCCTAAACTGAGGCACTGCTCCATCCTGAGAAATGACCATGCTCATAGTAGGCAGGAATAGGGAGGGTGGCCCTGCTCTGTCCCAAGCTGACTTAGGAACTTCTTCCTCACAACTGCTATCCCGCTTTCCCTATGATCATTTCATCCAATGTAAGGACTCTGGCTCTGAGGGGAGAATGAAGTTGTGTGAACATGACATTAGATTCCTCAATCAGTCCACATCCACAGTCCAAGGGTATAGTGGGTGCTGGATTCATGGTCAGCCTCTCTATTCAGCCTCCCAGAGACTGCTTGTCTGGAAGTTTCTCTTTCTTCTGGCACATTTAAAATTAATCTGTGCATATAAGGCACAGTGATCGATTTAGTAGAAGAGATAAAGTTGGATCAAATCCAACGTCTAATGTAAAATTCTTTATTTAATCTGTCTACTTTCTTCTGCAATGCTAGATCATTTATTTTTCTCTTCCTGGCATGATCATCTCGTGATATGATCAGTGTACAAATGCTTAAAATCATTCAGTTGACACAGAATAATTAAATATTTTAGCTTTGGTCTGTTTTCTTGGGTCGGGGAAGTGAAATAATGGGCAATTATTTGTATTTAAAAGTGTTTTTATAAATAATTTTGCCTCGTCATTTTATTAAGATTGTTTCCTAAACTTTCTTGAAGTTGGATTCACTAAATAAATGACATCATGATCATATATTATGAAAAAAATATATATAAGATTGCCAAAATTGCAGAAGAATAAGGAAGTGAGACAACTTCCCTTGGAAATAATTACATAAGAAATTTGTTTTGAAGATTAAAACATCATTATGACTTTAATATTCTGGAAACAAAATTTAGGAAGTTAGAATATGAATGTATAAACCACAAGTGAAAATAGTATGCACGGCATTAAAAAAAAAACAGATTTGATCCAAGAAAAATTTGAATCATCATAAAAAATTGATCTTAAGCTTCCTATCCATAGTATTTTTTAATGTTCATTATTGTTCCATGTTTTAGTCAGAAATATTTTTGTTTTGATTTTTTCTTTTTGGGTTCTGTCCATATATTCAGTAGGGACTTTTATACAATACTGATTTCAGAGTTGCTCTACTGGTATGTGACTGAGCTAATTCATTGATTGACGTTTTTGAAGTAGTTAAAGACACAAAAAAATATGGGATCTAATTAGATATGGTGGAAATTATCTTGCAAATGGAAAACAAGAGCTTGATTGTGTGTCATTTACTAGCTGTATGTTATACATAGAAGTAAATGTCAAATAATGTTTAATTTGCTCTTATTAGCATCAATGTGGAGCATGTGGATGGACAGACCCTTAACAGGATCCCTAATAGTTACATTTGTGAGTCTAATTAAAACATCAGGCTGGGTGCAGTGCCTGTAATCCTAGCACTTCCAGAGGCCAAGGTGGGTGGATCACCTGAGGTCAGGAGTTCAAGATCAGCCTGGCCGACATGGTGAAACCCCATCTTTACTAAAAATAAAATTAGCCAGGCGTGGTGAAACATGCCTGCAATCCCATATACTCGGAAGCCTGAGGCAGATAAGTCCCTTGAACTCGAAAGGCAAAGGTTGCAGTGAGCCAAGATCAAGTCACTGCACTCCAGCCTGCATGACGGGAGCAGGACTCCATCTCAAAAAGAAAAAAAAAAAGTCACTGACAGGAAAAACGGCATAAGGCTGTTGTAATGTCTATGACTAACTTGGCAAGACCTCTGAGCCTAGAAAGGTTAGGAGTTGGGAAAATGGTGTCTTTAATGTTCAACCAAATTTCTGTTAGCTGGATGCCTTATCCTCAGTACCCACCTGCACCATTACATCACAGCACTAACTGCAGTATTATTCCTCTTTATGTAGCAAATATTCAACAACATTTATTTAGCACGTACTCTACCAGGCATTTTTCTTTCTGAGATCTGGAATGAAGAAGTGAAAAAGGCTTGACCCTTATTCCCTGTTCTAAAGTAGAGAAAAACAGATAAATGGATAATCACACTGCAACTTAATAGGTATTCTGATGAACGTAAGTGCAAATTTCTTTATGCCTTGTTTCCTAATAGTTTCTATAGTCATTCCTAGGTTGAAAAAAGAAGACTGATTCTCCAACATAGCTGATAAGTAAAACTGATTTTTTTCCAACTCTGCTTGTTGTCCGCTCTACTTTCAGATTTGATTGCGTCTCACCACAGACACTGGATAAAGATATAATCCCCATGTTGTGTCTGGCTCAGTGAAGAAATCAATATTTGGCACAATTATATCCAAAATGTATTTATTTATTTTTTTGTTTTCTTTACTAAAAAGACAGTTAGAACAGGCTCTTCATCACCACAGGCCCTGTATGTTTTATAATCTTATAGGCACACTGGTTGACAAACATTGCGGGTTTCTAAATTCGTGTAAGTTTATGGATTGCATGAGAAATTTGGTACACATATGTAATGCATAGTGATCACATCAGGGTATTCAGAGTGTCCGTCACCAGAATACAACACATTTTTATTAAGTACAGTCATCCTATGCTGCTATCAAACATTGAATTTATTCCATTTATCCTACTGCACATTTATACCCTTTAACCCACTTTTCTTCATCCTCTCCTCTCCCTCCTTATTACCCTTCTCAGTCTCTCTTATCTAGTTTTCCTCTCTCTTCCTCCATGTGTTCAAATTGTTAGCTTCCACATTTAAGTGAGAACATGTGATATTTATTTTTTAGTGTCTGGTTCATTTCACTCAAGACAATGACCTCACATTCCACCCATGTTGTTGTAAATGACATAATTTCATGCTTTTTACAGCTGAATGGGATTCCAGTGTTTACATATACATATTTTCTTTATCCATTCTTCCATTTGTGAACAATTAGGTTGATTCTACATCTTTGCTGTTGTCAATATTCCTGCAAAAATATTTAAGTGCTGGTATCCATTTGATATATTATTTTTTCTTTTGGTAAATACACAGAAGTGAGGTTGCTAGATTAAATGGTAACCCTATTTTTAGTTTTGTGAGAAATTTCCATAGTGACTGTACTAGTTTACATTCCCAAGAACAGTGCGTAAAAGTTCTCTTTTCTCTGCATCCTCACCAACATCTGTCTTTTTTGCAATTTGTTTATTTTTATTTTTGTTGCCTGTGCTTTTGAGTCTTAGTCATATATTATTTGCCTAAACCAATGTACGGTAGAGTCTTCCCTAGGTTTCTTCTAGTATTTTTATAGTTTCAGCTTTTATATTTAAGTCTTTAATTCATTTTGTGTAGCTTTTTGTATATGGTAAGAGATAGGGGTCCAGTTTCATTTTTCTGCATGTGGCTATCCGATTCTCCTAACACTATTTATTGAATAGAGTATCCTCTCCTAAATGTATGTTTTTGTCAGCTTTGTCAAAGATCAATAAGCTGTAAATATGTGGCTTCATTTCTGGCTTCCTTATTCTATTCCATTGGTCCATGTGTCTATTTTTATAGCAATGCCATGCTGTTTTGGTTACTACAGCCTGGTAATATATTTTGAAGTATGATAATGTGATGCCTACTACTTTGTTCTTTTGCTCAGGATTTCTTAGGACATGTGGGTTCTTTTTTCAATCCATATAAGTTTTAGTAATTTTTTAAATTCTGTGAATAATGACATCAGTATTTCGATACGGATTGCATGTTCTTTAATTATCATGTTTTCCTATTATTTCCAGCATTTCTCTTGGTATTGATTTTTCATTTTAGTTCATTTTGATTTGAGAACATTCTTCATATGATTTTAATTTTTTTAAATTTGCTGAGACTTGTTTTGTGGTCTAGCATATATTCTATTCTAGATAATAGTGTATGTGCTGATAGAAGGTACATTCTGCTGTTATTGGATAAAATGTTCCATAAATGTCTCTTAGGTCTATTTGGTCTAAAGTCCGATTTGAAAGCAATGTTTTCTTGTTTATTTTCATCTAGATGATCTGTTTAATGCTAGGAAAGGGTGTTGACATCCCCCACTTTATTGTAATGCTGTCTTTCTTTGTTTTGATCTAGTGATATTTGCTTTTTATATCTCAGTGCTCCAGTATTTGATGCATATATAGTAAGAATTGTTACATTCTCTTACTGGATTGATCCCTTTATCATTGTATAATAATCTTATTTGTCTTTTTTACTGTTCTTAACTTAAAGTGTCTATTATATAATGTAAGTATAGCTACTCCTGCTTGATTTCGGTTTCCACTTGCATGCAATATGCTTTTCTATCTCTCTACATTCCGTCTATATGTGTCTTTACTGGCAAGGTGGGCATGTAAGCAGTATATAGCTGGATCATGTTTTTTAAATTTATTCTGCCATTCTATGTATTTTAATAGCAGAATTTAATGATTTGTGTTCAAGGCTGTTATTGATATATGAGGCTATGGTACTGTCATATTCTTAACTTTTTTTTGCTTGTTTTATATATTCTTTGTTCCCTTCTTTTTGTCTTATAGTTTTCTCTCCTGGATTGGTGGATTTCTGTAGCATAATCATTTACATCCTTTCCCTTCCTCTTAGGTACAATTGCTTCACCAGTGACTTTACAGTTTAGTGTGTTTTCATGATGGTACATGTCATCCTTTCACTTCTAGGTTTAGAATTCCCTTGAGTATTTCTTGCAGAGCTAATCTAGTGATAATGAATTCCTTCAGCATTTGTTTCTCTGTGAATGACTTCGTCTCATCTTCATTTAGTAAGGTTAATTTTGCTAGATGTAGTATTCTTGGGTGGAAGATTTTTTCTTTCAACACTTTGAATATAATCTTCCCATTCTCTTCTGATATGAAAGTATTATGTTGAGAAATCCACTGTAAGTCTGATGGGGTTTTCTTTATGGGTAACTAAACACATTTCTTTTGCTCTTTCTAGAATTTGTTCTTAACTTTGACTTTAGACAGTCATAGGGAATATCTTTTTGCATTGTATCTGTTTGGGTAAATTGAACCACCTGAATCTGAATGTCTAAATTTCTTGCTAGATTTGGAAGTTTTCATCTATTTTTTCATTATATAGATCTTCTAATCTTTTCTTTGTTTCTTCACCCTCAACGATACTGATAATTTATATATCCATTCATTTTCTATTGTCACAAATGTCACAAAGCCTTTGCTCTTTCTTTACTATAATTTTTTTCTTTATTTTTATCTAACTGAATTATATCTAAAGACCTGTCTTCAAATTTTAAGATTTTTTCTTCTGCTTGAGTTATTGTTAACACTTTTGAAAGTATTTTGTATTTTCCTTAATGAATTCTTAAGTTCCAGACTTTTAATTTGGTTTGTATTAAAAATATCTATCTCTTCTGTAAATTTATCATTTGTATCCTGAATTTAAAAAATTTTTTTGTGTTATCTTTCAGAATTCTCTAAAATATCACTGAGTAGCCATTAAAATCAATATTTTGATTTCCTTATTTGGAACTTTGAAAAATTCTTTATGATTAAGATCTATTGCTGGAGCATTAATGTTTTCCTTTTGAGGTGTTGTATTTTCTTGCTTTTTTATGTTTCCTATATCCCTATATTGATTTCTGGATATTTGGTTTAACAGGAACTTTTTTCTATTTTTGAATTTTCTTTAGTAAGCGAGGACGTTTTCCTGAAGATATATTTATGATGTTTGGTGTGTCAGGTACTTTGGCTTTGATTCTGGCACATGGAGTACCATAGTCTGTGTGATTTCTTTGGAAGTAGACATCATTAGTTTTATCTGTGATGTCCTCTACACTACACGAGGTGTGCAGTAGGCTATACCATATAGGTTTATGTAAGTACATACTATGATGCTCAAACAATGACAAAATCGCCTAATGAGGCATTTCTCAAAATGTGTTCCTATTATTAAGTAATGCATGACTGCATTTTTGATCATCCAGTATCCAACCCAATAGCTTGCAGAGCTCGAAAGTGGTGGAGCCAGATTACCCCATTATTCTGACTCCAGAAGATGTGCTTTTAGCCAGATCATAGCTATCTTGTAAAAACTGTTTATTCCTGCATGCAGAACACTTTATATGTCTGGCATATTAAAAGTGATTAATAAGTTTGAGCTATTACCACACTATATAAAGACTGGCACAGATCGTAACTCAGTGACTTTTGTTGGCCATATTGTAAAGTACCAGATTGTAAAACAACACAAGAAGGGGAAATGTAAAGCTTTTTTCCATAGCAATTCTGTTAAAATTAATAATATGTAACAACAAATCAATAGAAGTTTTTGTTTTTATGTTAATAATTTTGTAGTGACAAAATTAATTTTGTTAATGAAAATTTTGTGGATATAAATTTTAGGGGTTAAGAAATGAATGGAAATTTTGTTGATTAAAAAAGAATTAGTAGTCTACTAAATTTTAAGTTCTACATTGTACTTGCTTGCAAGGTCAATACTAATGCTAGAATTGTAACCATGTAGATATTAACTAAATGCTTATATATACAAACATGCCAGGGTAAAACATTTAACCTCAAGAATTTTTTTCTTTCTTGCTTGCTTCAGAAAATATCACAGGATTTTTAATAGGATACATTAATTCATTTCTATCATGTTTTGTATTCTACCAGTGGTAAATGTATATACTTTAAAGTAAGAAAGCACAGTTTTAAGGCTTACATTCTACACCTTTATTATTTTTTGGGTTTTAAGGTTAAACAAACAGCAGGATAAATATTCAGAGAATGTTTTAAACAAGACCTACTGGTACTAAGACACTAAAATACCCTATTAAGTTCCTGAACATACTAACTAAAATTTTTTGAGCAAGTATTTTATGCTGGGCTCGGTTTGATTACTAATATCATTAACCAGTATAAAATCTGTTCATTATCATTAGCATGTCTAGTCTATCAGTAGAGCAGAGTGGAAAAATCAACAAAGATATGTTTGAATAGAAATTTGCAAATATGAAAGGGAAAGTTCACTACAATATTTAGCCAAGGATTGGGCATACAACATATATATTGAAGCCTGGTTTGCTTATTTTCATCTTATTTCTGTTATCTTTTATACAGCATTCTCAGGAAAAAAAGTGTGATTTTTGAAACAGAATGGAAAGTAGATCAACATTTTAATACAGTAAGAATAGGTATCCTGGGTAAATAAGCATTCGAGAAGTCAAGGATTCAAAATCCTCCCCTTCCAGTAGAAAGCTTTAGCAGAAAGTTAACCAATTAACCAGCTGATTCATCACCTTCCAACATTTTCTGTACACATTTTTTTATTATTATTCTGGGAGCATCTGGGACCAGGCAGATTTTCGTCCCATCCTTCAGTGTGGCTCTGCAAGAGAGAACAGAATTATCTGTGAGTGTGCTGGCCTGACTATCAGAACAGATCTGTGAGACTGGAGAAATCAAGTGCAGATAGGGATGGAGGTAGAGGGCTTCCCTGATGAGGCAATCACACAGAAGCAGTGGTTTACATTAAATGGGGTCCTGCTGAAAACAACTCCAAATTGTGGATGTTTCTGGGATGAAGTGCCGAGGTTGACTTCACACACGTGCAGCATAGTTCAGCGTACAAGTCACTGTCTAGTCTTTCAGCTGGGGTTAAAAGTGATCAATTAATGGTCGTGAATATTTTTCTCAGTTCTCTTCATTGTAAATTGAGAGTAATTGCACCTCTCTCATAAAGCCGTCGTGAATATGGTCTGTAAAGCTTTAGTGAAGTGCACAACAGAATGCCCAGCACATGGGAAGTGCCCCTCTGTGTGCCTCCTCTACCTGGAGTTGTTGGTATAATGGCAATCTCCAGCCGCAGGGCCACCAAGCTAGTCTTCTCCCAGACACAGGTATAGCAGAAGCAGCAACAGGTGCAGGGACATTTCCCTTTCCCAAAGTTTCTCTTAGTTTGTCCATTGGTGGAGGAAGCCAGAGAGTCAGCAGCAGTACCTGCAGGGGATGAAGTGGTCTGGCACTGTTACAGGAGGAGGTGGCATTGAGTCTGAGGCTTATGGTGCAGAAGCCTAAGTTAAAGATGTTTTCAGAGCCTGAAGACTTCCACTTGAGGGTGAGTTGCTGCCTACAAGTCTGCCGCTAAGTGGCTTTTCATGCCCTGTAGATGTCATTTATATGCTCTCCCTTGAAGTCAGTAAGGCAAAAGAGGTAGGGAAGGGGTATGTGAGAGTATGTGGTGATATAGACATACAAGTCTGTCGAGCTGTACCCAACCCAGAGAAAGACCAGACAGGTCAAAATCCCTACTAAGTTGCATGTTATGCATCACTTCACATTCCTAATCTCCCTTTCTTAATACCTATCTCCCTTACACATGTATAAGAACTCTATGTAGGAAGGTGAGAACTAGACTAAAACACTACATGTATTTCCTTTGCATGACTATGTAACAATATGCAGTCTTTCCTACAATGCAGTTTATAGGCTTAGTTTATAGACTTCTATACACACTTTAGGGGCACCTGAAACCACAAATATATGGCCCTTGAAAGAGAGAGTTCTCTTTCATTTCTAGTGCCAAAGACAGCTGATGGATAAAATAATAGCCAATTACCATCAAAGGCTTATTTTGGATTTTACCTTATTGAACTGTTTCTGCCTTTGAAATAAACTTTGTAATTTTATCAAGAAACTACAAACAAAACTCATTCTCTCTTTTTCTTTTTTTTTAGTTTGCAAGCCAATTTTTCCTATTGTTGAACAATTTTTCAAGATGCCTACTGAAGTTCTGTATTTAAGTGTGTCATCCTACAGGTTACATTTTACAGTTTACATTAGAAGTAAGCAGACTTCCAAATTAACTCCCCTTGGGAAGGTTTGGTGACTTGATGGTGACACTCTATCTCTGAATAAACCATCTTATTATGAGTTCCTCAAATTTTTAATGTACTGATTAATGTAGAACCTGATGACACTGAATAGCACAATGATTATTTGTCCTAACTTGTGCTAAAACAAGAAATTTTACTGATTGTTTTGCACATAGACATTTAGCCTGTATGTGATAATCTAATGATTCTAACTCCTTTATTTTATCCTCCAAGGTAAAAAAGGACAACTCTGGTATGAGGTGTCTTCCTCTCTTCTTCTAAACTTTCCCAGAAAGCCTTTTAACTTTTGAAAGACTCTAGAACACCCCTAACTGTGTTGATGTGTCTTTCCAAGTCTATATTCCCAGGTGGCTTTCCGTAAACTTTTCCAAAATTGTTTATGCCTCAACGGAAATAATTTCAGTAGATAAATGTATTTCTTATTTTTTCCACCCTACTTAATTGTTTCTCATAAACTATAGTTTAGCAGTAGAAAACATTAAACTAAAATAATTTTTCTTTCCATCTCAACACAGAATTTCTAGTCTTAAGCAAGCTTAAAAGAAGGGCATAAGCTGAGAGTCTGGGTTCTTCTGAGAGCTGAGATGTGGAGTCAATTGCAGAGAGAAGGTAGCAGGACACAGAATGAGGAGAGCAGGCTTCTTTCTAGCTCCTCCTGCAGGATGACTTCACAGCGTTTCCTTGTTATGGAGACTGCGATATTGTGAATTCTCAAGTAAGATACATTTTCATTAAAACGTAAGATCAAAGCCATTTCCAGAGCAAGATATAAAGGTTTTTATCATTATTCATTGTATCTTCAATTTCTGTTCAACATCCTGAACATATTGTTGAGAATATTTATTGACTTTAGTGGACACTTCTTTTCTTTCCATACCAACCCTATCCGTCTTTCTTCCCTTGTTCATTAGTAAGATTTCCCAAAAGTTCCTGATCCTTTTGAGGAAACTACAGGAAAAGTCTCCTGAAGTAATGATGTTTGTGAGTGCATTGACAGTAGGAAAGAGGTAGGCTTGGAGCACAGCATCACTGAGTCATTGCCTTAATCAGCAAATGTGGCTTGTCACAAAAGACACATCGTCAGCAAGGTTCATGAGGAAGTAGTAAAAAAATTTTTGAGTCATCAAAATTTTGTAAGCCTATTGGTCAGCCTTTAATATCAAAAAACTTTTTACTAATTTTCATTTACTCAAAAAAATATTGAATAAGCATCAATTATGTGCCAGGCTTTATGAAGTTCTCTTCTTTGAGTGACTTAGTCATTTTAGCTATTTCTTCTTTAAAAGTCAGACCTAAAAAATTTGTGCAAATTAATGAACTATGAATAATACTCTACTATTACTGCAATGATGACAACTGCTACTGTTAACTCCTATTACTGTCACCTGCATCATTCCCTTCGATTTTCATGATGAGAAACATTATACTCACAGTGATAAACTGACTGTATAAAAATAGTTAAAAGATATTTTTAATAAGTTATTCAGTTGAAAGCAATTAGCTTATACAAAAATATGACTTAAATAAATGCTAGAAGTAGGAAAAATTCAATTTTTTTGGTTTTAAAAGAAATTCACGGCCTTTTTCTAAATCTTACATTGTCACAATGTATGTGTGTTTGGTGCAGGAGGTAAGTTATTTTATCTGTTTTCCCTTTATGTCTTCTTATAAATGGCAGAGACTTTCAGGAAACAAGCCAGTTATCTAAGACCTAAAGTACATCTTATGTTAGCTGTTTTAAAACAAATTATCTAGAGACACTGGAGGACCACTATTCAAAATTTAGACATAGGCTAGCACTTCTCTGCCTCACACAGAACATTTTAACACACATTTCCCAAATCCTACTTTCAAGTATGAAGAAACTAAACTACCACTTGAAAATCAATCATAAAAGCAATTTCTTCAGCAAATGCTTAGAGATAGTACTATTTTGTGTAAATTTGTTAAAGTATCTTAATCAATAAATTAAAATATTAACCAGCAAAATATTTTATAAATAAGTGCTGAAACCAAATGTGTTTTCTGCGTAACTGTTAGTTGACAGGAACTGTCCAGATGTGAATTCCCTTACTCTGGCACTCAAGTTAATTGAGGTTTTACTGTATACTGCCCAGAGGTGAAGCATGGACTGAAAGTGGGAGGAGAGTGAGGGGGCGAAGGAGCTGAGAAGGAAATACCTTCTAGGGTGCTATTACATATAAGTATTTCAAAGTTTTGCAGGCCTCAGAAATTATACTTTAAATTCTGTTGATAAATATCATCTGTTGAATCTCAAATGCATGACAGTTAAACAGTTTCTCAACATATTCATTCATTTGAAGAAATTCTAACATAATGTTATTCTAGAGCCTGCAAACACATTCCATTGTTACCATGTACCGTTAATCCTCTTCCGCTGTGTAATAAGTTGGCCTCAAAGTTAGTGGTTTAAAATAGATTTGTTATTTCTGATATACCTGCATGTCACTGTGAGGTTCTTCTGTTACACTCACTTAAGTGGGTGCAGTCAGAAGCAACTGAAATGACTAAAAATAAAAAATGGCTTCATTCAGATGGGAGGTGGTTGGTGTTGGCTGCTGGCTGTGATTTGTTCTGGGTTACCTGGGTCCTTCTCTTCCTCTTTTTGAAGTATAATTATTTTACTTCCATGAATAAACAGAAACGAGGGATGGTGGGAGGGAAGGAGAAGGGATAAGAGAAGGGGAAGGAAAAGAAAAAGGAAAAGGAAAGAAGTAACAAATTAGAAAGAAATAAAAATAACATAAGCCCCTCCAACTCCCTCCTCCTCTCTTTCTTCTCTCCTCTCTTCTGTCTTCTAGTCCTTCTCATCTCTCCTCCCTTTTTTTGATCCTTTTCCCTTACTGAAAAATCTTTAATTTCTGTGGGAAAACGGAGTGTATTTTTGGCATAAAGATCTTAACTTAGATCTAAAGCTCCTTATCTCTATGATTTCTAGGTGATAAGGATCCTGCCCAGGGTCAGGTATGTAACAAGATTATTAATATCAATAAATTAATATTTGATAGATGAATGTTTACATGAAGATACGCTTTGGTAGTACCTGTGTAATTGACAGAAAATATATACAGAATATAAACTTAACAGAGCTTTGTTATAAAGACTCATAGCTTATAATAACTTATACAAGTCCATGCTAATATAAACATATATAATATATTAATCCAACTGCAGTTTGAGTGTATGTGTGTATATATATATATATATATATATATACACACACACTAATAGGATTAGCCTTCTGTCTTTCTTTTTCTTACTTTTCCTAAGATTAGGTATTTTATGTGTACTCCATTTTTAGTAATGTTCTTTCTATCATGTCTACTAAGAAAACTATAGACTCTTAGAGTCAGCTATTTCTAGGAAGTTAAACAGATGTTTTTATTTGATTCAACAGGAAGTTATGTGACACTCCATAACCTAAATACTATATATGTCTGCTTACATTTTAATTTCATAGCTGATACACTTTGATTAATTCCAAATACAATGTTATTACATATGGAAGCTTTCTGAGTTTTCCCAGTGCCTAGAAGGAAAAGATAAAAGCCACAGTTGGCTTATCATATGTGCCCAGGACAATGACAGCCAGCAGGAGGAGTGCTGGTGGGCTCTGAGTACCCGTGACTGTCCTTGATGTTGATCCTGGTCTGGATGGTGGAATCAATGCTGCAGCCCACTTGCATGGGCTCCCTGCAACCCTGAGGATGTTTTAGTGCTCTCCTAGTACTCTCTCTCCCCACTAAAGAACAAAAGGTACAGTTTACCAAGTAACATTCTTGTCACTTACAAGCCAACAAGGACACTGAGTTTGTTTTTCAATTACTGTTTGAATTGGGGTTTTAGGGACATGGTGAGATGAGCTTGTTGAATAGACAAATGAATCTATTATGTGCTTGGGGTGAAACTGCACTATTGCAAAGGAGTCAATGCCAGTTGTGGTTAATGGTGACTTACAGAATGGACTCTTGAGAATATCTATGCAACTTTACCAATGACATGTTTGTAAAAAGTAGGGAATTAAGATGCATTTCCTTAGGAAGTATTTGCTTTTGGATTTTGTACCATTTAAAATATTAATAGAATTTATCAAACTAAAACTATGTGTACAGCTTAGATATGCTGCAGAGAATATCGAGTTCAGATTATGACTTTTTTCCTATCAAAAACTGCAAACTACAGTTTACTTGTTGTTTCAAGAGAGCTGTTTCCCTAGTCTTAAAGTTTAATTAATGAAGAGTGACCTATGAGCTTTGATTTCACTTCTTAAGCAGTTTCATAAGTGACCTTACTTATCCCATAGTGACCACATTTTATTTCTGGATTCCTTTTTAGGGAATTTTTTAAAGCAACAGTGACAATTCCAACTAACTTACACTAAAAAGGGAAAGATTTATCACTTTTAATGTGGAGGACAAAAATGTCAGTACAAGTACCAACCTCTTCACAGGTGAACATGAGGCTCTGGATGTGGTATGGTAGACTCCTCAGCTTTAGAGCCTATGGATCCAGATTCCAGGTTTTAATTTTAAGCCTAGCAGAGGAAGAAAAGTCAGAGACTGATGCCCTGCTGTTGGGGTGATTTATTACTCTGCTGTAAACACAGCAACTCCAGTTTCTTGATTTGAGTTGAGTTTCTGCAGAGTAGGAAAGCAAACGCAACAGTCCCTTTGTGAGGTCAAGAGCTCAGTTGTGCATAGCAATGGCCAGTGTGGTTAGGCATTCTCCTGTTATGAGCTTATATTTCCTTCTGCCTCATTTTCCGTTTTTCCTCCTCCAGATTCTCTGGTATTATATTCCTTAATACTTCCTTTGATGTGACAATTGTGTTTCTGTCCTAAAAACCTGGGGTGCTGCTGTCGTGCTGGGGCAGCATTGAATACAGAGTTCCCAGAGGGCTTTCTCAAGATAAACACTCTATCAGGTCCATTCAAAATTCCAATAGGAACAATGCTAACTAATGCAGTCAAATCTTAAAACCATTATTTTTGGTATATTGGTAAAAAAGAATTGAAACAACATGCAACTTAGTAGTAGTTATTAATACCTGAATGTTAGAAAGATCAGCCAAAATTTTGGTCCGATGTTTCCACAGGTGAAGTATCCAGCCACTTGCTTTTTCTGCTTCTATTCATATGAGTTTTGAAAAAGAAAACATTTTACTCACCATTTCACTGCCAGCTTTAACTTTTTGATGTTAAGTCCCCTGAAGTCCAAAGAAGATATATTTAGCTTATTTTGTGTAATAAAATTATGCAGGAAGCATCGTACATATGAAATGGTGCTTAACCTCCTCCGATTTCTATTTATATAAATGTAGTATTAATATGTTTTTCAAAGTTCTCCTGCTTCAGTTTCCCATGTAGCTGGGATTAAAGCGTGCGCCACCACACCTGGCTAATTTTGTATTTTTAGTAGAGATGGAGTTTCTCCATGTTGGTCAGGCTGGTATCGGACTACTGGCCTCAGGTGATCCATTCACTTCAGCCTCCCAAAGTGCTGGGATTATAGGCATGAGCCACTGCAGCCGGCCAATGTCTTGTCTTTTTATAGGAAAGGGCTTACTTAGAACAGCGAAGCAGTAACTCAGTCCTATTAACTCTGTGCCCAGAATAATCCAAATAACTAAACTTTTCCTTCTCCTTTAGTAAGGCCTGTTCAGCATAGTGGAATGCATCCTGGTGAAGATTGGCTAGTAGATTATACTCAGATGCCCCCATGTAAAGGATTTAAATATTTATTAGTATTCATTGGCCATTTACTGGTTAGATTGAGGCTTTTCCTACCCGGTCTGAAAAGGCAATAATGGTTTCTAACCTCCTATTTAAGGCAATAATTCCTAGATTCAGGCTTCCTAAGAGCTTGCAAAACAATAATGGCCCATCTTTCACAGTGACAAAAACACATCTCCAGCCCTAAGAATTAAGCACCTCCTTCATTTAGTATGGACACCACAGCCTTCAGAAAAAGTAGAAAGAGCTAATCAAACTCTAAAAAATACTATGCCAGGAAATGTCAGAAACCTGATTATCTATATTGCCTGTAGCTTTGTTATGGGTTCCAGCTGTTCCCAAGAGAAATCTGCAGCACAAGGCTTTTGAAATAATGTATGGAAGGCCTTCTTAACTACAGACTTCCTAATAGACATCAATACTTTCAAGCTACAAAATCATGTACTCAACTTAGGACAAATGCAAAAGATGTTCCTTGAATATGGAAATCAAAGACTCCCTTTTCCTACTAAGGAAGAGAATATTGTTACAACCCAGGCAGCAGACTGGGTCCTATTAAAAACTTGGAAGGAGGCATCTCTAGCAGATCAACTTTCCCCGAAAAGGAAAGGTATCCTATCAAGCTCTCCTCAGTACCCTAACTGCAGTTAAACTTCTTGGAATACACATCTGGGTTCACTTAAATGAAACCTGTCTCTTATGAAGTCCCACAGCCCAACAGAACACAAGGGACTCATCCCATTTATTCCTGTGAGCCACCTAGTGACCTGTTCAAAAGAAATAAAAGGGGTGGGTAACCTAAAGATATGGATTGATATTCTGTTTTTGCATATAAGCTGGAATCACACAAAGAGTAACTTACTTGCTAAGTAGGCACATACTGTAGCCTCTCTACATGAACCAACACACTGTTGGGTATGAAGAGAATTGCCACTTTCCTTTACTTCCATGTTGTCCTAGTACATTCAACCAGCAAACCTAAGCTTATGGGATTTTATTATGATTGGGAAACTGAGCATTATAATCATAGTCCCTATTTTCCCATGTACCATAGCCACACAGGCCTTTGCCTCTTCCCCTCTTATAAAGGGACAAGGAAGCACCTTTTTCATCTAATTAGGAAACAGCTAAATCCCACCTCATCTTTAGGTTATACTGTACACAACAGATGTGGGTGGATGACAGTTGTTCAAGTACAGATACCAGGCAAAACATGTCTGTTTTGAAAGGTGCAATAATAGTCACCACCAGACTGAAACCAGTGATATGGGATGGTTGCCCCCTCAATAATGTAATCAGACCCTTCTTTTATCAGATCAAATGTGGATAGCATGGCAACATAATTTGTAAAAAATGGGTGCCCACCTTTCCCCTTGGGGACAGTTATGGACTTGTGTAACTCATGGCTCGTTGTATTTACTTTATGATTGGGCTGGAAGGTGTACATGGGGTTGTCCTTATTTCCTGGGACTTATCCCTACCAAACTGGACTCTCTCCTATCTAACTGGAAAATTGTAGAGGCTCGCCACAGGGCATCAATAACAGTCTTCTTGCTGGTTCTGTCTGACGGCTTATTTTCCCCACAGGCAGCCACAATCATCTCAAGTTACAAGTTAAAGCCTTAGCCAAACACATAGGTGCAGCTTTCAATAATACACGCCATGCCCTTACCCTCTTAACTGAGGGAACTTCTCAGATTAGGCAGTTGGCCTTACAAAACCATATAGCTTTGAATATTTTAACAGCAGTCCAAGGTGGAGCTTGTGCTTTGATCAAAACCAGATGTTGTATGTATGCTCCAGACTATTCACGTAATATCACCCAGGCTATAAAAGCTCTAGACACTCATATCTCTGCCACTGATGCACTGTCAGTTGACCCTATATCACCTTGGTTCCAACAACTACCCAGTTCTTGGAAAGCCTTTCTGTTTAGTTTACTTAGGATGATTTTACTTATTTTGCTTTGCTGTCGTGGAATATATTGCAACTGTACTCTTTGTGTGGGAATGCGAGATAAGCTTACTCAACGGTTTCTTAAGTTGGACACATTAATTTTCCAGATTTTGCCTTTTGCCGGGACTCATTTATGAGCAACCCTCACCATACCGATGCTTTCTGAGAGAGCTCCTCTCTACCCTGGATACAAAACGCTTTAATAGTTGGGCAGGAATATCATCATCCCTGTTCAGCCTAAGGAAGTTACAAAAGACTGATGTTTGTCTTTCTGCAACTTTTAGAATTAAGCGTCCTCTTGTAAAAGGAATGGGGAAATATGTAAGTGGTGTTCAGTGACTCCATTTTTTTTATTTTATTTTATTTTTTTATTATACCTTAAGTCCTGGGGTACATATGCAGAAAGTGCAGGTTTGTTACATAGGTATACACATTCCGTGGTGATTTGCTGCATCCATCACCCTGTCATCTACATTAGGTATTTTTCCTAATGCTGCATCTTAAGTAAGGGCTAAGAAAACATAAGGCTGGGACTTCCTGGGCTGCATTCCCAGAAAGTTAGATGTTCTTAGCCTCTGGAAGTTTACAGTTAAGGGAACAGATTGATAATAGTTACTAAACAGACCCAGACTTATGGGTGTCCTGATATCCCGATATATTGAGAACAGAAGCATTCCTAATTTTTCTTGAAATATACTAATATAGTAATTAAGAAAACTAATCCTTCATCAGAAATTCTTATATCAGAGCACATCTCCCCATGATATTTTTTTAATCTTATACATAAACAAGTGATGTACCTAGGGTGAACACATTCCTCCTTTTAATTTTGGGAACACCCTACTCTGTCCATGGAGCAGCTGTTCTTTCACCACTTTACTTTCTTAATAAACTTGCTTTTGCTTTGCACTGTGGACTTGCCCTGAATTCTTTCTGCCCAAGATCCTAAACCCTCTCTTGGGGTCTGGATTTGGACCCCTTCTTGGAAACATCTTTCTGGCGACCATGAAGGGACAATACTGAGGAGACATCGCACCCAAAGGAAATAGACTACAACACCGATTGATTGACTTCGGGTAAGCAGCAGGGTACCCGGGTAAAGGATAGGATTGGGTTAGAGGCCCAACTTAGAGGAGACAGAGTCTCTCCTGACAGAGAGAGTTAAAGTCCCCTCGTAATAAAAGACAAGGACACTTGACCAAACGTGGGTTCCAGGCCCAACTTTGGAGCGTTAGGTCCATCCTAAAATTTATGGGGTTAGAGGCCCCTCTCAGTTGTTCGTCTTGGCTAAGAATAGGTTTGGCACTATGGGATGGTAACCGTTATGCTCTTCATATTAACCTGCCTTGTCCACTTTGCTGCATGAATCAATTTTTTGGTTGTTGTCTCTGCTTCAGTGTCATTTACAGGGACTTCAGTTAACTTGTCTTAGAGATTGTAACTTTCTGTTCCCCTGTGTGCCTCGTGATTTATATCCATTTGCTTGTGAAACACTGGAAACAAAAAAACACTGAAGGCTTCATCTCTGAAATTGCTGATAGAGATTTGGTATTTAAGCAATAAGATTACATAGATGTGGTTATATACTGTTTCTTAATAAACTTACTTTTGCTTTGCACCACGGACTTGCTCTGAATTCTTTCTTGTGTGAGATCCAAGAACCCTCTCTTGGGTCTGGAACCAGACGTTTTTCCGGAAACAGCATTGCTCGGGAAACCTCAGTCACTGCGGTCATTGCTGTTTCCTGCTGACAGCCTCTCAAAACTATGATGTGTCACATAGCATTCTTTTCCTACTTCCTTCACCCTGTGACGACCACCTCAGATAGGCTCGTGTCCCACTTCCTGCTGTAACACTTTCTACAGGACACTGCCTTGTAATTGCAAGTTCTTGGCAACTTGGTGTGAAAGCAAAATTTTCATATCTACTTTGTCTAAGACAGAGACACAGACAATGTCCACGGAGTTGGCCTGAGGACCGAAGGCAAGAACCAGGTTTCCACAGCCTCCGTAACATTTAATCCCTGCAGCACTTCAGAAGGCATATTCTGTTATTATCCTCATTCTATAGAATGTGGAATGAGGTTGAGTGAAGTAAAGAAACTAGCTCAAGATCACAGTGACAGAGCTGGAATTTACTCCAAAGTCAATCTGATCATTTGATATCTGTCTTTAACCACCATGCAAATAAAAGCATCTCTTTTGTCCTTTGTATGTTCCCTGTTCCATATTAGCAAGAGCTAGGTAGCCAGTAGAGCAAGCTCCAATATTTGAGGTTAAGGACTTTGTCTTAATTGTAAGGAGTGGTTTTATTGAACCCCTGGGTGCTATTTGTAAACATTTTTCAGTGTCTTCTAAGTGGGGGTTAGGGAGTGAATGCTACCATTTATGGAGTTTCTCGAATGGTTTGCATTTATTTACCTACGAATAGTTTACAAATATTCTTCTTTCTCATCTCATTCATAATTAACTAATAATCTTGGAACTATTAAGATTAACTAAAAACAATAAGAGACTGTTGTTTTTACCTTTTTTAGCTGTGAGAAAGGCTCACAGAAGTTGTTTCTTGCTACTTAAAGGTTGTTCCCTTACTTACCCAGCTACTTGGGACAATCCAGAACTTGATCTCCAGTACGGAGGCTGCCAGCCTCACCTTCTTGCCTGTCCTGGAGGCAGTTACCCAAGGTTCAGAATTCCAGAATGAGTCCTGAATCAGAGATAAGTAGATACCTCACGCATGTACAAATGTCCTTCCTTTCTAGGTTTGGAGTGTGGTTTCTTTTAGATTATTGGGATCTTTCTTCCTTTGACATGACAGTTGTGTTTCTGTCCTAAAAACCTGGAGTGCTACTGTCATCCTGGGGCATCATTGAATTCAGAGTTCCCCAGAGGACTTTCTCGATAAACGCTCTATAAGTTTCTATCAAAATTCCACTAGGAATTATGCAAACGAATCCAGTCAAATCTTAAAAGCATTGTATGTGTTATATTGCCATAAAAGATTGAAACAACATTAACCTTAGTGCTGGTTACTTATATCTGAAGGTTAGAACGTTGAACCCAAATTTCAATCAGAAGTTTCCTCCAGTGAAGTATTCAGCCACTCACTTTTTATGCTTCTATTATGACACAAACTGTTTGAGTTTTGAAAAACAAAATAGCCACCATTTTACTGACATCTTCATTAAATTGTCAGCAAGCATATGAAAAATTGTGGAGCAAAAGCAATAAAATGAGATCCCTTGTTAAGATAACTATAAGAATGTAATTTTTTTTAAGTGAAAGCAAATTTAGTAAGAAAGTAAAGGAATTAAGAATGGCTACTCCATAGGCAAAGCAGCAGCCTGAGCTGCTGATTGGCCATTTTTATGGTTATTTCTTGATTATATGCTGAACAAGAGGTGGATTATTCATGAGTTTTCTAGGAAAGGGGTGGGCAATTCCCTAGAGCTGAGGGCTCCTCTCCTTTTTGGACCATATAGGATAACTTCCAGAAGTTGCCATGGCATTTGTAAACTGTAATGGGGCCAGTAAGAGTGTCCTTTAGCATGATAATGTATTATAATTAGTGCATAATGAGCAGTGAGGCTGAACACAGGTCACTCTCTTCTCCATCTTGGTTTTGGTAGGTTTTAGCTGGCTTCTTTATTGTTACCTGTTTTACCAGCAAGGTCTTTATGACCTGTATCTTGTGCCAACCTCCTATCTCATCCTGTGACTTTCAATGCCTAACCTACTGGGAATGCAGCCCAGCAAACCTCAGCCTCATTTTACCCAGCCCCTATTCAAGATGGAGTTGCTCTAGTTAAAACGTCTCTGACAAAATTTCCCCCTTCATATTTTTAAGGAGTTAAATTGGGGTAGCAAGGCAGTAAGGAATTTCTTGTAAAAAGGCCAATATATATCAGTAATTCTGCGATCAGGGGCAAGACTATAGTTTGATAAAGCACACTCTTTACTAGGTGAGAGCCAAGGGGAGAGACAGCAATCAACACATGAAATAAGGCATAATTCATTGTTTGATTTATCTGTATAGCAGATTGAAAGCTCAGAAAAAAAAAAAAACTTTGAGAAATAAATATTGATATAAATCATCAGATTTTCAGCAAAGATAGTCCTTGTTTCCCCCCAAAATAAAAGAAACATTTTGCATTTTTAACTATTTTATTTTCATGTCTTTTGTGAAAACATCAATAAATATCAAAAAACATACGATGCATAATCAACATTTAAAAAGGCAGTATGCCTTACAAGGTAGACATAAAATGTCCAAGGGATATTTAGAACATTTTAGTTCTTAAAGCTTCAACATGAGAAATGTTGACCACACACTGTGAAATCTTTTCAATAAATAACAATTGACATTCATCTTTACAGTTACAAAAATAGACACATATACACTCCCCTGCCTTCACATTAATCTCACTGGTCATTTGCTTGGATTCCCCCAGTCTCTATCACAGTGGCTGACATGTTGTGGGTTCCTCAAAAATATTAGCATAATGACTAGAGAATATCTGCAAACCTTCTCTACCTTCAAATTAAATAGGAATCGGTATAGAAATAACTTGGCTTTGACATAAAATAATCAATAAATATATTGGGATATTATGCAAGTAGATTCAATAATGCTCAATATTTTACATGTAAAATATTAACATAGAATCTTCAAAAACAAACAAACAAATAAATAAATAAATAGAAATCTTCTCCTAAGCCATGCTCAAACACATCAGGTGCAGTCCAGGTGGCCTCTGCAGCTGTGTCTCTCTTTCCCCTCCTGCTCCTATAAGGGCAGGGCCTCCTTCAGGAACGGCCATCAGTGAGCTTCCTCCTTCCTTCTGGTCAGTTGGATTTGTCACTGTGATGAGAAAATGGGTGCCCTGAGTAGGTGCTTGGGAAAGCAGACTGCACAACACTCTTCTCCTGTCCTGTTCCCCCAGGCTCTAGAGTTTTCTGAATGCAGTTTCCCCAGCCTAGCACCCAAGTGGCTACTGTTGTTGACAGCTGTGCTGTGTGGCAGGGACCACTAGGCTTGGGATGCTCTTTCAGGAATGGGGGTGGGGCGGGGGTGGTGGTCTCCACTGTACTACTGGATTAAAGACAGCCAGAACCTGCTGCTCTTTGCCATACTGGGCCTCACTTAAGCCTCAGAGCAACCTCATGATGTAGCTACTGTTATTTTCACTGTTTGGCTAAGTCTCAGAAAAACTAAATAATTGTCTTTCAGTGACATGGCTAATAGGTGGTGGCACCCAGATATGTACCCAGTGCAATATCATTGTGAAATCTCTGCTCTTCACCCTTAAACTTTTACAAAAAACCAGGAGTCTGCTTTTTAGGTCTGAAGTAAAATAGAAACTAGGGGAAATGAAGTCTGTGTTTATAAACAGGCAGAAAGCACTTCAGCACAACTGGCAAACTCCAATGAGAAATTAAATGAAGGCAGTTTTACCTACATTCAAGAAGGAGGGAAGAACCTGGGCGGGGACCGCGGGCACCGTGAATTTCCTCTGGCACCAGAGCAGATTAATAATCTTCATGGCAACTTTGTATAAAATAATCTTTTTTTCAGTCCTTTAGCTAACCCTTGGGTTTTCCTGATTTACTATTTCGGGGCCAGATGCCAGTTTTTCTGACCAACGGCTCTAGTCGCCTGTGGCATGGAAACCATAACTCACCTGTTAAGAATCTTTTCGATGATTTTCTTAGCCATGGGGGATGCGGGGTTCAGACAAGCCTTCTGCCCATTCTTGAGTGTGGCTCTGCAGAGAGAAGGGAATCCGTGAGGCAGGAGGTCGGGCTGGGGACAGGGTTGGGGCAGCGGGAGGGTCTGGGACCGCGCGGTGGCAGCGGCAGCGCGGGGCGGGACTTACATGACTTCAGTTTGGTCGCAGTGGGGTCCCGGCCGCTTCACTTCCACACTTTGGATGTTCTTGAGGTGAATTCCCTGCAGGGTCTGCAGACACTGGCAGCGCAGTTCATTGGCCAGGGGCGCTCCTAGGGAAGAGGAGACTCGCTGATTGAGCGGGGCCGTCGGCCGGGGGCGCCCACCCCAGCCGCGTCCCGCCCGGGGTCCCCAGGACGCCAGGACCCACCTGCCGCGCGCCGGCCGGCGGCCACCAGAAGCAGGAGCAGCAGCGCCGCCCGCAGGAGCCGGGGGTTGCTGGGGTTGGCGGAGAGCGCGGCGCGGGCCATGGGGCTCAGCAGGCGGGTCGGGCGGCGGTGCGAGGAGCCGGAGAGCTGGCGAGGAGGTGCCTGCAGCCCGGGCTTTGTGGCTCCCCGAGGTCTGCGAATCCCTTTTATGCGTGTTTGGGGCTGGAAATCCCGGAGCCCCCGGGCCAGGGAAATTCCCGGAGCTCCTGATCGATCGGGAGTCCGGAAGAAAGCACTGGCCCCGCCTCTGGGGCGGAGTGGGGTCGGGTCACTCAGGAGTGACGGCCGAGTCTGGCTGTCTTGCGTAACTCCTGCCAGCTGTGGGGTTTTCGCTTTCTTCCGCAAATCCCTGAAGCGGGAGCGAGAGCCCGCCACTCTCAGAGAAAGGGAGATGCCGCCTGCCAGGGGCGCTTCGTGAACCCAGTGCGGCGCGTGGCGGATCGGATCCCTTAGACACACACAGGGACCGCGCTACATCCTTAGGAGAGGAGGGGGAGTTACTTGTCTGAAAGATGTTTCAGTTGCTGGGACTGGAAGAGTTAGGGCAAGAACTACCTCAGTATCTATCCTGTCTTTAGTTTGACTTTTGCAGATTTCATTCATCTTTGAAATAAACGCACTCTTTAACAATACATCTGTCATTTCAGATTAGGCGTAAGAGCTTTTGTCTTCTTCCTGGTGCTTTATGATCTTAAAAACAAATTATCACTCT
>NW_022437061.1:1832059-1914209 GCF_009761245.1 Sapajus apella
TGTGTGTGTGTGTGTGTGTGTTTAATGCAGTGGAGCCAGGGGTTGGGTGCGGGAACAGACCATTGTCAAGGGTCAATTCAGTATTTATTTTAGCACACAGTTTTTCAATCTCCCATCTTTCCCCTCTTTGAAACCTTGGAATATCTCGAACTCTAGTAATTCCAGCAGCATCACTTTTTTTGTTGTTGTGTGGGAGGCTGTGTTTTGATCCATGGAAGTCACTGGGGAGCTACAAAGGGCCTATTGGGCTCCAGCGGTCCGTCTTTTCTAGTACTGTCCCTGGGCAGAAAAGGCCTTAGACACCAAGTTTACTCCCCTAAGCACAAGCAGACGTTTCTGATATATATATATATATCTCAGATTACTAATATAATTGCATTACCATGCCATCCGTATTTACCAGCATCCTGGGATTGGTTCCCTTTAGAGAAACAGCTATCAAGAAAGTTTTAGTTCTAGAGGAATGTCAGTGAAGCATTTCCAAGCCTGTTTAGCTGATGCCTTCTCATTGGATTACTGACTTTTCACCATCAATTTCAATTCCCCACTCCCTTTAAAAATTAAGCCGTAGGCCTACAATTCTCTGTCTTAATTATTGGCGGTGGATGCAGACTTCAGGGATACGTGAGATATTCTGCCACTGATATAAGAAGGGCTGGGAATGGCAGGAGGATAAAGAAGCAGGACTGCCTTAGGAATAGAGAGTTCCCTGGATGCCCTGCGGTAGAGCTCACTTGATAAGGCTCTCCGGGTTGAAGTCTCAACTATACCACTAACTTGCTTCATGAACCTTGGTAATTGGTGCTTTAATTGCTCATGTTTCTCCCCTGTAGAAGAGCTTATAATAGTGCCTGCCTCGCAGGGTTGTTAGAAATATTGATTGTTAACATGTGTAAACCATTAGCGCACGTAAAGTGTTATGTAAAGATTTGTTAAATAACAAAATAGAAGTGGTGTTTTACAACTTTACTGTCATAGGCTGAATGTTTGTGTCTCCTTGAAATTCAGACCTTGAAGACTTGACTCCCTTATGTGCTAATATTAGAAGATGGAATCATGGGAAGTAATTAGGTTTAGATGAGTTTATGAAGATATGGCTCCCATGATAGGATAAGTTCCATTATAATAAGAGGTCAGTGAGCTTTCAAGCTTTGGCTCTCTCTCCCTTTCTGCATTATGAGGACACAACAAGAAGGCCACCATCTGCAAACTGAGAAGAGGGCCTTTACCAAGCATGAAATCTGCCAGCATCTTAATCTTGGACTCCCCAGGCTCCAGAACAGTGAAATAATTTTTGTTTAAGCCACCTAGCCTATGGAATTCTTTTAGAGCCGCTCAATTTGACTAAAACACTTAACTAAACAGAACCACTCTGGTAAAGTCTTATGAATACAGAAAAAAAAAAAAGAAATATTTTCAAAGAAACATCTTCTGATTTATCTTTAAAATTTTTGAGTATCAGAAATTTTAATGAAGCATGCATTTATATTCTTAAGGCATATTAGAATAATTTTTAATCTATTGCTTGTTTGAAATTTTAGTTTCAACCACTTTCTATATAAAATGAAAATTAGTGTAAAATTCTACCCTATCCATTTATTAGAAAAGATTTATGAAATGACTCTGCCTGGGCATTAACAGCTAGCTGCCCAAACTTCTTTATTTTGTGCTAAAGAACTAAAAAACAATAGAAAACATCTGCTTTTAATAATTGCCAGACCCATCCCAAAGTATTGATGTCAGTAAATACTCAGGAAGAGTAAAATTTCTATTTATCCACAGTAACAGCCATGCTAAAACATGAGAAATTTCAAGAATCAGCTCATCATTTGTAGAATTATGTATGTTACTCCTAGAACTTGTTTATTAAAAATTATTTGCTTTTGAGAGGGAAGTAGAATTCTTTTTCTTTTCCTAATATACCACTTTCTGTGATATAACTTATGACAACATCATACCAAGCTTCTGAAGTTTTTAAGAGCACTGGTGTTCTGAAACCTACCATAAGAAATCCCTTCTTGTCTTAACAAAGTTGAGTGCCACTGTTATAGGCACAAGTTGTAAACCCATGCAATTATTAACACAAAGATGCTATCTCTAAAATGGAAGCACAGTTTCCTAAATTCCATTATCTTCTTTAATTTTTATTGTATCTTTCAGATTTGAGTGGTACAATCTAATATACTTGCAAAATCTGGACTTACTGCTCTATGCCGAGCACTGGCATCCTTCCTAATTGGGCAGCAAAATGAGTGGTGTGGCTCTGCTTTACTCTGACTTGCCTTGAAGATTTTCCTGATATAATTTCCAGCATAAACCTTATTCCTCTAGAGGAACAGATTAGAAAGATAAATAAGAATTACAACTGATTTTAGAGGTAGATCTATGGGAGTGGAGATATGGGACTCTGGAATTACAGAATAGAAGACAGATAACAGGACTGATGATAAGACTTAATAGTCCTCACTCTGTTTATGCTTAGTGGCTCCTTTGCTTTCAAGTTTTGCTGCCACCCATACAAAGTGGACAGTGGTACAACACCTTTGTTGTGTCTAACTCCATGAAGAAATACATAATTGACTTAGTTACATACTATGTATATTTCTTGCTATTTTTTTTTTCACTAAAGAAAGAGTTAAGGCAGCCTCTCAATGACCAGAGCCTAGGAATACTTCATAGTATTATAAACATAGCAGTTGACATGTTCTGTGGGGGTTTGTGATTTTTTTGAAAACTGTGGTTTATATTAATTGTGTTAAATTTTTCCTTACTGGCTCTGGCACTCCAGCTTTGGGTTGTGGTCTTGCTGAAGAAAACGTCTTGCTTGTCTGTGGTTCTTTAGTGGGTTGTTAGCTCAGGGTTTGTGACGACCACACATTGAAACATATGCTCTGGAGATAAAGCACCAAAAGAAGAGAAGGGAAGTAATAATTATTTATTAGATTTCAATTCTTAATTATATGCAGTGCTTGAGATTGTCAGTGCACTGTCATTTTAATAATTTCAAGAATGCTGGGAGGCTGGTATCATGAGTCTTATTTTATAGGTAAGGAAACTGGAGTACAAGGTCTTTGAGGTGGAATTAAATTCAAATCCAAGACTGACTGACTCAGAAGCTCATAGGTTTAAAGCCAGTCTTTCTCTAGACGCGGAAGGAAGTGATCGGGGAAGAAGAGGACACGTGAAAGAATCTTAATTAAGTCTATGGAAGATATTTTAGTATTTCTCAACCCTCCCAGAAAATAATGCATTTATTAAAATATTTAATACCATTTGGATTAGGAACCAAACAGACTTGTAGAAGTGATGACAACTAGTAGTGCCCAGAGTTCCAGCAGCCCAGAGAACCTCCTGCTTATTGTGCCATCAGCTGCAAAATTCACTCCATGAAGTTCCCAGTGACTCCCAACACCATATCAGAATCTGACATGAAGATTGAAGGCAGGGTGGGAGTGGTATCTCCCACCTGTAATTCCAGCACTGTGAGAAACCAAGGTAGTAGGATCACTTGAGGCCAGGAGTTCAAAACCAGCCTCAGCAAGGTAGTGGGACCCTGTCTCTATTAAATATATATATATATATATGGCAGATGGTAACGTAGGTAAAAGATTTAGCTAAGCATCTTACCTCTAGCAGCTCTCAAAGTATCTTAGAAGGCACTAATGAGAAGGGAGATACCACTATAAACTGTTAAAGCTTGGTTCTGTCATCAAGAGACTAGAGTAATACTTCAGTACATATAAACTACAAGTCATAATCCACTAGAGGGTCATAAAGTCAATTGTGTGGATTGTAACCAGTATTTAAAAATACAATGGAATAAAATATAATAGGATAGAATTAAAAAATACATATGCCATAATGCATCACATATTATTAGTTAAACTGTTGTGACACTTTTGTGTCTTATACACATGGGTAACTGTGTAAAACTAAACATTTGACCCATAAGATCAAAAAAAGAACTTCCAGGAGTAAAAATATTCCTTCAGAGATGTTAATATATTGATCAGGGCTATGACTATATAATAAGTTCCCATTTTGTAGACAGTATCTGTTGCGAATTTCCAATCAGGAAAAAAAAGAGTTGAAGCACATTCCATTTTAATTTTAATTGCATCACTCCCCAAAAGTTTGCACAACAGGCACTACAGTAAATTGCTGCGTAACCTGAGCTTTTTCCAGCAGAAATGCCAGCTTCGGAGGTTCTTGCTGATAAGGGTGGCTGCTTGGCAGTGTTCTCAGCAGAGTTAAAATGTTAACATAACACCAATGTTGGTTCTTTTAGCAGAATTTGTTTCAGTCCTTTGGTCAATTGGGCCACACCGACGAATTATTATATCCAGCTATGAATATCGCTTGTGGCAGGTACAAAAGGGAAATAAAGAAAAAATTAAACGTTAATACTTTACCACTGGTATCCCACTTCCTTGTGTGTTAATTTTTCAAAAAATCAATCAAACTATTTGTTCAATTTTAACATTCTTTGCTTATTTTTGCCAAAATCTTTGTCTTTGCTAAATGTCTAACTCAACTTATCAAATTGTCTATGATAGTACACAAAAAAGCAATATGCTAATATTAAAATTATAATTATGAATGATTAATAATAATTAAAATGTTATTTTATGCATTTTATAGCTGGAAGAGGGCAGAGATTGTGCATGTGTATGTGTGTGTGTGTGTGTGTGTGTGTGTGTGTGTGTGTGTGTCTGTAACATCTCCTTACACACAGATACAAACTCAAGAGATGGATACCAAAAATATACCCATTTTTCACGTCATGAAACCAAGCTATCTGCCATACTAAAAAATTTGGAACTCAAAATGTGGGTGAAAGAGAAACTTTGAATGTTTATACATAAGTGAGTTGTATTTGTATTTTAGCAAAATAACTCTTGTGTCATTGAAAATAAAATGTAGGGGAAATATTTAGGTTACCTGGGATAAGTTTGATCCTTTCTAGATTGTTTCTAAGATTTCTTATTGTGGCCTCACAATACCCTTTAGTCTTGGATTAATTTGACCCCCATCACTGAGGCAACACCTTTCTGAGAACTGCACATTTGAGCCTGAAGCATGCTTTGACTCTTTCAAGACCAATATTAATCCTATATGCTAATAATGTGATCACATTCCTTGTTTCTATTATAGAATTTTGTTGAATTCAGTAGCATATATAAATTATTTGTTGGATACAAATTGAAAGTCTTTGGACTACCGAGGAGTTTCCATAATAATGTATTTAGCTGGGATGTAATCCTTTTCTTTTACATCTTTATACTCATTTTTTCTCTACTTTGCATACGTATCCATGATAAAAATAGATAGAAAATACAGTTTTGTGAGATAAAACATTATAGCTGTCTTCTATACCTGCAACAATTACACTTGGAACATAAGCAATGACAGAGGCTATATTTTAAATTTTAAGGTCCCAACAGTACCTTACAAAAGTCTAATCTCTACTGTCCTTCAATTCATTTCCTTTAAATCAGATTAAATTGACCATATGCTTTCATCCACTAAGGAGAAAACTACTCAATCTCAGTCATTATTGTAGCTCCCAGACCACACTGTCTGAAAATAAAAAAGTTCCCGAGGGATATATGCAGAGCAAACTACGTAGGGCCGTCCAGCTGTAGTTTGGCTGATATTGTTTTCCATAAAAGGATGAACATTGACGTGGTCATTTTAAGTGCAGCACTGTGCAGCTTTTATCCATTCCGTAGCACAGAAATCTTCGCTAAGGTTGGTAATAGCAGTGCTTGCTAGTCTCTTAAGTACAAATACAGTCATGTTTCCAGAGTCCTGTCACCTCCCTGGAAGGAGAGAGCAGCGAGGAGAAACAAAATTGTTAATTTTGGCACTGTGTGAAACGTTGTGACTGCCTCTTTTCCCCTCCCACTCCTCCCTCCCTGTGCACCCAGCCAAGGAACAGGTGAAGGATAGCTCATGAGCTCAAAAAGAAGGGGAGACCTTGAGAGTGGTAAGAAAAATAAAATAAAATAATGAAAGATTCTCAAGAGAGGGAAAAGAGAGGCGCATCCAAGGAATTTGAGGCTACTTAGCTAACTTCGAAAGTCTGGCCAACTGGTAATCCAAGATTCAGGAATGAAGATTTTGAAATGAGAAATAAAATTAAAGTAGCTGAAATGGTGAAATGGAGACTAGGAGCTACTTCTGTACTCCAGAACCCTTCTGGTTCTACATTTTCTTCTTGCCTCATTCAGTTGTTTACCAAACTAACATTCAGGTTATGTGGGACATTGACTATGCTGTCTCTCCTCTTCCTCAGTGCAGTTCTAAGGTTACACGTATACTCAACCACTGGACTTATTTATTAAATGGCAACCATATTTCCAGGATTGAGGGAGACACTGAGATCCAGAAATCAAAGTGTCTATTCCTTCCCTCACAAGAGCCACACTCTGATTGAGCAGACAGGGATGTCACAGGTGATAAAAACTCAGGGTTTTTTTTTTTTTTTTTTTTTTTTTTTTAAGATGGGGTTTCACCATGATAGCCAAGCTGGTCTTGAACTCCTGACCTCAGGTGATCCACCCACCTAGGCCTCCCAAAGTGTTAGGATTACAGGCGTGAGCCACCGCGCCCAGCAAAACTCAGTGTTTATGCCAGACATTACATATGATTACTTGGGATATGTAAGGAACTGGGGATAAAAAGAAGGGTAAAATACTGAACTCATTCTTAAAGTGCGTACATTCTAAAATGTAGAAAAGACAATTTTTTTTTTAAAAAAAAAGGATATCATGTTATGGTCAGTTCCGTATGGGGTCCATTACTGCTCTTAGACCCAGGAAAGAAGGTCCTCCTGTCCTGAGCCTAAGCTTCAGAAGATCTATCACAACCTTGCAAAAAACCCACAAATGTACTAGAGAACCCAGGGACACTTCTGCCACCTGAGGAACTAGACCCTAGTGTGGGCACCAAATGATCCTTAATCTCCTAAACTTCTTTAACACTAGATATTCACTCTCTTGATTAACAAAATTCAAGCCCAAGGCTGAGATCCCAGAAGGACATAGTGGGGAGCCTAAAGAATAATGATGGTGGTGGTTGAGCTCCCTTCTGTTCTCTTTGGCTCTGGAATGCCTGCAAGGAGCTTAACATATGTTTGCAAACCAACATTTTCACAAGGAGCTTGTTCTAAGAAGCTTGGAAAAAGTCAAGAGGACCATGTATCCTTACTGCCAACTATTTCCCCATTTTCCACATCTTTTTCTGAGATCAGTTAACAAGCATAACCCTAAGGAATCAGTCCACCAGATGCTTTTTAATTGATTCTGAAACCTCAGTGTCTGGGTAGCTAACCACAAATGACATATTACAATGTGTGAATATAGCATCAAATGTTGCATGCTTTGTTTCTATATTGAAGTAATGCTTTAGGAATCTTATTGTCACTGCATTAGAAGAGTGAAATCTCTCCAAATTTAAGTGAATTATAAATAAATGTAAGAATTAAATGATTCATGCATCATCTAAAATGGCACTATTGTCTGTAGAACAAAAATTATGTGACAATTTCAATTATAAAAATGTAATTACTTATTTTGCTGGTCAAGAAAAATAAATTTTATACAATAAATATATAATAAATCTTAAGTTATGTATGATCTTATTTTGTATGCACCCTGACATTCTCTAATAACAGAATACCCAGATATGGAATTGCAAATTCACTTATCTCTGATATTTTGCTGATTCTCATCATATAAAATCCATAGCTTTATATATTTTTTAAATGTTGTTAACATACAGTCATGTGTCACATGAAGATCAGAATACATTCTGCAAAATCTGTCATTAGGGTGTTTGCTCCTTGTGTGAACATCATAGAGTATGCTTACTTAAACCCAGATGGTATAGCCTACACCACACCTATGCTAGAAGCTCTATTCTATTCTCCTAGGCTACAAGGCTGTATAGCATGTTACTGTACTAAATACTGTAGGCAACTGTAACACAATAGTATTTAAACATATCTAAACACACGAAGTATACAGTAAATATATATTAATAGTACTGTAATCTCATGGGCTCACCATTGTGTATTCCATCTGTCGTTGACCAAAATATCATTATGCAGTGCATGACTGTATATCTGTGAAGATAGGAAGATAGAACTCATTTTATTTAACATTTTCTTAGCTAGTTAAGAAAACATTAAATATTTAGACAGAGAAACATGGGCCTCTCTGAACTCTCTCTCTCTCAGATTCCATAGTTGTTAGATATGACCTCATGAAGCATTGAAGGAGTACATATGGAAGAAAATTCTGAAAAATTATCCTAAAACAGATGACTGAAAAGATGAATTTGGGAAAAAAAATCTCGGTTATTATATTTCAATTTGTACTAATTTTGATACCCCTCAGAGGAATTTGTATGTTTCTGAACAAGAATTACTTCTGTTTTTATCTACACTTAGAGTTCATTTTATAAATGCCTGGAACACAACAGAGCTTAATAAATTAAATAGGACATACTTGGGAAAGAAAGGAGAGTGTAAATGATATGTTTCAATAGTTAAGATATCAGGTGAGAAAGCCATTAATTTTAACTAAAATTAACATTTTAAGTAAAGTCATTTTATGATAACATAGGACAATAGAACATGATTAAGAAAAACAAAGAATCAGCATTTCTTGATTCTTCAATAGGTCCTTGAAAAACTACAACCACAAGGAAAACCCACTGTTTGATGGCTTAAGATCCTGTTCCACTGTGCTGACATTTGTCAAGGCACTTAAATTGTTTGGTTTAAGAAAATCCTTTGTTTCCCCACTATTAATTCAAAGAATATGCTTATGTTTGTTCATTGAAGAGTTTCTAAATGTTAGAATTTCAGTAGCAGGAAATTAATTTCTCAACTTGTACTTTCACATAAGAGGCATCAAATTGTTCATGTGTTAATAGGCTGACAGCTATTGTTATTTCCTGGTGGGACACTTTCATAGTCAGAAGAAAAGAAGGCTGAACACCAGGTGCTGTTTATCATGTGGTTTGATATACATTTTTGAAGGTCTGAGGTTTACACTGAATTTATAAAACAAGCCACTGAGTCTAACAGAGAGAAATCTAGATTCTAGAACAAGGTTGTGGAGTCAGATGGTTAGGCCAACAGTGTCTGCTGTGCTGAACCTTTGGCTACCACTTCTCTCTCACATGCACTGAGTCAGAAAATCTTATTTTGTGGGCTGTAGCTACTTGTCAGGCTTATGACTCAATAAGCTGAAATATTAGCCAAATGAAATATTGTTGAGCAATTCAGACTCCTCACTCATAGCACATACAGTGTTGAATATAGTCATCTGTACCTTCAAATCTGCTGGTCATGATTCCACTAAGAACCGCAGAAAAGAAGAAAGAGGAGAAACAGTCTGATCTTAGCTGCCAAGGGCACCAGGATGCCAGCATGCTAGAGTCATGCTGGTTTCCCCCTTCACGGAAGTGACAAGCTCATTACAAATTTATGCAAATATGACATGGAAAATAATTTCTTGAAGAACATTTCTTTTGTCATATGTTTCCTGGTTTTCTTCTGGCATGGCCTGTGAATGATATCAGTTTATTTTAGAGTCTAGCATCCAATATTCCTGGAAGCTAGGGCTAAGGAATGTTCATTTCACAGGAAGGCCAAGGTCTGAGATGCAAAGCTGATAGTAAGTGAGGCCCCAGGGCAGGTTGAGGACAGGAAGTGGTTTCACTAACATTCCTTTCCTTTCTCTCCCTGACCACTCCCATCTCAGAGTGGCCAAAGATCACTGAAGTAATAGTAATAATTGTCATCTAAACCTCAGAACAGAGGTGTCTGGCACTTGAGAGTTGATCCACTTCAATTTATTCAAGCTCCCACTAAAAACAATGTCATTTTGACTTACAGGATATGAATACCAATTCCCTAAAGCAAAGCATAGTGAGAATTTCAGTAAAAGAAAAGAATACCCCAGAAGAAGTATTCAGTAATTGAAGAGTCAACATCCCAAGGGTCCTATAGCAGCTCACCCTTGGTCAGTGAGAGCTATGCAGTCAGCCTCACTTACCTCATTGCTGCGCTCTGGCCAGCTCATCTGGGCTTACAAGAGCAGTTTGATAAACGGTCAGGAAATTTGATAGCCAGTTATTGACTCTTGGAAGCATAATTTTGGCCACAGTGGGAGTGTTTATAGAAATCAGCAAATGCTACAAATCTGATTTAAAAAAAAATTTGAAAGCTGTCTTACCAACACACCACTGCTTATAGCTCTGCAGGAACATAATTTGAATGAACTTTATCCTGTTTTTCCTCCCCTTATAGCCTCTGTCCTCTGCCCTCATTATTCTCTGCTGGGATCTCTTGGACATTTTTTCCCCTTTAGCTGGTTTTCTCTTTCACTCATTGATTTTTCCTGGGTTTCACCATCTAGGCAACTCTCACGCACAGAAAATTCTTAGGAGTTGTTCTCACCGGACTGATAGCAATGCCACTTTTATTTATTATTATTATTGTTATTATTTGAAACTAAATAACTAACTAAAAAGCAAAGACTCTAGGAATGAAATACTAAAAGATGAGGACTTTTTTTCCTCTGGATCGTAAATCTGGGCATTCTATGCCTACATGTCCTAGGGCTCATGAAGCATTCTATTTTGCCCCAAATTACTATTAATAGGTACTAAGTGAGAATTTGATATCTCTTCCTATCAGCCAGAATCTCAAAATGCATTATCTTTTCTAACCAACAACTGAAGCTTGCGTGCCCTAGCAATTAAGTGTGTGTCTGCAGGAGGCTTAAATATTCCTATGTGAACGTGGAAAGTAATACTGTATTTTAGAACTTAAGGGATCTTAGAAATAATCTAGTTTAATTTGCTCATTAGTCTGGTAAGTAAACAGAGGTTCAGAGAGATTAGTAGTTAGTGGTAGAATCAGTACTAGAATTCAGATTCCTGGCTTCCTCTTCTGGACATTTTCAATTCTGCAACAATGTCTATCTTATTTAACATTATAATTAGGACCAAGATAATCTTCATTTACTGCAAAAAATATTTTTGACTACCAGATATATTTCTATGTGCACTTATTTTTTTACTAGGTACTGTTCCAGGAGTTGAGGCTACTGAGAACTCCACTTTTTTTTCTCCACTTTTCAGGGCATTCTTTTGAGAACTAGGTCTATTTGTATTGGCATGACTTACCTCTTTGATCCAGGAAATTCTTACATAGAAAATAAAACTAAGCTCATGGAGAACTTTTCCATTTGCTTCAGGTAATTCTCATAAGTCAGTTTATCTAGGACATCAGTTTGCACACCTGAGCTAGCAGATCACTCCTCAGACAAGTTTGCTTGTTCTAGCAAGACCCTCGCTGCTTTTGTCCACCAACTCTAACTATCATGCCAGCAACTGTGCCCAATTCCAGTCCTTTCCATACCTTGTCAGATCAGTTTTAATTTGAGCCCAATTCTCTGAACATCCTCCTTCTGAGATACTAAAATGTTGTCAGAGCATTGTTCCTCCTATTGAGTAATTCTAATAAATTTAACTTTTCCTGATTGAAAGGTTTTTTTTTGTTGTTGGTGGTGGTATTTCTGATGAATTGGCAATTGATATGTTCTATTGGAGACTAGAACATAAGAATGGGGAAGGTGATATTTATAATAATCTGTATGGGTATAGTTAGGATCTTCACATGCCATGCTATGTAGTGACATAATTTGACTGGGAAATGGCTGTTTAAATTGGCTATACTGATAGCAACAGGAGATAGACAGATTCTTAAGCAGACAGGGATGTGTCCCGGTAAAACCTGAGCTCCAAGTCAAAGACAGCCTGAAGCCTGAAAACTGAGCTGCCAGTTCTGGATAGAGTCCATGATCAGAGTGAGAACTGTCTCGATGCCTTTTAACCAATCTATTGATGCTTTTTCCAGGCCCACCCCTGGACCAATCAGCATACACTTGCTCATTCTGAGCAAATACAAACCCCAGACTCAGCCTTACAGACAGCTACTTGCTTTTGGGTCCCCTCTGACACAGAGGACTACCCACTTCAAGTCCCCTCTTGTGTCGAGAGCGTTTCTGTAACTCAATAAAATTATTCTCTTCCTTGCTCACTTTCCAGTGTCTGTGTGTGTCATTCTTCTTGGTCATAGGACAAGAACCCAGAACCTGCCAAATGGCTGTAACACATATTCCTGCTCACTTAGTTACAGGAGTGAAAAAAGGCACTGGGTGCCACATGCCCCTATTTACTGAGCTGCAGACAGCAGGAACAAATGAGCTGTAACACAACACAACCCCATTCTCCAAGCTGCAGGCAGCAGGAAGAGATGTAACATGCGTCCATCCTATGAGCTGAAGACTCAAAGAAGTGAAGCAGCTAGGTACCAGTCCCTCCTGGCCGGCCTCCTGAACTACAAAAGCCACAAAATTTCTTGAGAGCTTGGACCTCAGGATTCCCCAGGCAAGCATTTTAACATCCCTTGAGGCTCCACAGATGCGGCATCTCTGAGTTTTCAGATGTCACCACATTTCCCTCATCTAGACTCTGGCTCCCAATGCAGAAGCCACCGGTGGCATGCCCAGTTTAGCCACAGGTGAAGTAACAGTAACAAATGAAAGAAGATTCTGTTGTATGGTCAAAATGATGAAAGAGACCTACATGATTTTATGAAAAGTTGTCCTTAGCTTCGGATCAGAGCTTTTTCTTTCCTTGACACTAGTGGTATTTTGGACTAGGCATATTGGTATCTTTCTATCTTTCTGGATCTCCACTCAAATTACACTCAGGTCTGCTACATTACAATTAGCTTGTTAGGTTTTATTTCATTAAATTTGTAAAGAAAGCCACATTTTGTTTTCTCTTTTGTAGATAGTAAAAGCAAAGTTCATGTGGGAAATGTTTGGCAATAGCTGATTCATCCTCAGGGTAACAATATTCTATAACTTCTTTCATCTTGAGGCCTCTGTGATAGAAATGCTTGGAGAAAGGGATTTTAAAGGGAGATTCTGAAATCCTTGGGAAATTCCACAAGTGGACAGGGCTTCATAGCCAGGGTAACAAATGATATTGTCTAGGAAACAGTGAGTCATGGCATGCTTAACTTAGAATGGAGCCAACAGAAGGAACCTGGCCTTGGACACAGGAACTCTTGGCTGCTGAGCCAGAATGACTGTGAAAGACCAACACTGTTCAGCAGATTTTTCTTGAGTATTTACTATGTGTGAGGTGCTTGGGATTCAGAATTCAGCTACTATTGTTAAGAGGAAAACAATCAGGAAGTCAGTTAAGAACATCTGCAGCAGGTTTCCAGGCTACAGGGTACAGAAAGGTTCCCAGACCAGGGGGAACAAACCTTCAGCTCTTAATCCATACAGGGAGGTAGAGGGTGAAAGAATGACATTTCAGGAAGTGCTCAAGCAGGGGTGCTGCTTGGGTTGAATTTTAAAGAATGCATAGGTTATACCATGCCAACAAAGGGAAGGGTATTCCAGGTGGAGGAAATGGAATGAAAAAAGACTCACAGGTACAAGAATTTCAAAGGCTGAAGATGAGGGTAGGAGGAGGGATAGACAGAGCCAGAGAAGAGCCTAGAGAGACCAGAGGGGCCAAGTAGAGAAATGTTTTGATCAAAGTCAGGGGAGTAAACTATATGCTCTAAAAAGCATGGCATGAAATTGGACATTGAAGGTTAAAGCCGGGGAAGGCAGTCAGGTTTACATTTTAGAAAGTTCACTTGGCAGGATGTAAAGGAGGAGAGCTTTGGTTCAGAGATTTGCATAGTGGTCTGGGCCACAGAAAGGAGGACTTGGCTTAGCACAGTGGGGTTAGGAAGGAGGAGGAACTCCACTAAAAAGTTTAATTTTAAAAAATTAGGTAAAAGTACATGTTGTAATACTTCAGAGATGCAAGAGAAGTAGAAATACTGACATGTAAATCATGAAGTGGAAGTATTGACGCTGAGAAATACCAACAACATGACATAAAATCGTGTGTACTATAAAATCTTAGTTTTGTAGCATATACACAACACACAGGATTGAAAGGAAATGCATCGAATCCTCAATAGTCATAATCTCTGGGTGGTGAGAGGACAGACCCTTTTTCCTTTTTTACACTTCTCTATACCCACACTGAATTATATTTGCTATAAGAAACTACAAGAATTGTTAAGAAGGAGAGGATAGAAGGAAGAAAAAGATGGAAGAAAAAAATGAAACGAAGGAATTACGGAAGGAAGACAAAAGAGGTTTGAGAGCTGCTAAGGAGATTTCCTCAATGATATAAGGGAAATACAGGTTCCACAAAGTGAAGTGGAGTCATGATTCCTACAGAAGCCCTTTAACAAAGCAGATATTGCAGGCTATAGAGCCAGCATGGATATATACAATGTAGGGGGAGTATCCATGTGGTGGGGGTTGAGGTAGCAGAGTAGTTATGTCCTCCTGTCTGTCCGTTGTTTAGCTGTGGCTGCCGATGTGACTAGAAGGAGAATGTGCAAGTTAAAAAAAAAAAAAAAAGCAGTATTTTTTTAGTCTAATTTCTTGAACAGTGGCTGCCCTGCTGGAGTAGGGCCCATGACTGGCCACCTAGCTCTGCTCAGTCCTTGTCCTACTCCAGGCTCTTCTTCCCTGACGTGAGCATTTGATGTCCTGGTTGCTTGTATATGTTGAAAATTTGAATGTGTTGAAACAGAACATTGTGGTAAATGCCCAGTCATTAATTGCCTTGGCAGCTGCTAATTATTTTCTGAGGCTTTGGAAAATGAACAATAATACTCATAATTACACTGAAAGAATAATGACAATGATAATTTTTAAAACGGGCCATACTATATATTTGCCAAAGAACCTAGATCAATAACTTCCCTGAGCACATGTTCAAAGGTTCAAATATTTGGGGTCATTTCTTTTCAAGAAGAGTCAGTCAGTGACCTGCAAGTCCATGCAGCAACTTCCCTCATGAGAGCTGCCTCTGCAGCAGCTCGGGGGTTCTGAAGGAGAGAGCACATGGATGTAAATGCTCTTTGATCCCGAGGACTGCCACCTCTTCTTCTCACCCATAGCTTTTGTCTGAAGAACTCTATGCTCAACCCTAATTCTCAGTTTCTCTATCAACTCCCACCAAACAAACACAAAGTCCTGTCCATTTGCTCCCATAGACCCTATACATATCCATGTTATAACCCTCTGATGACTACATTTTACTTGCCTGTTCATATCCTCACTAGATTGAAAAATCTATAAAGGAAGAAATACCTTATTTATATATCTTCCTTACAGGTCTTTCCTATATAGCCTAGTTACTGTGGTACTTATAACTCCTACCACAGTGCTTGGTACATTGGATGTTGAAAACGTATTCGTGAAATTATGAATAACACTGATTATATTAACATTATGAAGTTAATGAGCAAATAATTAAGTTTAGTAAAATATCAGAAGTTAAACATATAAAAAAACTAAACACTTATAGAATAAATGTTTGCTTTTCTTGTCTAGTGAGCACATTAATATAGATTTTAACCCTCTTTTGACCTCCTCTGACTCACACACAAAAGATACATATGCCTCAGCTGTTCATGGGTGCTAGATAAAAATAAAGTACTTATTAATTGTAACTACCTCAAAGGCTCTTCACCAGTGCACATTATACCGGAAACTGGGACTTTTCTTATAAAACAAAATAAACAACAGTAGGAATAGAGCAAAAGCATTTCATTCACATTACAGTCTGAATTGCTTTCCCTGTAAATTCATGCATTAAAGTCTGAATCCTCAGTACACCTCAGAATATGACTGTATTTAGAGATAGGGCCTTTAAAGAGGTAGTTAAGGTTAAACGAGGTCACATGGATTGATCTTAATCTAACATGATTGGTGTCATTATAAGAAAAGGAAAAGACACCAGAGATGCATACACTCAGAGAAAAGGCCATGTGAACTGAGGTCCCGAACCCCTGAGCCAAGAACTGATAGCGGTCCATGGTTTGTTAGGGGCCGTGCCATGCAGCAGGAGATGAGCCACAGGTGAGTGGGCAAAGCTCCATCTCTATTTACAGCCACTCCCCATTGCTCACATTACCTCCTGAGCTCTGCCTCCTGTCAGATCAGTGGTGGCATTAGATTCTCATAGGAACACAAACACTATTGTGAACTGCACATGAGAGACATCCAGGTTGCATGCTCCTTATGAGAATCTAATGCTTGATCATCTGAAGTGGAGCTGAGGTGGTGATGCTAGCTCTGAGGAGTGGCTGCAAATACAGATTAACATTAGCAGAGAGGTTTGACTGCACAGAGACCATAATAAATTAGTTGCCTGCAGACTCATATCAAGACCCTATCAGTGAGTGGCAGGTGATAATAAAGCTGCATCTGTTGGGTGGCTTTATAGTGGCAAGCGAATTGATGTACTTCAATTGTACAGCTGCATTTGGTGGCAGGCTCTAAGTCAGAATCCAACACTTATTTTAGTCCATGTGTATCCTGCCCATTATTTGATTTACCACTTCCATCTGCATCTCTTTCCTGTACTGCACACTTGTCTCAATCACAGGTTTGGTAAGCCTACATGCTAACCCTAGCCAAAATGAATAAAAACAATGATCATTGGAATTTCTTTGAAAAGGGGGAAGAGCCAATGATGAGACAGCAGATGACTCTAATACTGCCAACAAAAAGAAAGCTGCATTTAAAAGAAAATACCATGAGTCCTACTTAAATTACAGGTTCATTGCACCAGGTGATTCACATTCTCCAAGTTCTCTTTGTATAATATGTGGCAACTGGCTATCCAATGAAGTTGTGAAACCTTCAAAACTGCTTCACCACAGGGAGACCAAGAACCCTGCATTAAACAAGCCTTTGAAGTTTTTCAAAAGGAAAAAACAACATGAGCACGAAGAACAGAAGCAATTACTGAAGGTCACCATTTCATCAAATGTGTCTGTACCAACAGCATCATTTGTAGTGGCTAACCACACTCGTAAAGCTAAGAAGTCCTTCACTGTTGGTGAAGAGTTGATCCTGCCTGCTGCTAAGGACATATGTCATGAACTTTTAGGAGAGGCTGCAGTTTAAAAAGTGCCATGTGTTTCTCATTTGACAAATACCATACATAAATGATTTGATGAAATAGTAGAGAATGCTGAGGCACAATTGTTATAGGGAGTAAATGAGCCACTGTGGTACACAATCTGGGTTGACAAGTCTACTATTGTTGATAACAAGGCAACAGTGCTTATTTTTGTGCAATATATTTTTCAGAAGATGTGCATGAAGATATGTTATGTGCACTTTTGTTGCCAACTAACACCGTAGCTTCAGAACTATTCGAGTCTTTGAATGAGTACATGTCAGGAAAGCTCAATTGGTCATTTCGGGTTGGTATATGCATGGACAGACCAGCTGCCATGATTGGACAGCTTTCTGGTTTCACTACTTGGGTCATTGAGGTCACTTCTGAATGTGAAACTTCACACTGTGTCATCCATAGAGAATGTCAGCTGGCCAAAAATTGTCACCTAAATTTAAAAACGTTTTGCAAGATGTGATTAAAATTATTAACCACATTAAAGTGCATGCCCTTAACTGATGTCTGTTCATGCACCTCTGCAAGCAGGTGGACACAGAGCACACAAGTCTTCTCTTGTACACAGAAGTGAGATGGCTTTCTAAAGATAGATCACTGGCTTGAATGTTTGAGTTACTAGAGCCACTCCAGAGATTTCTTTTAGGTAAATAGACACCACTGACAGCACATTTCAGTGACATAGAATGGGTTGCAAAACTTGCTTGTGTGACATATTCAACCTGCTCAGTGAACTCAATCCTTCATTTCAGGGGAGAATGACAACTGTGTTCAAGCTGGCAGACAGAGGGGCTGCATTCAAAGCCAAAGTGGAATTATGGGGGCAAAAAGTGAACATTGAAATTGTTGACGAGTTTCAAAATTAGCAAAGATTTTGAAAATGACTGAGCCATGGCCTTTTTTCTCCCAGCTGGTGCATGATCATCTATCTCAGCTTTCAAAAAGAGTTTAAGCAAAAGAGTTTAAGCATTACTTTCTAACTACAAAAGACCCTAGAACTGGGAAGGAATGAATCTGTGACCCATTTGTAAATAAGCCAAGTAAATTGACTTTGTCAGTTTAGAAGACGATCAACTACTTGATATGGCAAATGACAATGGCCTTAAAAGTATGTTTGAGACAACTTCAAATCTCCGTACATTGTGGATTAAAGTCAAGGTGAAATATCCCAGGATTGCCACAAAAGTGCTGAAAACCCTGCTTCCATTTTCAACATCCTATCCTTGTGAAGCAGGGTTTTCTGCAGTGACAGCAACCAAAATGAGATTACAAAGTAGACTGGATGTAAGCAACACACTTCAGGTGTCACTGTCTCCCATCATCCCCAGACAGGACTGTCTAGTTGCAGGAAAACAAGCTCAGGGCTCCCACTGGTTCCACATGATGGTGAATCATATAATTATTTCATTATATATTACAGTGTAATAATAATAGAAATAAAGTATACAATAAATGTAATGCCCTTGAATTATCCGTAAACCATCCCCTCACCCCAGTCGATAAATAAATAGTCTTCCATGAAATTAGTCTTTGATGCCAAAAAGGTTGAGGACCATTGCTTGTGAGGACACAATGAGAAGGCAACTGTCTTCAAGGCAAGGAGAAAGCCCTCAGAAAAAATCAAACCTATTGACACCTTGATCTTGGACTTACAGCCTCTAGAACTGTGAGAAAATAAATTCCTGTTGTGTAAGCCACCAAGTCTGTGGTATTTTGTTATGGCAGCCCTAGCAAACTAATATATTCAGCAATTCTTTTTTTTTTTTTTTTGTTTCTAGGGCCTAAACATATTTTAATGTCCTACTTCCTGGGGAGAAATTCTTTTAATTATTTTTTGTGTATTTGGAAATAGAGGTTGTATTCCAAGTTGTAGTTTACTATAAAGAACTACCTGATGCTGGCTAATTTATAAGGAAAGGAGGTTTAACCGACTCACAGTTCTGCAGGCTGTACAGGAAGCAGGGCTTGAGAGGCCCAGGAAGCTTATAATTATGGTAGAAGAGTGAAGGGGAAGCAAGCACATCTTCACGTGGTGGCAGGAGAGAGAGTGAGCGAAGGGGGAAATGCCACACACTTTTAAACCATCAGATCTCATGATAACTCACTATCATGAGAACAGGAAGGGGGAAATCCACACCCATGATTTAATGACCTCCCACTAGGTACCTCCCCCCAATACTGGGAATTACTATTCGACATGAGATTTGGGTGGGGACACAGAACCAAATCGTATTGGACATATAACAAAATGTACTGAGAGGTACACAATAGCACCCTGGAATATTGCTGCCCAAAATGGACCTAATCATAAGGAAACATCAGATAAATTCAAATTGAGAAATTGTCCCAGAATAAAGAAGACTAAAGAAACATGACAACTAAATGCAATACTTGAACCTACATTGGATTCAGAAACCATTTTATCTGTCTATTTATCCATTTATCCACCTGTCAAAGAAAAGGATGTTATTGGGATAATTGTCATAATTTGAATAAAATCTATAGATTAGGTATTAGCATTGCATCACCATTAATTTCCTAGTTTTGATAGCTGTATTTTGCTTTTATAAGATAATTTTCTTGTTCTTAGGAAATAATGGAAAATCTGTGCAAAAAATATTCTGGAATTCTTAGACCCTTCTTTCAATTTTTCTATATAAGTTTATTTCAAATATAACTGTTATAAAATTAGAACTTCAAATAAAAATAATCAAATTCAGAGGTGTGTACATTTAACAAAGTAGTTATACTAAATTAGGTTAAATTTTAACCTGCTGAAAATCTGTTAAGAGACCTGGGAGTGTTTGTTTCTGTCAGGGTCAGTTTCAAAGTGCATAGTGGCATCCTGAATTTTGTGTAATTTCCAGTAACATAGTGCAAGAATGAGTATCTACACACATTTCGTGTTGCAATAATATAAAAAGCCTCAGGAACACGCCAGCCAGTACAAGTCCCCAGAGACAGCTAAGCACTCCAGTGTCCAGGGGCTGTGGGAAACTGGAAAGAAACCAGCTAGGGTCAACGTGACTTCCAAGCTGGCTGTTGTGCGGCTGCTCTCTTGGCAGTTGCATGCTTTCTATAGCACTGTATGAAGGTAGGCTCATCTTTCTAATCAATAGCATTTTCTTTTGTCTAAATGTGATTCTCAGAAAACGAAGATATCAAAAATGTTTTGAAATTTGCTTATTGAAACTAAAAAAATTCTCTATTCACATTCATTTGATGTTGGAATGACTACAAAATAACTTTTGTGGGCCTTAGACATTTTTATGTTTGTGGGACCCTCAGCCATCATAATATCAACACTTAAAATTATTTTTGATGTAATTTAAAATATTTCAATGTTTTTTCTGTTTTAGGCAAATTTTAGGAGATTTTTGTGGGCTCTAAAAATGTTATATTTTTCTGTTGTGAGAAAAAAGTAACATTTTGATAGACTCTAAAACTTGATGTTTTTCTTCTGACTTTAAAGGCAATTAAAACAATTTCATGGGCCTCTAAACTTATTGTGGGCCCTAGGCACTATGCCTAATGTGCCTAAGGCATAAGTCAGCTCTAATTTGCATTAAATTTGGAATTATTTAGGTTCTATCTCTATACCTCTCAGAAAACTGTAATATTTGCATCTATGTAGACATTTAGTTGCTAAAATTCAGAACATGTCCTATAATACATATTATATGTCACTATATATACTTATATTCATTTAAAATTTACATAATATTCCATTGGGGGACACAGGTGGTTAATATTGCTTATTAAAATTGAACTAGGTAATCATGTGTTTTTACTTAGTGTTCTACTGACAAAGGCTCAGATAGTAATCATTTTCTGACTGTTTTGAAGACTTCTGATGGACCCTAGACCATCCTAAGGTCCTGCTGTATAACAAATAATGTGTTTTTAGCATGTGTCTTCTGTATTTCCTTTTTTATTTTATCAGCATTAAAAGATTTTTTTTTTTTAATGGAAAACGTTTTTGTAAAAAAGCTATGTTTCTGTTAACTCTTTCTGAAGGTTATATTTCTATTGATAAGATCATTGTTTATCTCCTGCAAATAGCATTATAGCATCATGAAGAATACTGTAAAATCAAATAGAATAAAAGTGCCATATGGACATAAAATATTATTTTTAAAATATTTATAGTTTTATATATTTATATATACTCGTATATTTGTTTTATATAGACATTCAAAATAGCGAGAATCATTTTGAAAGAAAGGAAACTAATGTCAAGGATTGACCTAAAATTAGTCTATCTGTAGTAATCTATTTCTTTAAGGCATTTCCCATGGTCCTCCAAATCATCATATTCAAATTTAAAGGGTATCTAGCAGGGTTGTGCCCTTTGATGGAAGCAGTCCTTACTTCCTTGCTTTTTTCACTGCTTCCATAGTGCCAAGTCTTAGAACAGTACCACAATGCCAGCACATAAGGACACATTTTATACCTTTTCATACCAAATTTATTAAAAGAACTCAGAATTATTCAGAGTGGATTATGTTATAAAAATTAAGAAATCATGTAAGTACTTTCAAAAGTGCTTAGTTATTTTGCTTCTGTACGTGTAGACTGTTTAGATGCTGAGAGTACAATTGTAAACAGAACAGCAAAAAAAAATTACATCTTTACAAATAACATGATACTGATATCTGGTTAGTTTTAGCAATTGTGTCTCCTTTGCTTCTGAATTCCAGAGCAATACTTTCATTTCTTGATATAAGCAAATTCTAAAACACAGTGTGGGGAGGTAGATAATCTGACATTTTGCAGAGTTAAAGTAATTAGAGAAACACAAGCAAGTTTCTAAAATGATAATTAAATTTGAAATGGGAATTAGCATGAGTGAAGCAACATCCAAGTCCATGAACCTGGAAACCATCATTCTCAGCAAACTGACAGAAGACCAGAAGATCAAACACCGCATGTTCTCACTCATAGGCGGGTGTTAAACAATGAGAACACATGGACACAGGGAGGGGAGCACTACACACTGGGATGAGTTGGGGGGAAATAGGGGAGGGACGGCGGGGGGTGGGAAGCTGGAGAGAGATAGCAAGGGGAGAAATGCCAGATGTAGGTGATGGGGAGGAAGGCAGCAAATCACACTGCCACGTGTGTTCCTATGCAACAATTCTGCATGTTCTTCACATGTACCCCAAAACCTAAAATGCAATAAAATAAATAAATGGGAAAAAAAAAATTAATCCAAGTAATATGACTTTAGGTATCCTGAGAATTCCTTTCGCTGGGAAAGCTGGATTCAAAAGCCTTTGGCAAAGTAAATGGGGATCCTGCAGCTCCCAGAAAATTGTGAAGAAATTCTGTTGGGATCATAACCATTTACTACTGAGCCAAATGACCATGATATCCAATTGCAAAGGAAGATCTAAAACCAGATAAGTAATTTACCTCAATAGTCTTTTTCTTTCTTTAGTGTGAAGCTTATTCATAAAGAGACCTCTGCCTGGACATACAGCAAATGTGGGTACAGAAGGTGGTGCAGATAATCTGAAGGAGGTGAGTTAATTTTTCCCAATTTCTCAAATATATAATTTGCCATGAAACTAATAAGAAAGATTAACAAAAGTCATTTTAATAAATTTATCTAATGGAATCTCACTTTTATTTAAGGGCTTCTACTTAAAAGCTTTTTTTTTTTTTCAATTATAGAAAAAAATACTGGCAATAGTAATTTGCTTTTTTAATAATTGAAAACGTAGAGCAATGTAGCAAACCTCAAAGAGTATTGATTTCACAAAACAAAAGCATAGCAAAATTATTTTATTCTCTATTAATTTGTTTTTAAAATTTTACTTTTCTTTAGAAACAAGGAAAAATGATTAAGAAAAATTTAAAGACCATTCTTCCATGGCTTCCAACCATTTCTTATTAAATATGTTAACACAATATGAAGTGAATAAAATTTAGAGCTATAACCTATGCTATTGGATACCCACCCATTTCATCTGATCTGCACCACTACAGTGCTCAGTGTTTTATCGTCCAAGGGCTGTATCTGATTACCAGAGTCCACTATACTAGCAAGGCCCAGGTTGGAAATATTGGAAAATTAATCCCTGGAAGCAGGCTTTAACTAATGACCCACTAAAGCAGTGTACTGTAAGTCCTCATTTAACCTCATCAATAGATTTTTGGAAACTGTGAATTTAAATGAAATGGCATAACAAAAGAGATTTTACATTAGACTAATTGATAGAAATAATAGTTAAGTTCCTAAGGCTTATTTCAGGTCACAAAAACATCATCAAACTCCTAAATAAAGATCAAAATACTTCTAATATTAAACACTGAAATATATGTGAACTATATATACATTACAGAAAGATTAATAAAAACAAGATAATTACTTAATTTTTGGTGAATCTGTGAGTGACAGAGGTCATAGTAGTGGTGGGTGATGTGAGGATGGAGGTTTACTCCTTATCCTAGTGGTAAACATGAGTCTTCCAATATCCACACCTTGCTGTCCATCATCAAACCTCCTTAAAATGTCTAGTTTTGTTTCTAACGTCACACTTTTTCTCTGGTGTGTGTATGTGGCCATAGACATAAAAGATGCATAGTGCACCTTTAAAGTTTATTGCAAAAAAGTAAAGTCAGGGAATGAATGTGTAAGAAGCACCCCCTACCAGTATATAATTAAAAAACAAACATAACAAATATGGTGTCCTCCCTAGGCTCATAAAGTATCATTTATTGCCATGTATTCATATGATTATTATATACTTTATATTTTCTAAATTTTTTCATTAATATGTAAGAGATCTACATATTTGGGGGATAAATGTGATAATCTGATACATTCATAGTATGGTTTGGCTGCTTCCCCACCCAAATCTCATCTTGAATTTCAGTTCCCATAATCCCCACGTGCTGAGGGAGGGACCTAGTGGGAGGTAATTGAATCATGGGAGCGATTTCCTCCATGCTGTTCTCGTGATAGTGAATGAGTTCTCATGAGATCTGATGGTTTTGTAAGGGGCTTCCCCTTTCACTTGGCACTCATTCTCTGACCTGCCACCCTGTGAAGACTTGCCTTCTGTCATGATTATAAGTTTCCTGAGGCCTCCCCACCCCTGCCAAACTGTGAGTCAACTATGTCTTTTTTCTTTATAAATTACCCAGTTTGGACAGTTTTTTATAGTAGTGTGTATTACTACTATATACAACAAGTAGTGTGTATTAATCTGGACAGAGATTAATACAATAAAATCAGGTTTGTTGGGCTATACATCACCTTACTTTTCTTTATGCTGGGAACATTTGAATTATTCTCTTTTAGCTGTTTTGAAATCTACAATAGATTGTCTCATCCTACTCAACTATGAAACACAATGCCTTTTCTTTTATTTAACTGTATACTTGTACCCACTATTCAATTTCTGTTCATCCTCTTCACTCTTAACAATTCTGGGCCTTGGTAACCATCAATCTACTCTCTATCTTCATTATATCTACTTTTGTATCTCCCACATATAAGTGAGACTATGCCATGTTTGTCTCTCTGTGCTTGGCTTATTTCACTTACCATAACGACCTCCAGTTTTATCTATGTTGCTACAAATGACAGGATTGCGTTAATTGTTGTGGCTGAATAATATTTCGTCTTATATATATAAAACACAGTTTATACAGTCATCCATTGATGTCCACTTAGGTTCATTACATATTTTGGCTATTGTTACTAATGCTACAATAAACATGGGAGTGCAGATATCTCTTTGATATATTGATTTTCTTTTTTTGGCTATATACCCAATAGTTAATTGCTGGGTCATATGTAGTTCTATTTTTAGTTTTTGGAGGAAACTCCATACTCTTTTTCATAGTGGTCATTCTAATTTACACTCCCACCAACATATATGAGGGTTCCCCTTTCTCTGCATTCTGACCAGCATTTGTTATTATCTGTCATTTTGATAAAGGCCATTGTAAGTGGGATTAGATGATATCACATTGTGGTTTAGATTTGCATTTATCTGGTGATTAGGTGAGGTTGAGCATTATTTTCATATAACTGTTGGCCATTTGTATTCCTTCATTTGAGAACTATCTGTTCAGATCTGTTGTCCATTTTAAAATCAGATTATTTTGTTTTATGCTATTGAATTGTTGGCGCTCCTTATATACTCTGGTTACTAATACTGAAATGGATAGTTTGTAAAATTTGTCTCCCATTCTGAGTGGTCTCTTTACTTTGGTGATTGTTTTCCTTGCTGTGCAGAAGCTTTTCAGCTTGATGTAATCTCAATTGTCAATTTTTGTTCTTGTTGCTATACTTTGTCCAGACCAATGTCCTTGAGTGCTTCCCCAATGTTTTCTTCTAGTGGCTTCATAGTTCCAGGCCTTAAATTTATGTATTTAATTCATTTTGATTAAATTTTTGAATATTCTGAGAGATAGAGGTCCAATTTCACACTTATGCATATAGTTATCCAGTTTTCCCAGAACCAATTATTAAAGAGACAGCCCTTCACTCATTGTCTGTTATTGGTGCCTTTGTAAACACTGACTTGATTATAAATGTGTTTTTTAATATCTGGGTTCTCTATTCTGTTCCATTGGTGTACATGCCTGTTTTTCTACCAACTATGCTAATTTGGTTACCATACCTTTGTAGTCTGTTTTAAAGTTGGATAATGTGATGCTTCCAGCTTTGTTCTTTTTGCTCAGGATTGCTTTGGCTATTCAGGGAAATTTTTTGTGTGTGGTTTATATAAATTTGAGGATTGTTTTTTCTATTTGTGTTAAGAATGTCATAATTTTGACAGGGATTGAATTGAAATTGTAAATTGTTTGCTGTCATTCTTGAAGGCAGCATGTACTTGGGTCTTGTTTCTTTATCCATTCAGGACCTCTATAAGTTTTAATTGGAGAATTGACACCATTTGTATTGTTATTATTGACAAGTAAGAACTTACAACTGAAAATTTGTTGGCTGTTTTCAACTCTTTCTTTTTTACAATCTTTCTTAATGGTTAAGTGATTTTCTCTGATAGTAAGCTTTTTAATTCATTTTTTAAATTTTTAGTGTACTAGTATAGGTTTTTGCATTGTGGTTACCTTGAGGCTTACAACAAACACCTTTACATCCAACAAGTTATTTTAAAGGGATAGCAACTTAGAGCACAAATAAATAGAAATAAACAAAGAGAGAACTGAAAAACTAAACTACTCACAAAGATATTCAGGAATTGAACTCAACTCTGGATCAAGACTTAATAGATATCTGCAGAATTCTCTACCCCAAACCAACAAAATATTATTCTTCTCAGCACCACATCACACTTATTCTAAAATTGACCACATAATTGGAAGTGAAACACTCCTCAGCAAATGCAAAAGAACAGAATCATAACAAACAGCCTCTCAGACCACAGTGCAATCAAATTAGAACTCAGGATTAAGAAGCTCACTCAAAACCACACAACTTCTTGGAAACTGAGCATCCTGCACCAGAATGACTACTGGCTAAATAAAAAAATTAAGGCAGAAATAATGAAGTTCTTTGAAACCAATGAGAATAAAGACACAACATACCAGAATCTCTGGGACACAGCTAAAGCAGTGTTTAGAAGAAAATTTATAGCACTAAATACTGACAAGAGAAAGCTGGAAAGATCTAAAACCAAGACCCCAACATCACAATGAAAGTAACTAGAGAAGGAAGAGCAAACAAATTAAAAAACTAGCAGAAGACAAAAAATAACTAAAATCAGGGCAGAACTGAAGGAGATAAAAACACAAAAAACTCTTCATAAACATCAGTGAATCCAGGAGCTGGTTTTTTGAAAAGATTAACAAAATAGATAGACCACTAACCAGACTAATAAAGAAGAAAAGAGAGAAGAATCGAATAGACACAATAGAAAATGATAAAGGAAATATCACCACTGACCCCAAAGAAATACAAACTACCATCAGAATATACTATAAACACCTCTAAAGAAATAAATTAGAAAATCTAGAAGAAATGAATAAATTCCTGGACACATACACCCTCCTAAGAATAAATCAGGAAGAAGCTGAATCCCCAAATAGGCAAATAAGAAGTTCTGAAATTGAGACAGTAACTAATATCCTACAAACCAAAAAAATATCCCAAGACCAGACAGACTTACAGCCGAATTCTACCAGAGGTACAAACAGGAGTTGGTACCATTCCTTTTGAAACTATTCCAAACAATAGAAAAAGAAAGACTCCTCCCTAACTCATTTTATGAGCTAGCATCATCCTGATTCTAAAACCTGGCAGAGACACAACAACAACAAAAATTCAGGCCAATATCCCTGATGAACATCAATGTGAAAATCCTCAATAAAATACTCATAAACAGAATCCAGCAGCACATCAAAAAGCTTATTGACCATGATCAAGTTGCTCTCATCCCTGGGATACAAGGTTGGTTCAACATATGCAATTCAATAAACATAATCCATCACGTAAACAGAACCAATGACAAAACTCACTTGATTATCTCAATAGATGCAGAACAGGCCTTTGATAAAATTCAACATCCCTTCATGCTGAAAACTCTCAATAAACTAGATATTGATAGAACATATCTCAAAATAATAAGAGCTATTTATGACAAACCTACAGCCAATATCATACTAATGTGCAAAAGCTGGAAACATTCCCTTTGGAAACTTGCGTGAGATAAGGATGCCCTCTCCCATTATTCCTGTTCAACATGGTATTGGAAGTTCTGGCCAGAGCAATCAGGCAAGAGAAAGAAATAAAAGTTATTCAAATAGGAAGAGAGAAAGTCAAATTGTCTCTGTTTGCAGATGACATGATTGTATATTTAGAAAACCCTATCGCCCCAGCCCCAAATCTCCTTAGGCTGATAAGCAGCTTCAGCAAAAGTCTCAGGATACGAAATCAACGTGCAAAAATCACAAACATTCCTGTATACCAGTAACAGACAAACAGAAAGCCAAATCATGAGTGAACTCCCATTCATAATTGCTACAAAGGGAATAAAATACCTAGGAATACAACTAACAAAGGATGTAAAGGATCCCTTCAAGAAGAATTACAAACCACTACTCAAGGAAATAAGAAAGGACACAAACAGATAGAAAAACATTCCATATTCATGGATAGAAAGAATTAATATTGTGAAAATGGCCGTATTTCCCAAAGTAGTTTATAGATTCAATGCTATCCTCATCAAGCTACCATTGACTTTAAAAAAACTACTTTAAATTTCATATGGAACCAAAAAAATAACCATATAACCAAGGCAATCTTAAGCAAAAAGAACAAAGCTGGAGACATCACACTACCTACTCATCAAACTATACGATGAGTCTACAGTAACCAAAACAGCATGGTACTGGTACCAAAACAGATACATAGACCAGGAGCCTCAGAAATAACACCACACTTCTACAATCATTTGATCTTTGATAAACCTGACAAAAACAAGCAATGGGGAAAGGATTCCCTGTTTAATAAATGGTGTTGGGAAAACTGGCTAGCCATATGCAGAAAACTGAAACTGGAGCTCTTCCTTACACCTTATACAAAAACTAACTAAAAATGGATTCAAGACTTAAATGTAAGACATAAAATCATAAAAAAACCCTAGAATGAAACCTAGGCAATACCATTCAGGACATTGGCATGGGAAAAGACTTCATGACTAAAACACCAAAAGCAATGGCAACAAAAGCCAAAATTGACAAATGGGATCTCATTAAACTAAAGAGCTTCTGCACAGCAAAAGAAACTCTCATCAGAGTGAACAGACAACCTATGGAATGGGGAAGCAAATTTTGCAATCTATCCATTTGACAAAGGGCTAATATTCAGAATCTACAAAAAACTTAAATAAATTTACAAGAAAAAAAAAAACCACATCAAAAAGTGAGCAAAGGATATGAACAGACACTTCTCAAAAGAAGACATTTATACAGTCAACAAACATGAGAAAAAGCTCATCATCACTGGTCATTAGAGAAATGCAAATCAAAACCACAATGAGATACCATCTCACGCCAGTTAGATTGGCAATCATTAAAAAGTCAGGAAACAACATATGCTGGAGAGGATGTGGAGAAATAGGAATACTTTTACACTGTTGGTGGGAGTACAAATTAATTCAACCATTGTGAAAGACAGTGTGGTTATTCCTCAAGAATCTAGAACCAGAAATACCATTTGATCCAGCAATTTCACTACTGTATATATAACCAAAGGATTATAAATCATTCTACTATAAAAACACATGCATATATATGTTTATTGCAGCACTGTTCACCATAGCAAAGACTTGGAACCAACTCAAATGCCCATCAATGATAGACTGGATAAAGAAAATGTGGCACATAAACACCATGGAATAGCATTAGCAGAAATACTTAATGTAGATGATGGGTTGATGGGTGCAGCAAACCACCATGGCACATGTATGCCTGTGTAACAAACCTGCACATTCTGCACATGTATCCCAGAATTTAAAGTATAATAATAACAATAATAAACTGCTCTATGCTTTAACTCCACACCCCCCCACACATTTTGAATTTTTATTGTACCAGTTGACATATTTTTTAATGTCTAATTTTAACAGGCTGTTGTGGCTATTATCGTTTCTGATAGATTTGTTTTTATCAGCTTCATACTTGATTTATCATTGGATTGCACACCACAATTAAGTTTTTGGCATATTTTGGGGTTGTGTTAATACTTAATTTTACCTGGGGGTTTTATACATTGAAATGTTTTCTTTTAGTTAGTATACAATATGTTAGCCCTTTTTTCTTTCAGGTTGAAGAATTCCTTTTAACATTTCTTGTAAGATGGGTCTAATAGTGGTGCATTCTCTTAGCTTTTGTCTGTGAAAGACTATTTCTCTTTGCAAATGCTGCCTTATTTACTTCTGGCCTACATGGTTTCCATTGTGAAATCTGTTGCCAGATGAACTGGAGTTGCTTTGTCATTTTACTATTTTCTCTTGCTGCTTTTAGAATCTTCTCTTTGTCTTTTATATTTGGGAATCCAATTATTATATGCCTTGGTTAGCATTATTTGGGTTGAATCTGTTTGGTGTTCCCTGACCTTTCTATATCTAGATATTTCTGTCTTTCTCAAATTGTGGAAAGTGTTCTGTTATTATTACTTAAGATAAGTTTTTTCCTCTTGCTTTTTCTCAGTTCCCTCTTAAACACGAATAATTTCTAGATTTGGTCTTTTGAGGTAATTTTCTATACATTATAAGTGGCCTTCTTTTCATTGTTTTTTCTTTGATGCCTGCTGACTGCATATTTTCCAATGACCTCTAAACTTTTTATTGGCCTCCTGCTCCCCAAAGGGTCCTCTGCTTCTGATGGCTTAATGTCTCAGAACTTTGGTGTTGTTGGTCTCAGATACTGCTTTGCTATCCATTATCCAGCAGGTGGTGGTCTTTTGGATGGTTTGTATGGAGTTGCTGCTGTCCAGTGCATCACCAAGATTGAAGTCCTAGTCATCTTCCAGCAGGTGGCGATCTCAGTATCCAGCTTGACCTTAATGGTCAGCTGGGCCTCATACTCCTGGGCCTGGCACTGTCCCTCTGCCCGGGGCTGTGCCAGCTCTGACTCCAGGTGCAGCAGGATCCCGTTGAGCTGCTCCATCTGCAGGGTGTAGTGGGCCTCCACCTCCCTCAGGCTCTTCTCCAAGCTGGCCTTCAGATTTCTCATGGAGTCCAGGTTGATCTCCAAGGACTGGACTGTATGTCTCAGCTCTGTGAGCATCATATCAGTAGCTCCAAGCTTGGCAGACTGCGTAGTGGCCACTGTGGTGCTCTCCTCAATCTGCTGAGACCAGTACTTGTCCAGCTTCTCTCGGTTCTTCTGAGCCAGCTTGTCATATTGGACCCGGATGTCTGCCATGCTCTTGGCGAGGTCCTGAGATTTGGGGGCATCTACCTCCACAGTCAACCCAGAGCTGGCAAACTGGTCTTGTAAGCCTTTTACCTCCTCTTTGTGATTCTTCATGAAGAGCAGCTCCTCCTTGAGAGTCCCAATCTCTGTCTCAAGCTGCAGCCCAGTGACATTGGTGTCATCAATGACCTTGTGGAGCCCACAGATGTCACTCTTCACAGACTGGCGCATGGCCAGCTGTGTCTCATACTTGACTCTAAAGTCATCAGCAGCAAGATGGGCATTGTTGATCTGCAAAACGATGCGGGCATTGACCACAGTATTTTAGAAAATCTGAGCTCTCAGGTCCTCAATGGTCTTGAAGTAATGACTTCAGTCTCTGAGCTGGGGTCCTTTCTTCTCCAGGTGCTCCTGGATTTTGCTCTCCAGCGTCCGGTTCTCGGTCTGCAGGCTCCTCACTCTGTCCAGGTAGGAGGCCAGGCTGTCGTTCAGGCTTTGCATGGTCTCCTTCTCATTTTGGATGCCTCCCATTCCTGCCAGACCCCGGCCATCCCCGCAGCCAGGTCCCTGGTCCCCATGCCGCCCTGGAAGCTGGTGGAGTGGCAAACAGAGATGCAGGAACCAGAGCCCCTGGTGTCTGCATAGACACTGGCCACGCTGCTGATTGGCCGGGCTCCGTAGCTGAGCACCTGGATGGAGCCCAGGGACCGGTAGTTGGTGGAAAAGGAGCCAGTAGTGAAGCTCCTGCTGCTGGGGAGCAGAGCGAGAGGAAAGGCCTCAGTTTTTGCCGACTAACTGTATATTTTTTAATAGCCAGTCTTTCAGCTCATTGATTCTTTTCTTTAACTTATTCTATTGCTGAGATCCTCTAAAGAGTGTTTTAATTCAGCAAATGTGGCTCTCCATTCCAAGATTTCTGTTTCATTTTTAAATTATTATTTCAATTTTCTTGTTAAATTTCTCTGATAAATATCTGAATTGTTTTTCTATGTTATCTTGTAGGTCAATGAGTTTCCTTGAAATTGATATTTTGAATTCTTAGTTAAAACTTTCACATATTGTTTTTCTAATCCCAGCATGGCAGCTTAGAAGCAAGCTTGCTTCTCTTCTCTTTATCATAAACCAAAAAGAAATACACAGCACCAAGATCTTCACCAGCAGCAACCCAGGGCTCCTGTATGAGGAGGAGATAGTTCTTGTAGCTACAGAGAAGTGGAAAAACTCTGAGCAGATGGTAGGTGAACCAGATGCTACATCCATGATGCCTCTTCCCTCCATTCTGACAGGCATCAGCAGCATGGAGAATCTGCCCCCAACTCATGGTTTCTGCACTGAAAAATGTGAAAATGAGATTGTCAACCAGCTTTCCCATCTTCTTTAGTTTCCTGCCAAGAGACCTGCCTTTACCTTAAACCACAGGTAGCATTGTGACTGCCTGGAGGGAGAAATGTCCGTGAGGGCTGGCAGAGACAAATAGGGAAGCCAGGACTACCAACCTCAGCCGTCAAAACTCTTTGTAACTTGACCAAAGGAAATGCCAAATCAGTAGGAATCATGTAGGAAGTATGCTCCACAGGTCCCCTGGGCACACACCCCTAGCCGGCATTCCCACAGTGCTAGTAATCCCTTTGGACCTTCTCTATTTGGGACAGGCAGTGCTCTGGTCATTTATAAAAGTCAAGGTAAACCTAGGCTTAAGGCGCCACCTAGAGCCGAAAACTAGGCACCAAGCTAGCAGTGAAGATTCACTAAGCAACTTAGTGAAAATAAAACCAAACCAAACTAGACAGAGAAAGCTGGAATAAATAATTCTTCAATACAAATACATAGATGTATACCCACAAGAAACAGCAGGAGACATGGAATCATGACCTTCTTAAATGGACAAAGCAAAGTTCCAGCAACTGACCCCTTTGAGATTGTGATTTGTGAGCTCTCTGACCAAGAATTCAAAACAGCTATTTCAAGGAAACTTTGTTATCTCTAATATAATACAGAAAATCAATTCAGATATTTATCAGATAAATTTAACAAGGAAATTGAAACAGCGATAAACAGAAATATTGTAACTGAGAACTTCATTTGCTGAACTGAGAAACTCTTTAGAGGATCTCAACAGCAGAATAGGTCAAACAGAGAAGAAAATCAATGAGCTCAAAAACTGGCTATTAAAAAAAATACACAGAGGAGAGAAAAGAGAAAAGAATGAAAATGAGAGAAAGCCACTTACAAGATATAGAAAATGACCTCAAAGACAAAAATCCAAAACTCGTTGTTGTTCAAGAGGGAGCTGAGCAAAAGCAAGGGTAGAAAGATTATTTAAGGAAATGATAACAGAACACTTTCCAAAACATGAGAAAGATATAACTATCTAGGTTCAGAAAGGCCTTAGAGCATCACATTAGTCAAAGAAGACTGATGAAGTTATTTAATAATCAAACTGTCAAAGATGAAAAGTAGCAAGAGAAAAAAAAAGCAAGTAGCATATAAAGGAGCTCCAAATCATCTTTAGCTAGAATAAGAAAAAAAGAGAGAACACCAAAGTAAATTAAAGTAGAAACAAAAAAGGAGACATGACAACTGACACCTCGGGAATACTAAGAACCGCTAGAAACGATTAGAAACAATCATATGCCAACAAATTGGAAAATATGGAAGAAATGGATAAATTCTTGACACATGTATCCTACCAATATCGAACCATCAATAAACAGAAAACCTCAATAAATAAATAATGAGTTTTGAAATAAAAACCATAATAAAAAGTCTCTGATCAAAGAAGAGCCCAGGACATGATAACTTCACTGCTAAGTTCTACCAAATATTAAAGGAACTAATGCCAATTCTATTCAAATACTTTGAAACAATTAAAGAGGAGGGAATACTTTCAAATGCATTCTACAAGGCCAATGTTACTGTGATACCAAAACTAGACAAGGACACAATTTAAAAAAAGGGAAGCTAGAGGACAATATCACTGATGAACATAGATGTAAAAATCCTCAGCAAAATACTAGCAAGCCAAATGCAACGACACATTAAAAAGATCATTCACCATAGTCAAGTAGAATTCATTCCAGAGATGAAAGGATGGTTCAACATATGCAAATTAATAGATTGATACACCATGTTAACAGAATCAGGAACAAGAATCATATAATTATTTCAATAGATGCCATAAAGGTAAAAGCACTTGATAAAATTCAACATTCTTTTATGATAAAAACCTTCAACAAACTAGGCATAGAAGAAACAAACCTGAAAATAATAAAAGCCATCTATGATAAACCCATAGTTAACATCACACTTAACAGGAAAATATTGAAGGCCTTTCCTCTAAGGCTAGAACAAGACAAAAATGCCCACTTTCACTATTATTTTGCTATTATTCAATATAATACTGGAAGTCTTAGCCAGAGCAATTATGTAAAAAAAAGAAATGAAGGAAAATCCAAATTGGAATGATGGAAATCAAATTACGTTCATTCACAGATGACATGATCATATATGTAGAAAACCTAAAGACTCTACCAAAAAAAAAAAAAAAAAAAAAAAAAACTTGTTATAATTCACACAGGAATTTAGTAAAGTTACAGGATACAAAATCAATGTACAAAAATTAGTAATGTTTCTATATATCGAGATTAATCTAGCCAAAAATGAAATCAGGAAGGCAATCTCATTTACAACTACGAAGAATATTCAATACCTGAGAATTAAGTTGTCCAAAGATGTGAAAGACCTAACACAAGAAAAATCATAAAACTCAATAACATTCTTCACAGAAATTTTTAAAAATTCCGAAATTTGTATGGAACTGCAAAAGATCCTAAGTAGCCAAAGCAATCCAGAACAAAACGAACAAAGCTGGAGACACCACACTACCTGACTTCAAAATCTATTACAAAACTATAGTAACCAAAATAGTATGGTGCTGGCATAAAAACAGACATATAGGTCAATAAAACAGAATAAGAATCTGGAAATGAATCCATGCATTTGCAGCCAATTCATCTTCAGCAAAGGCATCAAGAACTTACAATGATGGAGGTCGGTCTTTTCAATAGATGGTGCCAGGAAAACTGAATAACTATATGCAGAAGAATGAAACTAGACCCCTATCTCTCAGCATACACAAAAATTAAATCGAAATGATTAAATAACTGAATCTAAGACCTAAAACCATGATCTAGAAAACTCTGAGGAAAAACTTCAGAACAATGATCAGGACAAAGATTTCTCGTGTAACTTCTAAAGCACAGGCAACCAAAGTAAAATAGACAATTGAGATTACATTAAACTATAAAACTTCTGAATAGCAAAGGAAACAATCAACAGAGTGAAGAAACAACACAGAATGAGAAAAAATAATTACAAGTTATTTATCTGACAAGGAATTAATAACCAGAATATATCAAAAACTCAACTCAGTAGGAAAAAAAATTTAAAACTCAATTTAAAAATGGACAAAATATTTCTCTGATGACCAGTGATGATGAGCATTTTTTCATATGTTTGTTGGCCTCACGTATGTCTTCTTTTGTAAAGTATCTGTTTATATCCTTTGCCCACTTTTGAATGGGCTTGTTTGTTTTTTTCTTGTAAATCTGTTTTAGCTCTTTGTAAATTCTGGATATCAGCCCTTTGTCAGATGGGTAAACGGCAAAAATTTTTTCCCATTCTGTTGGTTGCTGATTCACTCTAATGACTGTTTCTTTTGCCGTGCAGAAGCTGTGGAGTTTGATTAGGTCCCATTTGTCTATTTTGGCTTTTGTTGCCAATGCTTTTGGAGTTTTGGTCATGATGTCCTTGCCTACGCCTATGTCCTGAATGGTTTTGCCTAGATTTTCTTCTAGGGTTTTTATGGTGTTAGCAATCCCATTACTGGGTATATATCCAAAGGATTATAAATTGTTCTACTATAAGGACATGTGCACATGAATGTTCATTGCAGCACTGTTTACAATAGCAAAGACCTGGAACCAACCCAAATGCCCATCGATGATAGACTGGACAGGGAAAATGTGGCACATATACACCATGGAATATTATGCAGCCATCAAAAATGATGAGTTTGTGTCCTGTGTAGGGACATGGATGAACCTGGAAACCATCATTCTCAGCAAACTGACACAAGAGCAGAAGATCAAACACCGCATGTTCTCACTCATAGGCAGGTGTTGAACAATGAGAACACATGGACACAGGGAGGGGAGCACTACACACTGGGGTCTGTTGGGGGGAAATAGGGGAAGGTCAGTGGGGGGTGGGGAGTTGGGAGAGAGAGCATGGGGAGAAATGCCAGATATAGGTGATGGGGGGGAAGGCAGCAAATAACACTGCCACGTGTGTACCTATGCAACAATCTTGCATGTTCTTCACATGTACCCCAAAACTTAAGATGCAATTTAAAAAAAAACAGAAAAAAAAAACCATAGTATGTATGCCTTTTGGATCTGACATAAAGACGTAAATTTTACACCAACTAAAGTTTAATGAGCTTGAGTATCTATCCCTGAGACTTATGTACACCATATTTGTGGAGAAGAGCTCATAGAAGAATCAAGTTGTACAATAGAGAAATATCTGAAAATAAAGGAAAGTATATTCCCTTAAAAGCTTTTTACATTGAAAAAAATGGACAAAATATCTGAATAGACATTTCTCAAAAGGAGAAATGCAAATAACTAACAGGTATATTAAAGTAATGCTCAATAGCACTATATATCAGAGAAGTGCAAACTAAAACCACAATGAGATGTCATCTCATCCCAGTTAAAATGTCTTGCATCAAAAAGATAGGTAATAACAGACGCCAGCGAGGATATGGTGAAAGGGGAATTCTCATACACAGTTGGTGGTAATCAGTACATCCAGTACAGAAGATACTGTAGAGTTTCCTCAAAAAATCTGAAAAATAGAACTACCATAAGATCTAGCTGTTTCACTACTGGGTATATATAATTAAAAATTCAATGTATCAAGAAGATCTCTGCATTCCCATGTTTATTGCAGCACTATTCACAAAAGGCAAAAATATTTTTCTTGAAATAAGTAAATTCAGCCTTGTCCTTCAAGAAAAAAGTTGACACATCTCTGTCTTGTTAGGGTTGGACAATGGTTCCTTGCTTTGTCTGTTTGGGTTGGTCATGGCTCCTCCTTTGCTATTATTTCTTTTGGATGTACATCCATGTCTTTGTGCTGAAGGATCAATTATTCCAGTATTCTCTGTCTGGCTTGTTTTGGTGTTTATTGGGCATGTTTGCATAGAGAGTCTTTGTAATTTACCTGTTGAATTTCTTATTTGCTTTTTCACTAGGTCACTTTCTCCTATTTGGCACTAGAATGTGTCTGAAGCCCAGGTTTGCCCTAGCTCTAGTAAAGAATTAGGAGGAACTGAGGAGGTCCCAAACATGATATCCTAGGGGCTGGCTAGTGGGTATTCATAAGGAGGGAACCTGTGGATAGCATTTCTTACAGCATGGTGCTGCCAAATAGCCACTATGATTTGGCATCTCCTTTGGCCTAGTTGCATAGCAGAGTACCCAGGGCTGGGGATGGTAGTGCTGCCTTCTCCATTTGTATCTGGCTGTCCTCAGGGATATTTCGCCCTTCAGGCACTTGTGATGCTTCTTGTGGGTTGAAGCAGATACTGACCTTCTGCTAGGGAGCCCAAGATGGTGGAAAAGCTGGTAGTCCACCTCCATCTCACTCTTCCCATGAGTTGGGGGAAATTTTCTACAAACTTGGTTCTAGGCCGACTGGGAGGAGAGCAGTCTTGGAAATCGATATTTGAGTCTTTAAGTGTCTGCTCAAAGTTTTTTTCCCTTCTTTGTGGCCCTGGGAACTAACTCATTCTCATATTTGAATTCTAGGATATTGTTGGTGATAAGCACTGCTTTTGCTGCATTCCCCCAATTTTGACCTGTTCTCTTTTACTTTTCCTTTGGGTCAAAAATAGTTTCTAATTTCTCTTTTCATGTCTTTTTCATTTCCTAGATTAGTAGAAGTTTGTTGTAATATTTAGGTACAAAATTAAACTGCCTTTCTCAGAATCTTGGATATACTGTTTATTAGATCAGTAACTTGAGTCAAGTTCCTTAATATATTTGAAGTTCAGTTTTATCACATGTAAAGTGGGAATAAGGGTTTCTATTCTCCAAGGCAATTAAGGAAATTAACTGATGTAATCAGCCAGATATGGTGGCTCATGCCTGTAATTCTAATGCTTTAGGAGGCCCAGGTGGGTGGTTAGATTGAACTCTGGAGTTTGAGACAAGCCTGGGCGACATCTACACACACACACACACACACACACACACACACACACACACACACACACACAATAGCTGACATGGTGGCATGTGCCTGTAGTCCCTGCTACTCAGGAGGCAGAGGTGGGAGAGCCACCAAAGCCCAGGCAAGACAAGACTGTAGTGAGCTATGATTGTGCCACTGCACTCCAGCCTGGGCAACAGAGTGATCTCCTGTCTCAAAAAAAGGAAAAAAGAAAAGATTTTACAAAATGAAGTAATCTATGTAAAGCACAGAGAAGAGTGTCTGGCATAAAACAAACCTACAGAAACTGCTATTATTTTTGGTACTTTTATTATTTTTAATTTTATGTAATTAACTAAATTCACATAAATACTCCTGTATTTTTAGTATTTAAATTATTTTCAATTTTCTCATTTTTCACTTTGTGCACACCTTTTTATGTTTTGCATTATTTATTTAAGCTATACTACAAAAAAGGCAATATACTTTAAGGCATCGTATTAGTCCATTCTCACAATGCTATAAGGACATACCAGAGACTGGGTAATTTATAAATTAAAGAGGTTTAATTGACTCACAGTTCTGCAGAACTAAGGAGGCCTCAGGAAACTTACAATCATGGCGGAAGGGGAAGCAAAAACATCCTCTCCACATGGCAGCAGGAGGAAGAATGAGTGCCTAGTGAAGGGGGAAGTCCCTTATGAAACCATAGTCTCTCATGAAAGCTAACTCACTATTACAAGGAGGAAACCACCCCCATGATTCAATTAGCTCCATCTGGTCCCTCCCACAACACATGGGGATTATGGGAACTACAAGATGAGATTTGAGTGGGAACACAGCCAAACTGTATCAGTCATGAAGGTATTTGTGGGTTTTAAAATTCATATTGTTAGATTACATTACCAAATATGACAATACTCATATTCCCAAATTTTTATGCTATTGATAGTTTGTGAATATATTTACTGCAGCTTATTTTTGCCCTGACTTCAAAGATGAAAACAGAATTTCATTATGTGACAAATTTTCTCATCTTATTAGGGTAGTATACTGGTGCTGTAGGTAATAACTGAAATATGACATGTTATAGGAAAGCCAAAGTTGTGCAACAAGCATCAAGATAATTGGCTTAATCAGTGGTTTGATTACTATATGTAGAAAGGACTAGAGCTAAATAATTATCCATAGGATACCAAGAGATAACAGATGAAGCAGTAGTCCAAGCAAAAGTTATATTTTACGGCTGAAATATGAATGCTAGAGAAAGTCAGGCCTGTTGCCCAATGTGAGCTATCACATTCAGTCTGTCACTAGATTCTACTGCTCTTACCCCCTTAATGAATTTAATCTGTCTCCTCCTTGCCATTCGTAGTGGCATAGCCGTAGTTCTGACATTACTGTTTCTCATTTTGATTACTAAAACAGTCTGCTAAGCCTCCAAGGTCTCCCTTCCTTTAGTCCATTCACTCATTCATTCATTGGGAGGCACTGACTCTGGACACAAAATTTCTGGCTCTACCCTCTTGTCACTCACTTGACCTCAAGTAAATTACCTAACATTTTAGTGTTTTAGTTTCCTCATCAACAAAATAGAAATAACAATTTTTGAAGTAATATTGTTCTTGTAACTAAAAGGGACCAAGAAGTTTTAGGACACTTTCAAGATTTCACGGAGCAGAAGGGAATAAGACTGCCCATAAAAAGAACCTGGAGAACAGTGGGAAAAAAAACAAAGGTGTTTTATGGGATTATCCCATCCACTATAGCTTAATTAGGAAAGCAGTTACATAGCTAAACAAATATGTAGTGAAATGATGTGTGTCGGCTTTCATTATGAAAAAAAAATCAACTTAGATGTGAAATGAAATATGTAAATGGAGGAGTCTCTGACTAGGCTCACTTTAGAATTCAGTTATGTCTAAAATTCATGGAGTCTCTGCATAAAAGACCAAAGATTCTCGTAGGAAAAACTCACCACAATATCCCAAAAGGCAGAACTGGGTGAGGAAGTGACGTCATTAGCTAAGAATGTTTGATTGGAGAGCATAGCTGCTCTACAAAGTTTCCTTGAAGTTTTATGTTTACCTTTTAAAATATCACAAATTTTACACATTTTAAAACTGATTTTTTACTTAATGTTTTGAGCTGAATATTTGTGTTCCCCTCAAATTTATATGTTGAAATCTAATCTCTAATCCTTAATGTAATAGTATTTTGAAATGGGGCCTTTAGGAGGTAATTAGGCTATGAGGGTGTAGCTCTCATAAATGGGACTAGTTTCCCTCTGAGAACAGACCAGTGGGCTAGCTTGCCCTCTTTCCACTATGTGAGAATACAACCAGAAGTCAGAAGTCTGTGATCTAGAAGAGGGCCCGCACCAGAGGCTAACTGTGCTGGCACCCTGACCAGATTCTCAGCTTTTAGAACTCTAAGAAATAAATGCTTGTCGTTTAAGCTACCCAGCCTGTCATAATTTGTTTTAGCAGCACAAACTAAGACGTTTAATATTTTGAAATATTTACTATGAAATAACTGACACTTATGGGAAACTGATGTATCAAGATGACAGACATGCTTATTCCGTGGCTCCAAGTACCTCCCTGCACATTTCTGCAACCCCTATGTGCAGGCCAATTTTAGAAGCATGGACATGGTCCTGCAGAATGAGAGAGCCAAGAGGCTTGTTCAAGTTATTATTCAAGGCTAATGAGTCAGTGTGGAACAAAAATAAAAACATTGATGCTTAGCAAAGATGCTTAGTAGATTCTTGGTAGCCTGTGCCACTCAAGTAATCCTTATATTCCAAACAATGACAGAGGTCTTGAAAATTTAGAAAGTATCAATACCTGAAAGAGATATTAGTCTGAAATCACCAATGATCATTGAGGATGAATGCACGGGTTACTGGCTCTAACAGTTTTTGTGTCGTGTCAGGAGTTAAGATGGTGATAGGAGATGATGTCTTTGGTATAGATATCCACACTACTTATATATTACCAGCATTAAGGACTTCTTCAAGTAAAAAAAAAAAAGAAGTAGCATCAACAGAGGTATCACAGTAAGTCAGAAAATAATGCAAAAAAAATGATAGACACTTAATGGTGACCAAGAGGATTTGGAAAGCATATATGCACTGATTCCTCACAGCTTTCAAAACCACTTGGCTAGAATTTGAGTGTGGAATGGAGTTTTCATATGGCTGGTGACAGTGAAGCCAGAGAAATGTACTTTTTGAGAAAAATATTACTCTTTTTGCCTAGGCTGGTAGCAGCATGGAAACACAGATTTGAGCTCATTAGTCCAGTTTCCATGCTGAACTTGTATCCCAGAAGACTCTATTTCTTAGGTCCCTTTGGTTTTTGGTTTCTAAGTAGGTTTGACAAATGGGAAACAATAGTAAAGTATTGAAGGGTGGGAGAAAGGGAAACCCAGTTTATTTTTCTTCTTATCTTTCTACCGTCTCCCTTGTGGATGTAGCTTCCTCTGATCAATCATTGTTTAGATAGTTCCAGGTCGTGCAAGGCAGCCTTTGCCATGATTCTAGCTCTCATGAGTCTCATCTTCTCAATTCTGATAGCGCCTCTTGCTCGATCTGGCTGTCTCTCCAGATGTAGCCGTTTTAGTGGTTTCCTGCTGTTGGGTTGTTTTATATCCTTTTTGGCTTCTAAGTTCTTCCATTATCTACTTAATTAAATCCCTATGTTAAATTTCCTTTATTTGAAGTACCTACAGTGGTTTCTGTTTCTTTCTAGATTCTGCCTTATACAAACTCAGACATTTATTGATAGGCTGGTGAAAAAATAAATGCCCCCAATTTAATTATATTTAGCAGAAAAAAATGAATGAATTGTAGCTACAAGCAACAAAATAAATATGTTTTGGAAACACAGAGTAAAACGGAAAAAGCAAGTGCTTGAAGACTGCATCCAGCTTAATATCATTTTTTTAAAGCTCAAATAACAAAACAAAAACCAAGCAAGACTAAGCATTATATTGTTAAAAGATATATTTGTGGTTAAATTATTTTTAAATCAAAAGGATTAAACTACAAAATTCAAGACGATGATTGCCTCTGATAAAAAATTTGGGACATAGAAGAAGCAAATAGATTTATTCATTGATATCAATCAATGGTTCTAATTCTTACATTGGGCGGTAGGCTCAGGAATGTTCTTGTTGTTATGCTTCACAATTTGCAAGTGAGTTGTATGTTGTGGTAGATAGAATAATACCAACCTACTCCAACTTTGGTAGTTTTGATGCCAGTTCTAACTGCGGACATGCTGATAATCATTTTGAAACATTTTGTTACAACAATGAATGTTACATAGTGAAAAGATAACTGATAATATAAATGGAACCTCTTAAATCAGATGCTCCAAGCAATGCCATGGACACTGTAATTACCTGAAAGCATATATCTCTGTGGCATAAAAATGCATTGTACTTTTTAAAGCAACTTTCAACATTTTCATTGAAACCCTTGAAATAATCATGGGAGAAAGTTTTTATTCCACATTAGCAACTGGCTTTCTTTCTCTGTAATTTTTAACCATCTCTGATTCAATTAAAATGAATTCAATATTTGTTGAGCAGGTTTTAGAAGCACATTGATAATTAAAAAAGGAAAAAATATATCAGACTTACCTTTTTTGGTCCAGGAGGAAATATTAATAAATATATTAATGACTACAAATAGATCGATAAATAAAACTTGGATAAAGTCCATCTTTAAATAATCTCTCCTGGTACTGATTCTAATATATACCTACCCTGGCTAAATAGACATTTTAAAAAATAGACTTTATTTTTTAGAATGGTTTTAAATTTACAGAAAAATTGAGAAAACAGTACTGAGTTTCCCATATGTTATACATCTAGTTTTTCCTATTATTAACATCTTACATTATATGGTATAATGAATTACTATTGATAAATTACTATTAACAAAAGTTTATACTTTATTCAGATCTTCAATTCTATGTTAGGCCATTTTTCTGTTCCAGGATCCAATCCAAAATACCACATTATATTTAGTTGTCAGGTTTCCCTAGGTTCTTCTTGGTTATGACAGTTTCTTAGGCTTTCTTTGTTTTTGATTGTCTTTACAGTTTTGAGACATGCTCTTCAGGTATATCATGGGATGTCCCTCTATTGAGATTTGTTTTTCTCACGATCAGACTGGAGTTATGGGTTTTGCAGGAAGATTACAGAGGTAAAGTACAATTCTCATCACATTGCATCAAGTCTCCATGCTATCAGCATGATGTATTGGTGTTAATCCTGATCACCTGTCTGAGGTAGTGTTTGTCAAACTTCTCCATAGGTAAGTTACTCTCTTGTCCCATTTCCTAAACTGAAATCTCTGAAAAGAAGTCACTAGGATCAGCTCCCATTTAAGAAGTAAAGAATTCTACTCCTTCTCCTTCAGAGTTCAGTATCTACATAAATTTTAGGAATCCTGGATCATGTTTCTTCTCTCCCCCATTTATTTATTTATTCAATAACATTTATTTATATGAGTCTGGGCTCATGGATATTCATTTTATACTTTGGGTTATAATCTAACACTACTTTATTTTGCTAATTGTTCCAGATTTGGACATTAGGAACCCTTTCAGTTGGCTCCCGTCCCTGACACATCCCCATCAATATGGGATTTATTTGAGTTCCTTACTTTCAAGAATTACATGATGCTCTAGGATCATCTATTTCCACAGCCTAGAATCCACCATTTTTCCAAGGAGTCCTGGTTCCCGTTATTGTAGAATGACATTAGAAACCAAGATCTGGGCTGCAGATGTGCTTATTGGTTTTGGGTGTTGTTTCTTTTAGGCCTTCTCAGCTGGCAAAGCAAATAAATATATGTATGTATACTAATTCCTGAATATTCAAACATCCATGAATATTTCTATATGTAACCATCTGTTTTTATATTAAGCCAAAACTGATGTTCCCAACACTTATCCATTATCATATGGATTATTCTAGCCTCCTCCCATTGCTTATCTGTAAATTGCCACTCCAAAAATGAGGAACCTGGCTCCTATCATCCACTTCCATTTAAATAACTGTTTAATTCCAGTATACATGTATAGCCATATCAGAATTGTTAATGTAAATCAATGACTTTATTAACTACAGCACAGTTCCTGTATGCAGTTTCTTCTGTTGTTAGGCTTTTACCCTTGCAATTCAAAAGTTATTTAGGTCAGCACCTTTTCCCCACCCTTTCCAGTGAGATTGTTTCATATATGTGTAATACAGTAGATTCTCTTGTCACAGCCTTCATTCCTTCCGAAAATCACCAATCTGCTAAATAATATATATTTTTTCCATTCCTCACAGCACATTTATTTCAGTAATTTTGTTATGTCGGTTCTTAGCATGAGCATGTTAAATGATTTTTGTACATATAATCACATCCAGAACAAGTTCTAAAATTTAAATTGTAAACATCCTCATCATAGCAGAAATATTTTATTGGTGAATTAAGTTTTGCTAACTGATCAAATTTGGAAGATAATATAAAAGAATTTCTATGCTAAACTGAGTAATGAGCATTGTTTATTTCATTTCTACAATGTTAAAGTAAGAGGCTCTATTAATTACATTTCTACAATGTTAAATAAAGTAAGAGGCAAACCTGTCCTGAAAGCATGTCAAATTTTAGGTAAAACATTAAAAAGAAACAAATCTGTTAACAAATGAATGTCTGCAATGAACAACATTAGAGTTTTTAAATCTATTATGATAAAAAAATGTAAAGGGTAAATAGTATCTTTGCTGACAAAATAGGACATAGCATGGATGCACTACTTCATTGCCTGAGAAATGCAACAGGAGTAAAGAATATTTCCTTATCACAAATAATTTCCAGGATGATGAACATATTTCTTTTATAAATATTTGTTTAAACAAAACTCCCTCCACTTTTTAATATTGAAAAACCATTCCATGTGATTAAAAAAAAAACACTTTTACACATCTAGATAAAATGTGTAAAATGTTTGTATATAGAACATACAAACAAAATAATATCTTATTTTTCTATGCAAGTGTTGTGGGGAACAAACAGAGCCTTGATTCTGGTAACATTGTAAAAAACATAATTTTCCAATACGAATAATATTTTTAATATGACCTACATTATTTCCCTCTTTGTGTTGTGAAATTTTAAGTTTTAACAAATGTGTAGCGTCATCTGTCTACCATGACAGTATCATACAAAATAGTTTCACTGCCCTAAAACTCTTATGTGCTCCACTATTCAAACCTCTGCCCTGTCTTCTGAACCTGTCAACCTTCTGATCTTTTAACTGTCTCTATAATTTTGCTTCTTATAGAATGCCATATAATAAAAATCATACAGTATGTAGCATTTTCAGACTAGCTTCCTTCATTTTATCAGTATTATTTAAGGTTCATCCATGTATTTTTATGGCTTGGTAGCTTGCTCCTTTTCATTGATTAATAATATCCCATTGTATAAATATTCCAAAATTTGTTTATCTATTGCTTATTTAAGAACACCTTTGTTTCTGGAGAATATGAATAAAGATGCTATAAACATTCATATGACGGTTTATTGCAGACATGTTTTAAAATCGGTTGGGTAAATATATAGGAACATGGTTGCTGGATCACATGGTTAAATGATATTTAGCTTTGTAAGAATCTGCCAATCTGTCTTTCAAAGTGACTGAACCATTTTTTTATTGACCAACAATGAATGAAAGTTCCTGCTGCCAAACATTCTTGCTAGCATTTGGTATTATCAGTTTCTTGGACTTCAGCTGTTCTAATAGGAGTGTATTGGTATCTCATTGTTGTTTTAATTTGTATTTCCTTAGTGATAAATGGTGTTGAATATTTTCCCATATTTTTGACCTCTGTATATCTTCTTTGATGGGTTTCTTCAGAACTTTTGCTCACTTTTAACTGAGTTGCTTGTTCTTTCTTCTTCTTCTTCTTTTTTTCCATTGTTGAGTTTCAAGAGTTCTTTGTATATTTTGGATGTAAGTCCAAAGAAAAATGTTTTGCAAATATTTTCTCCCACACGTGACTTGTTTATTATCTTAACAGTGTCTTTTGCATGGCAGAAGATTACATTGTGTTTTCTTTTATGAATTGTGATTTAGGTGTTGTATCTAAAGTCTCGTTGCCAAACCAAAGGTTTTTTTTTTTCCCCCTATATTTTCTTTTAGGCTGCTTATTTGTGTCAAATGGATTTAGATCAGCCAGGCCAGAGTAGGTAGGGTATCCCATTCTTATTGATATGATTTTAAAGAGCAAGTTTTCTGACAGTCTATGATTTTAAAAAAACAAGTTTTTCTCAGTAAAAGTGCAGCTGTGAAAGAGGTTCTGACTCAACAACGCAGCTGCAGCCTGACCTTGAGAGAAAAGTTGTTTCCTGTTAACTTTGCAACTGTTTTTATCTGTGACTGTGTCTTTTGTGTGTCTGTTTTAATTTGCACAACGAATGGACAATCTAATGTTTTACTTTGTCAGATGGAGCAGATATTTTGCTTCTTCACTACAAACCCACCACACAATGCAGGGTTCTTAACCTGCATCGACTTGATCATAAACTCAGGAAAAGACAGATATTGGTCAGCATTCCCTTCCAAAAGCGAAGATGATAAAGTAGTATAGAAATCCTAAGGTCCAGACCTTCTATGTTCAGCCAGGTTCTGCTCCTTCTCCACACATTTTGTTTTTTTTCCAGCTTCCAAGGAATCTCACAAACGGAGTGGGAAACAGTGAACCTATTACTTCTTTCCTGCTTTAAATCCAATTCCACGTAGTCTCGGAGACTGTTAGGCAGGATCTCCGGCTTGGTGGAAAGTGGGGCGTGCAGCCTAAAGTGATTAGTTTGGAGGCCTTCTCTGTGCCTTCGCTGTGGGAATGCCAGCTGCGTGTCGGCTGGATGCGGGCCGAGCCGCCAGGCCACACGGAGAGCCTTCACAACCTCAGCGGGCGCGGGGGCTTGGGTCCTGGCCCCGCCCCCTGAGGACCCGGCGCCCGCTCAGTCCCACCCCGCCCTGGGATCCGCTCCTGACCCCGCCGCGCGTGCCTCCCGGAACCTGGCTGGCAGGGGCTACTCGCTGCCCCGCCAGGCCGGGTGAGGGCGGAGCCGGGCCTCCAGCCGCGAGGACTGGAGCCGCGGGAGGTGGAGCCCCGGTCCGGAAGCCGGGGATCCGCGGCCATGACTGTGCCGGCCCGTGGCTTCTCGTTGCTCCGCGGCCGCCTGGGCCGAGTGCCGGCGCTGGGCCGGAGCACAGCACCCCCCGTGAGAGCCCCGGGAGGGCCCAGGAGCGCGTTCCGGGGCTTTCGGAGCAGCGGTGTGAGGTACGAGGGCTGCGGGCTCGGGGTGCTGAGCCGCTGGCGGTGCGAGGGCAGCGGGGGCGCGGGCGGCGCTCGCGCGCGTGGGGCCGAAGGCTCGTGGGCGGCCGCGCGGCGGGCTGGGTGGAGGAGCGCCTTGGCTGTGAGGTGGCCTTGCCGGCCTCGCGGGTGAGTCGCAGTTGCCTCCGCTTGGGGAGCGAAAACGTGCTCTGCTCTGGGCTCTGGCACCAGAACGTTCCATCTTTGCAGCAGGTGCAATTGAGTGTTTTAGGAAGACATTTGAGGCACTAAGAAAAGATACCATAAAAACACGTGGTCTGCTTGGTCAAACATTTGTTTTTACGTTGCTTATTGTAGTGTTTCGTAAGTAAAGGAGTAGGCGTTGTCCAGATGGCTTACTAATGTTTGCGTTTCTGAATTCCTTTGTTAATGGTTTTGTCAAGGTCTTTTCCAACTCTAAATTATGTATGGTTTCACAAAACCAGAGACCAATCCCAATTTCTCAGTCTTTTCATGTATGGCTCTCCCTAAACCTCTGTAAAGTGATGAGACTTACATTCATTACATCTCTTTGGACTTGGTTGCTGGTAAGAACCATGAAAATACAAAAGGATACGCACCCTTCTGTCTTCTACTTTACTTGTCTTACTTGCAAAATCCATCTTAACAAGATGAAAATATATTTTCTTGACCCAGAGCCTGTCAGTCCAGAAGAGCCTCTGTTTTTAAACTTTCAAGGCTTCCAGAAATGCGCTTTCATTGCCGTTTTACGTCCAAAGATTTTGTCTCACTCGAGTTTTTGTATCCCCCGGTGCCCAGGACAATCCCTAGAACAAAACAATGATTGGTAACATGGAAACGTAGATACTGTTTATTTAATTTAAATCAATTAACTCCCTATTGTGTACATTTAGATCTTAGTCTTGAGTAACTGAATTTAAAAATTACTTTCTATAGGATGTGCTTGGATATAGTTTCTAGTGACTAGGTCTTCCACGAGGATATGTGAGAACGTAACAGTGAATCAGAGTTGTTTTGTAAGCGGTAGTGCTGTGCATAAGAATGTGCCACTTGCTTTGGAACTACCAGCTAGCTTTACTCCCTAGGAAAAGCAGATTCTGTAGAATTCTATTTGTATGAAAGAATTGAGGGAATTATTTGCTGTCACTCTAAATACTTGTTTGTATCATTATTCTCTGAATGTCAGTTGTGTTAGGGCTGCTTTTCAGGTTGAGGATAACCTGTTTCAAATAGTACAACTTGATTAATTTCCCTTTGTCAGCTTACTGTAAACAACTCTTATCTTTCCATTTTCTCCATGACCTGCATACATTGAGTGAAAGTCATTACAAATAACAGTTACAACCCCAAAATGTGGTTGTAGCCACTTGCTTCGTACACAAACACACACACGTGCACGTGCACACACACACACATACCCCAACTCATGGAGAATTCAGAACTTTTAAGTTATACTTAACAACCTTTTCATAATTTAAAACAGTTGAGTGCAAAGGTTTTGGAAAGCTATTATCCATATGCACAGTAAGAGTTATTAATTTCAGCCCAGCTGGTTTCAGTCCCACTAGATGCAGATTATAATTATAAAAATAAATAATCTATTTTAATAGTTTTTATTTTTTACAGATACTAGGCAAGTTAAGATAAGGCAGGGGTTTTGATGCCCTCTTTACGCTGAATACCATCTCTGAAGGTGAAGTTGGCCCCAAGGTTGAGAAACACCTGTGGACTGGTGGGTCTCGGGTGGGGAGGAATTCGGACAGTGTGTTGATGCTTATTGGTGTCTCTTTTCTCTTCTAGGACCAGCAGAGAGAAGAGATTCCATCTTCCAGAGGTTGCCACTGTCTGCCTCCCCACTTGACCCCATCCACAGTCATCTTTTTTATATATATAGTGACACATTAGCTGTCTACTTCTTCATAGTTAATGTGGTTTAAGTCTGACATCATTTCTTTTCCATGAAATTTACACCTTAGTGTTATTCTCACTGAAAATTGCCTTTGAGTTTGAGAAACCCTTATCCCAGTGATACCGTTTTAAATTAACAGATTTATTGCCATTTATGAACTACGTAGAGCCTTAATTGAAAAAGTATCTCTGATTATTTTTTCATATTTTGGCTACATATCTATAATAATGGAACATTATAAGTACTTTTTAGTGGAGGATTTTTAAAGTAGAATTTCAATAAATAACGTTTGCTGGAGTTTGCAGGTTACAACATCTTGAAGTATTATTTAACATTTTTCTCTCAATGATTTTTCCTTTAAAATTTGCAATGAATTTGTTTTCCCGTTTATGCATGAGAACTTAGGTCTTCTTAATTGGGAGAAATTAAAGTAATAAATAAGCCCTTCTAATTCTCGCAGCTGTTTCTTGAAATGAATTACCTATCCAGGCAAAAGATTAAAAATTTTTTAAAAAGTCTTTGTAATTAAAGTTTTCCCATTTTGTTGTGGTGTGTAAGGATTTTACAAATCGAAATATCCTTGGTTAAAAGACATCACATGAGTTTGTGCCCAGTGCTTTTTAGTCTGAGGAGCCTGGTAGCATCCCATCCCATTTGAGTGGGAAGGTTATAGACCTTGCACATTAATGCCATGCTCAAAGCAGATTTGCAGATATTCTGCAACAGAGGGACTTTCGCAAACCCTGCTTTGGTTTATTCTACCTGAACTACTTATTTTAATTAACTAAATGGCTATCCCAAACATTCCATTTTTATCCTGTTGCTCAGTGAATCCTCAAATTGTTAATTTGGTAGACTCTCTTTTTTCTCCTCATACTATTATTCTTTTAGCTTTAAAAATAATGTATACTGCCTACAGGTCCTTATGGAAGTTTCACCTTTCATTGTGTCTCCCTGGAAGCAACTTTATAATTTTTGCACCTGGACCATGTTTTTGGAACTAGTAAAAGACACTTATTTGTGTTAAGTATTCATGTCTTTTACCATAGGTAGTTGAGTTTAATAATAAAAAAGAGATACAATTTTATCAGTGACAATGTTCATTTTTCTTCAGACTCTTCCCTCTAGTACTTACTCTGTATTTCTATTTCTTCTGAAGACTAGGAAAGGCAGTTTCTCAAAATCATATTCTATTTAGTTGGCAAACGTGATAATGTGGTGGTGGTCCTATCTTCCTTCCTATTCTACTGAAAATGAGAAAATAATTGCTATCTGGCTACAATTTTGATTTCTAAGAAGTTCTCGTGTTATTTTAAATTCAGAAACTACATATTTCAACATTTGATCTGTCATATCTTTAAGTTTTATTTTCTGTGTTCCAGCTGTTCAGAGATAATATGTTTTAGTATCTCTAAAATCAATCAAGATTTTTGACAAAAATAGATCAGTAGATGAAAAAGATAGACTAATATTAATTTTAGATCTTGTTAGTTAAAATTACCCAAATCTTTGTTTTTCAAATGCCTTATTCTTTCATGTTAATATTCTGATGGGAGGATGAAAACAGCAGAAAGGAGCAACACCAGATGATCTTTTCATGGGCACATACTCTTTCAATGAATCCCATGGAGCTCAATGAAATTACAGTTTGGCTTACAGATAATTAAGTTGTGGAAGGAGGTTTAGGAGAGGAGCTTATGTGAAATTTGAACTGTAAATAAGTATACTAAATTGAAGAAATGATTAGTAATAAATGAGATTTGCTTTTAAGAAATTCAGTTGGGACCTGAGAAAACATTTTGTGTGCAAGGTAGAAAACTTTATGGTCACAATAGAACACAATCTGAACCTAAATTAACAGTAGTGTTGAAGAATTCAGGGCGGGATATTATCCAGGAAGGCTTAGCCAGCTGCTCCACTTAACATTACATCATAAGTAGTTTCTGTGTTGCTATTGTTTTTATTAGATTTCAATGACTGCATCATACTACATTAAATCAATTGGCCTTAACTTACCTAACCATCTTGCTGCTTTTTAATGTTTAGTTCTTAGAAAACATGTAATAATTTACTCTCAGATTGAGGTCATGTTCTTGTCAACCTCATACCAACCAGGTTTGCTCACTTAGTCATATGAACCGTACATAAGGTTTCTATAATTAGTCTCATTAGAGTGTCCCTAGATCTAAAGACTATCTAAAGATTCATAATTCTAAAGTGAGTGTATGTGTATACAACACGTTGTCTCCCTAGCTTCCCCCCCCCCATTTGTGATTAACTGCAATGAATACCATCATGCTTTTAAGGAATTCAGTTGTATTGTTGAAAAATACATTTTTATTAATATCTAAGGAGCTCTTAGTGTTAAGCACTTTGCTGAGATTTTTCACTTACATTATATCCTTTGATCCTTACAACAACTAAATGAAGTAAACACTATTACTATTCCCAGTTAACAGATTGAGAAATTGAGGCTTAGAGAAATTAAACTTGTCCAAGTTGGCATAGTAAATAAATGGTGAAGACAAGGCGTGAACCCACATGATCTCTCCAGTGTTCTTCTCTACAAACAGCTTATAATTATTTACTTATCTCACTTTTGCTTTTTCTTGTTTTTGAAAACATTTATTAACATTAAATCTCATAGAACTTTTGTGAATCTAGAAAGCTAATTTTACATGTAAATTTTAGAAATTATTTTGTTAGATTCCCTCAGAGATGTTCTTAACTCGGACCTTATGTATAGAATTCAGGGGATCCATAAACATGGATGGGAGGTTACTAACATCTAATAAATTTAGCATTTTTTTTCAGTTGTCAATGTTGGCAACAAACATAGTATCAGCAGTACATGTGACTTGCTAATATAAATCACAAATATTTCAGTATCACAAAGTTGAGGCAGATACCACAAAACATCAACTGTACATCACTATTTTGATATTGTAGTTAGACCTACCACTAGATCCTGTTATTTCATACTTTTTTTTTAAAAAAAAGCATTTGATAGTATTTCAGTAAAACTGGTTTTCCTTGTAATCTGTAATTTATATTGAATGTTTAAAAGGATTGTTCTGAGGAGTCCATGGGTTTCAACAGACAGGCCAAGAGCTTTTGCAGCACAAAGCTTAGCATCTATGCTTCTTTCCGACAAAGTTAGTTTGAAAATGCATGGATATGTTTAATACTACAGAGTCAGAAAGAGTTAACTAGTTAAAAAACTGAATATCAAGAAGAGTCATACATAAGGAAAATGAGTTATTTTACTTTTTATTGATTTGCAAATGTAATTTCTAGTAAAATTACTTCAAGATGTGAATAGGGTACTTGGGGTGTGAAACAAATTGTTTTAAGGAGGCCATAAACTTAGCACTTATATGTATTCATTTATTTTAGCAGTGCACCTCAAAAGACTCGCTATACTGGTGATTTGTTTTATTCTTTATGGAATTTTGTCCTGGTTTCTTTGGGTTTCATTTCTGTTGTACAAACTCAAGATATCCAAGGTATACCCCAAGATATAAAGCAATTAAACTGTATGTTAGGGCCTGGGGAGAGCTTGGAATTGTTAATCATCATATTAGGATTTTTCATCTTTATGGATCCCAAAATAGTTCATTAAGCTCTAGTTGAAGCTGTGAATAAAGATGAGATTGAAACTAAGATGTAGATTTGTGAAGTATACAAATTAAATAAACTACTGATCTTGACTAGGTTTTATTTGTTGTTGCATTACTATTTTGTGGAGGAGTACTTTGATACATGGTAATAATCCCCGCCTTGTTACTTTGCTCTACTTTATTAAGTACATCATTTGGTTCTAGTAAGCGTAGATTAAGGTGGTTAGTTTATTTTCTGGAAGTACAGGTAAACAAATCCATGGAAAGAGCACTAAGTACTAAAGATTTTCTGCTCTTATAATGCTCCTGGTTATCTGAATATGTCATCATCTGTTATTTAGAAACTAGGAGAGAGAGCCACTTTTACGAACCAGCCAATGAACTTTTAGCCAGATTCTCTTATGTAATGTGAGGTTAACAAAAGAGTATTCCTATTATCTAGATGAAGAAATTGCATGCCTTTGAGAGCAGCTAAGTGACTTGCCTAACTTTATAATTGCTACTAATGGTGACCCAGAGCTCTGATGCTCAGGACTTCTGATTTCAGGTGAGTAATTTATACTTCATAGTGCTGCCCTGCTACTCACTAGCCACCACCTCCCTTTAATTTGTGCTTCCTGATGAAGCCACATTTAGTTACTAGCCCAGAAATAGGCTATTGGAAGGGAGCGCTCCTTTTCCTGCCTTCTTTGGGGGAAGGTTGTTTCTGCCTTTGTAGAAAACATCACCTGAGCAAGTAATAACAGGGCACATCATGTAAACAGTATCTAAGGGGTCAAATGGATTTCATTTTTGATAAACATTAATGGCAAGTTCAATTTATAATTTTTTTGACCAAACTAGTACCTGCTTTAGAGTAAAAAGGGGCATGAATGTAATGAAAATGATATATTTGGAATATTTATTGGCTTACAAATATATTAGTGAACCTATAAAATTTTCATTCAAACCATTTTCAAAATTAACATTTTAAAGATAATTTATATCCTGATATGTTAAAACAAAATAAAAATTTATATTACATGAATATTCAGCATGAATAATTATTCTTGGTGCATATTCACATACTTGAATCAGCTTCTTAGCTTTATCTCTTAACACCTTGATACTGATAGTTTTCTGAAAAAAGTTAATAAGATCTTATGTTTAATTTTTTTTTTTTTGAGATGGAGTCTTACTCTGTCGCCCAGGCTGGAGTGCAAGTGCTGCCATCTTGGCTCACTGCAACCTCCGCCTCCCAGGTTCAAGCCATTCTCCTGCCTCAGCCTCCTAAGTAGCTGGGACTACAGATATGTGCCACCATACCTGGCTAATTTTTGCATTTTTAGTAGAGACAGGGTTTCACTATTTTGGTCAGGCTGGTCTTGAACTCCTGACCTTGTGATCCGTCCACCTCAGCCTCCCAAAGTACTGGGATTACAGGCGTGAGCTACCGCGCCCAGCCCTTATGCTTAATTTTAAAATTAAATTTTCTGCAACTTTCTTAACAGTTCCAAATTGAAACTTTGCTTTAGATAATCATTATTTTAGTTTTAAAGTTACTGTCTCTATAGATACTGAAGTACCATGTAAACTCTGCTAAATGGAATACTCTTAATTCTACTTTTTTTTCCACATTGAAATGGGAAGGTGTTTTAGCCTAAATATTTTCACAGGTGCTATCTTTGTGTATCTTTTCAAAGTACTTTTCTGTGATGAATACTTAGATAAAAGTCATCAAATAAGTTGTTTTTGTGTATGATTTTAAAAATAGTTTGCCAAATTTAGATATAGGAACATTAAAGTTTTTCTCAATTATATTCCATTATGTTACAAAAGAGTAATTTATTCAATGAAATTTTATTCAACAAAAAATATGAGCTCCATCGAGTCTTCTCAGAAATTGGACTATTTAAAATTATGAGTATAGATGTATTTATTTACTATTTCTGCTGTACACAAAGTTCCACAAACTAGGTGGCTTGAAACAGCAGAAATCTGTTCTCACACTTCTGGAGGCTAGAAGTCTGAAACAAAGTAATTATAGGCACATGGTCTGTCAACTAGCTTCTGGTTATTGCCAGCAGTACTTGATGTTCCTAAGGAGTTTGCAGCTGCATAACTCCAGTCTTTGTCTCTCTTGTCACATGGTTGTCTTCCCTCTGAGATTTCACTTCCCGTCTGTGTGTATGTGTGTCTCTGTGTCTCTTCTCTTATAAGGGTAGAAATCAAAATTACCTGTGCATTGTTTGAGCTATCATTTTTTTAATTAGTTTTTAATTAGTTCCCTTCTTCCCTTCCTTTTGAAGAGATAACGTTTCTATTTGTAAGCTTTGGTTTCACTGATTACAGTTCACTAAAAACTTTAAATCTGAATGTGCCTCTACCCCCGTTTGATCTACTTGTTGAATATGTTGATTAATTATTTCCAACAACTTTTGAAAAACAGGCAACAGTATTGCCCTTCCCAGTGCCAAGCCAGCCCCCACAGACACAGTCTGTAGGCCAATCCTTATAGACCTAGGCTCTAGGCCTGTACTAATGCCAGAGCAGCACCCAGAGATTCCAGTTTAGCTTCTGCAGACTTAGGCATCAGGTACAAACTCATGGACCCACACTCTAAGCCTACCCCAGTACCAGGTCAGCCTCCATGAATTCAGGTCCAAGCCTATCCCCAGGGACCCCAGAGTGTTTCACAAGCTGAGACTTCAGGAATGTGTGTGACAGACGTGGCAAGGTAGTTGGAGGGGTGAGAAAAAGGAGCGTTTCAGGCAGAGGGAATATTGTATGTGAAGGCCCAGAGAGAACATGGTACAGTTCATGAATTAAAATATGACTGGCGTGTACTGTGGGACTCACTGATCACAGTGTTCTTCATCAGTGAGGTTAAAGTAGCTCATGCAGAAGTTTGTAAGCCATAGGGAATTTGGATTTTAGTTAAAATTATTCCCCCAATTTCTCAGTTCAAAAATTTTGGAGTCGTGTTTGCCTAATGTCTTTTTTTTTTTTTTTCCATATCATACACCCAATCTCAGTAAATCCCAATGGTTTCACTCTCAAAATAGATTCAGAATCAGACTACTTAGCACCTCCACTGCTACCCGGTTGACTAACTCCCCATTGTCTGTTGCCTGTTATACGACACTAGCTTTTTAGCTGGAGTCTCCACTTCTACTCTTGATCTCACAGAGTTTATCCTCCATATTTTCACCAGTTACTTTAAAAATGAAAGTCATGTCAGAATCTCTAAAGGGCTTTCTATCTCACTCACAATAAAAGCCAACATCCTTTCCAAGGCCTGCAGGGCCTTATATAATCTGATGTCCCACTACTTCTCTGACTTCATGTCTTATCCTGGTTCCCTTGGTCTTTTCACTGTAGCCATTGGCCTCTTGCTATTCCTCAAAGATTTCAGGTATGCTCTTTGCTCAAGGCCCCCATACTTGCTGTTTTCTTCCCTTGGCCTATAATGCTTTTCTCTCAGAAATCTACATGATTTATTTGATTTCCTTCATTTTTGCTCACATGTCAACTGATTTATCAGGGAAGTGATACCTTAACCCACCTATATAAAATAATTCTGGCTTTCAGAGAAGTCCTTTCTCTGCCTCAAGTCACACATGATATACTAAATACTTGCTGTTTTTCAATTTACTTATATCTTCTACTAGAATATAGTTTCCATAAAAGTAGGCAATTGTTTTGTGCCCTATTATTTATATTCCCATTGCCTAAAATAGTTCTATGCACATGGGAGACTTTCAATATGTATTTATTCAGTTAATAAACAATGAGCATGTGGTGGGGAGTGACATAATTAAACAACAATTACTCTGGCTGCAGTATGGAAAATGCATTAGAGGAGATCAAGACAACAAGAGAAGAATTTTAGGAGCTGTGTTATTCAGTGGCTGAACATTTGAGTTGTTGCTGCTATTTAACTTTTTTAGCTTTTCAACAATTTTCATGTTCAAAAATCTCATTTGTTTATGCACTAAAGTAATGAGAATGTGTGAGTTGACTAGTTTTTCCAGCACTAGTTGAACCAATACAGGCACTCTCCCATTGAACCTGCATTAATTTCAGGTTGCTTCATTTTGCCTCTTGTAGTGACTCCTACGGAGCCTAGGCTTGCTGAATCTCTGCAGTGACTGAGAGAGTCAATTGGAGGGGCCAGTTGCTACTGAAAATGCTCACAGACATAATTCCGAATTTACCCGTAAACACCAGCTAGCCAGAGTGTATCACTGCTATAATTAGTTAGCAAGCCAACTTAGCACCTCAGTGCTATAATTTGAGGTAAACCCTGAAGAGTCTTAGACCTGGGTATACAAGGTACAGTTAAGTTTAATCTATATACAGTTTGTCTCCTTGAAGTCTGGGAATCAGTTTATGCTATTGGTCTTCTCTGACACTCTCCAGGTCACACAGGTTTGTACTATCTAGGTCATAATTAGCCTGAATTATATTCAGTGATTGCCAGCTTCACAGTGGCATGTGAACAAACTATTATGTTTAATAGCGAGTGAATCAATCAATAATATGTCAGCAGTAGCATCGCTACTCACGCTATAAAATGCAGGACAAAGTTCAGATGTTGTTATATTTTAAAATAAAATGTATATTGCTTACTATGTTAGGTGACTTCTAGTTTTTTTTTTTTATTAAATAGATAAATCTGCTTCTATAATAATGTTCTACCCTAAGAAAATATTGCTGACACAAATTGATTTATGGAAAGTATTTTTTTTTTTTGCTACTACTTATAAATGAGTCATGGTGGAATATGTTTGTATCTGCAGTTAATAGTATTTGCTAATATACAAGGTCCTTATTATATTAGTGCCAAAAGGCTACTTAAGTGAATTCATAAAACATCCTCACCAGAAATTCATAGGAAACAGTGAGTTTGTTACTTCCCTTTGAAAAATAAAAACCTTACAAGTTATATTTTATTTTAACTTGTTTATAATTATATACAAATTATTGGAAGGTACAAAGCACAAACTACAAAAAATCTCTCAGGGAATAATAGATAACCTGAATATCTCTCTAGAGAGAATTTAAGTTTGTAGGTTTAAACCTTCTCCAAAAGAAAACACCAGAATCAGATAGCTTCATGGGTGAATCCTACCAAACATTTAAGAAAGAAAAAAATGCCAGTTCTTTACACACTCTTCTGGAAATTTGAAGAGGATAGCATTCTTCCTAACTCATTCTATGAAGCCAGCATCATCCTGGTATCAAAGCTACATGATAACATTGTAAGAAAAGAAAACTACAAACACCTATGCATATAGATGCAACAATTTTAACAAAATTTCAGATGAAATCCACAATTTCTGGAAAGGTTAGGTACATAATGACCAAGTGGGATGTATCCCAGGAATGCAAGATTGGTTTGACATTTGAAAATTAATCAATTACCATATTAACAGACTAACATCCGAGGAAACCTTATGATCATTACAATAGACATAAACAACATTTGGCAATATCCTCATACAAATTCTAACCAAACTAAAAATAGACATCAATCATACAACTGAATGCATAACTTGGACCCATAAAACATCTAGAATAAAACACTGGAGAAAACCTTTGTGACCTTGAGTTAGGCAAAGATTTCTTTTATACAACACTGAAAACATTGTCCATAAAAGGAAAAATTGATAAATTGGAGTACATTAAAATTAACTGTTCTAAAAATGCAAGAGAATGAAAAGGCAAAGCACAGACTGGGAGACAATATTTCAAATCCCATATTTGATAAAGGACTTGAATATAGGATATACAAAGAACTTTAAAAATTCAAAATAGGAAACAATATACTAAATAATGGGCAACAACTCTAATTATTTAATTCACCAAAGAAGATTGCAGATGGTAAATAAACATAGGAAAAGATGTTCAACATCAGTATTCATTAAGAGAATGGAAATTTAAAGCACGATGACATACCACCATGTGTCCACTAAAATGTCAAAAGTTTTAAAACCTGACCATCCCAAGTGATGACAAGAATATAGAGCAACCAGAACTGATACACTGTTTGAAGGAATGCAAAGCAGTACAGTGTCTTTGTAAAAGAGCCTAACAGTTTTTAGCATATTTAAACATACACTTACAATATGACCTGACCATTCCACTTTGAGCTATTTGCTCAAAATAAATTAAAGCAGCCAGGAGTGGTGGCTCACACTTGTAATCCCAGCGTTTTGGGAGTCTGAGAGGGGCAGATCACTTGTGGCCAGGAGTTTGAGACCAGCCTGGCTAACATGGCAAAACCCTGTCTCTACTAAATGTATAAGAATTAACCAGGCATGGTGGCATATCCCTGTAATTCCAGCTACTTGGGAGGCTGAAGCATGAGAATCACTTGAACTCGGGAAGCGGAGATTGCAGTGAGCAGAGATCCTGTCACTGAACTCCAACCTGGGTGATAGGGTGAGACTGTGTCCCCCACCATCCCCAAATATATTAAAGCATATGTGTATAAAACATATGTTTGTAACAGCTGTATTTTTTATGATCAGAAACTGGAAAGAACCCAAGTATCCATTAATAATTATAATTGAATGAATAAACAAATATTGCTATATCCATACAGTGTAATAGTACTCAGCGATCAGAAAGAAATGAACCGTTCAAACATGCAACAACATGAAATTAATTTAAAAATAATTATGCTGAGTGGAAGTAGCTGGCTAAAAAAGAGCATGTACTATTTGATTAAATTTTTATAAAATTCTTGATGATACAGACTAATATAAAGCAAACAAAAGAGATAATTGGTTGCCTGGAATGGTCAGTGGAGGAGTGGAATCTGGCAGACACAGGTGGAATGGTGAAATTTTAAAGGTGCACCTGGAAAGTTTTGTGAATGATAGACATGTTCATTGTGTTGAGTATAGTGATGATTTCTTAGGTATATACAAATATTAAAACTTATCAAATTGTATACTTTAAATATGTCATTTTTATGTAACAATTATACTGAATAAATCTTATTACAGAAATAAGACAGCAGAACAAGATCGATATATTGAATCCATCATCACATTTAATGTCTTGAAAGCTACTAAAATTTTAATGAATCGTAGACAAAATTAGAATTAAAAGTAGAGTTCACTTAGAATGTCTAGTTCTGAGTGTATTGTGTGACCAGTTTGCTCATTTACTCATAAATTATGATTGTTATTAGAATACACTTTTATGTTCAATTAAAGTGTTTTTCAAATGTGGTCATACACAAGAATCACCTGTAGAAAATTATTAGATATGCAGATTTCCAGATTTCAGCCACCCCCCTCCCCAACCCCCAGGAATTCTGAATTGTAGATGTGGTTGTGGGGTCTCGGAGTCTGCAAGTTCAGGCAGTTTTTGATGTGTATATCCATAGGCCACATTTGGAATTGCTTCTTAGCAGAACATTGTTTACATCAAAATTGCATGAACTGAGATAAATGCTATGGACAACTGGTGCCATGCTATAATGGTGTATTTTTGATCTGATTCTACCTATATGTCCACACACCTACTAGATAGAGCAGTTGACTTCTTTGGAAAATTTGCATTTTGTGTGTTGTCTGATATTTATGGCACCTACCCTTGTTAGAAAATTTAAAGTGTACAGGTACTACAAAGAATTAAGGTTTATAAGGACTTCCTTTCCTCCTCCTCTTTCTCCTCTGCTTCTTACTCTTTCTCGTTTTCCTCTTCCTCATAATATTTATTAACCTACATTTGATGCTTTTTCTAGTAATCATATTTTCACCAGGTCTTTCAATAGGACAGGGCCAGAAGGAAGAAGGGACCACCTTCTACTTTATCAGAAAGCTTTAAAAAAATAAACACATAGTAAGAGCAACATAATTCACCACTTTTAAGTTTGAGGTCATAGAGACTAGAAAGGCCTTCTAGAAAGTATTTCTTTGTGCCTTTCCGGAGATAGTTTATGTCATCTATCAAAATATAGCACTTCTTACCTTCCAAAATACCTATTAACTGCCAGGAAGTAAATAAACTGCCAGGAAGCAAATGCAAACTTTTTCCATTAGCAATGACACCATGGCATTGGGGAGCAACTAAACTGTTTACCCACCATAATCAGTGACAAGCATGGCAAGATTCACAGCTGTTGTCAGGGAGTTGGCCTCAGGCCATGGAATATTATTTTTCTTTGAGTAAGTTAAAGAGCTGTGTAGTATTGTTACCGAAGGGGACACTGTTACCGGAGGGACAATGGCCCTATTCCCTCCCTGATTAGGTATGCCTGAGGTCCTTGGGTCTCACACTCGCTCAAGAATGGGGGAGTGGACCCTGTCGGCGAAGGTGAGCTCCTTGGAGTAAATACCAGACACAAAAAGTTTTATAGCAAAGTGATTTATTTTAGGGAGAGAGAGAGATAGAGAGAGAAAAAGGAGTGAGAGGGAGAGAGAGAGAAAAGTCAAAAACAGTTCTCACACTGAGTGAGAGGCAATCCAGAAAGATGGAGTCCCTGCAGGCTAAGCGCAGGGGAATTTAACCTGGGAGTTACTCCCGCCCCATTCAAATTTTTTGTCCTATGAGAGGAGTTCCTTCAAACTTCCGCTAGAATGATTGATCTCTATTTCCAGGCAGTCTATCTTCCCAAAAGTCAAACAAAGACCTCTAAGCTCCCGGATGGAGAAGTGGGGCGGTATGGCGCTGCAAGTTCTTGCCCTTGAAATTGCGCCCCCTTGTGGACCTGGGGAGAGAATACATTCCCTCAGTATGAAGCTCATGACTTCAGGGTCTTGTACAGGATATGCTAACCAAAAACGAACTGATTTTGCCTTAGGGGTCACAAGACTCTGCGGCCCTGTGATAAACAATGGAGCCCAGTCTTCAAGATTGTTGCCAGTTTAAACTGGGCTGTGCTGATCTGCCTCTTTAGAAAAAATGGCAGAACTTTAAATTTAGGCAATAATATAGTCTAGATCTTGAGTATGTAGTTTGATAATTTATATGAATATATATATATATGTATATGTATATACATTTGTATGCATGTATGTGTATAATATATATGTTATATGTATAATACCTGAGTAAAAATTGTGAAGAAACATACACTGGAGATAGTGTCTTAGTCTATTTGAGCTGCTGTAACAGAGCATCAGAGACTGGTTGGCTTATAAAAAACCAGAAATTTACTTCTCATTGTTCTGTGGGCTGGGAAGTCCAATATCAATACACCAGAAGGTTTAGTGTCTGGTATGGGCCGGCTTTTTGGTTAATAGATAGCTGTCTTCGTGCTATGTCCTCACATGGCAGAAGGCATGAGGAAGATCTCAGGAGTTTCTTAAAAGGACAGTAACACCACTTATGAGGGCTCTATCCTCATTATATAATCATCTCCCAAAGGATTCACCTCCTAATATCATATCATTTGGGGTTAGGATTTCAACATATGAATTTTGAAGAGACATACACATTTATTCTATAGCAGATAGGTTATATTGTAGAACTAAATAACAGAGGTTAAATCATTCACAAAATTATAAAATATTTATAAACCTGAAGAGCAGGTGTCACATTAATTGAAAAAAAAATCAAATTTGGGGTGCTTGGAGAATCATGGTTGTTTTGTTCATTTTTGTACCTTAAATTTGTGCAGTTGAATATTTTTTATTTTCTTTTTAGTATTATATTTATTGTTTTGCTTTCCACAGACATGAAGCCATTATTATATCAGGAACCGAAATGGCTAAGCATATCCAGAAAGAAATAAAGCAAGGTGTGGAATCATGGATTTCCCTTGGAAACAGAAGACCTCACCTCAGTATAATTTTAGTGGGAGATAATCCAGCAAGCAAAACATACGTCAGGAATAAGATAAGAGCTGCGTCTGCTGTAGGTGGGTATGTGTTGTAGTTGTAATTGCTACTAAATATGTTTTCTGTTTTTAGTTTGAATTGTGATAATTATGAATGATAATTATCTAATAAGTACCATTTGAATTACATGTATTATTGTTAAAGATTATTCAGTTACTAAACATTATGTTAATTTCATTTGATGTTTCTTCAAAACTTGTATAGGGTTAATTCAGTGTGTTTTATATTCTATGGGAAAAAATGCAAAGAATACATCTAAAAGGCTTGCTTTCATTATATTTGATTTAATCAAATAATAAACCTGGCTTGTTCACTCTGTTAAACTTGGCCTAATTAGTTGTGTGCTAGTGATATTTTTATTCTCTTCTAATCTACTAATAGTAGCTTATCTCAAACAAGTACAAGTTGTCACCTGGCATTCCAGGCCAAAGAATGCATGTGAATCAAGGGAATACACTTGTATTATTGGAGAAATCCTTCCTGATGATGCATTAAACATCAGAACCTTTCATCCCAATAGGAACAGTCCCACACTGTGTCAGACACTGTCGATGAAAAACCATATTCAGTTAGTCAAGTGACCTTCTCTGCTTGTTTTTCTTCTAGGTATTTGTAGTGAGCTCATTCTGAAACCTAAGGATGTTTCTCAGGAAGAGCTTTTGGACATAACTGATCAATTGAATATGGACCCAAGAGTCAGTGGTATATTAGTTCAGTTACCACTGCCAGGTACCTAATGTTCTTCTCTATATCTGGTTTTGTTAAAAGAGTAACAGAGGGCATCTTTCAGCATCATATCATGATACTATAAGTAATTTATGAAACACATTCAGAAGGGGACTATTAAAGTAGCAATAAGTGTAATAGTGGTTTCTGAATGATTTGTGCTTACATTGACAAAATCTGTGAAGCTAAAATTTAGGTATTGGCAATACATGTACTACTTGCTTTGCACAGTAGTGTGGGACCCTAAAAATGACGATGTAAGAGGAAGCCAGGTAATGTGATCGTAATAATCAAAGGTAAAAATAACAATTTTTTGTGGCCTTTAAAACCTTTTATCAAAGCTTTAAAATCTTTCCTACTGTTTGAGTGTCTCAAACAGAGATTGTGGTTCATAAATGTATAGGCAAGTGAATAATTAGTAAAACTAAAGTAATATTTTTTAGTACACTGTAATTTAGAAATTAGAAACATTGAGAAATAAAGTGTATGATTTCTTTGCATAAACTTATCAAAAGTAGTTAGAGCAGTGTTTGCCTTCTAATTCTCTAATATCAGATGGAATGAGCATCTTTACTATGCTTTGGTGAATTGAACTGTTATATTCCTTTCAAAGGAATTAGATTAGCTCCCAGCGTTTTTTTAGCTCCCAGTATTTTAAATTAGCTCCCAGCTAATTTAGATTAGCTCCCAGTATTTTGTCTATTGTACTTTCAATGTTATGTAATTTCTCTGAGAGTTCCTTAACATTTAAAGAAACGTCAGTGTGAAGTTACATGTTGGTATCACTTCCTCTGAGACGTCGTCTTTTTTGTTCCTATCACTTTCCTCATTTTTGTGATGACTTCACCTTCATTAAGTTCCCCTGGCTGTGTAACCATCTTTCCAAAGGATTCAATGTCAACATTCTATGGTCAGCTATTTCTCCAACAACTCCATTTACATTAAATTAGAATCCTATGACTTTGTTTTTTTATGTTCATTAGACTTTTTCAACATCGTTCGTACCTTCACTTCATGCAGGCTTAGGTTTCTCTTGTCTTTGTTTGCTGTTACCATTTTCAGATCTTCTACCCACATCCAGTTTCCATCCCAGCATTATCGCATTTTGTTTCTTTGCTATACTTTTATTTTTATAGGCAAATCCCCTCTGTCTGTTATTCACTTTTGTAAAATATCATATGGGTTTATCTCTGGGGGACATGGAGAAAACACACTTTGCTGTGTATGTTTGAAGATTACAAATGTGCAGTGACCAATCATTTGAAAGAAGTGTATGACTGGTCTCTGATCATCATCTCATCTGTTATTTTTAGTGATTTGTGGACTAAAGAGCTAGGAGCTCTTGTATAATTACTAAGAATTTGAACTGTGTTGTTGCAGGACTAGTATTATTTCGTTAAAGTGTGGTTTTGAAATTTGTGCATATTTAAACTGTGCAAAATGAGGACTGCAGGAATGGTATAGGTTACAGTAGTTTTGTAGTTTTGAGCTCTGGAAGCTTTGATTAACAATCTTGTGGTATGCAAAAAGTAAAGCTATATAATGCTATTATATGGGATCTTTATAAAATATTTTTTCTTTATCTAACAATATAATATGTTAGCATATGTTATAACTTTTGTGCTGTTTAAATTATGCCAAAAAATAATACTTCTAATTCTTTTCCTCCAATATAGCTTCACTGACAAAAAACATCAAGTTGATAAGAGTCTTAGAAGCTATCACAGGTTTCTCTTGAGAAAAATGCTCTGACAGATAATGCTTAGATTAATGATGTTAAAGTTAGTATAGCGATAGTATCACTTACATTTAATACTAAAAAAAGAAATTGAACACATGCAACACTCTTATATCATAGGAAAATGAGGTCTAGAGAAGATTAGAAGTTTATTAACATCACAAATCTGTCCAAAAAATTTTAACAGTGTTTCTCAATTGTTTGACTAACGCAAAATGAGTCTCTTTTTTGGTACCGTATTTATCATGCAATCTTTTTATAGTTTGCAGTTTTTGAAGTTTTCTCCACTTGGCGTTTGTATGACATTTTAATAGCTATATGACCATATCACAATATTAATTCTTAAAATGTCCATTCTACACAAAGTAACCTTAAAAAAACATTTCTTAAAAGAAAACATACAAATGGCCAACAGGTATGTGAAAATGATCAACATTAGTAATTATCAGGGAAAGGCAAATTAAAACCACAATGAGATATCACCCCACACCTGTTAGGATGGCTGTTATCAAGAAAATGAGGTCAGTGCTGGGGATATAGAGAAAAGGAACCCCTGCTCACTGAGGTTTACAGGGTAAATTGGTACAGCCATTTTAGAAAACAGCATGACAGTTCCTCAAAAAATTAAAAATAGCACACCATATGATCTAAAATTTCCATTTCTGTATATATATCCAAGTGACATGTTATCAATATGTTAAAGAGATATCTTCACTCCTATGTTCATTGTAGCATTACTTTAAGATACATAGTCAACTTTAGTGTCTATTGGTGGCTGAATGGATAAAGTAAATGTTGAATATATACACAATGAAATAAAAATCAACTTTTAAAAATAATGAAATTCTGTCATTTGCTATAACATAGAACCTGAAGTATATTATACTAAGTAGAATGAGCCAAACACAAAGAGAAAAACCTGGATGGTCTTACTGGTGGAATTTTAAACAGTAAACTCGTGGAAACACAGAGTTAATGGTGGTTACCAGGGACTGAGGACTGGGAAGGGGATTGTGGAGATGTTGGTTAAATAATACAAAATTTTAGTTACACAGGAATAAGTTTTGGAGATCTATTGTACAACGTGGTAACTTAGTAACAACATACTGTATACTTGCAAGTTGCTGAAAAGGAGATTTAAATGTTCTCACCATGAAAATAGGTATCTGATGTATTAGATACATTAATTAGATTGACTTACCTGTTTCATAATGATACATATATCAAAACATATTGTACACCACACATATATACAATTTTTGTTAGTTTAAAACTATTTAAAATAGTCATAGTTTTCAGACTACACTATATTTAGTTTGTCACAGATTTCAAACTACATTAGATTGTTTGTCTTAATGAATTTATATTTGTATAAATCCCTTTTGAGCAACATTCCTCATTTGGTGAATTTATTAGCAGCTCACTGCTAGCTGGCACTGGTGATTTATCTGTTTTAAATACTAAACTACTTGAGTCCTGTGGTAGAAACTAAATTGTTTGAGTGTCTCAAACAGAGTGAGACGCATAGAGCTAAAGTGACCACGGTGATGTAAAAAAATCTGGATATTCTGAGAAATGGCAGTTTTCTATGTAGCCAAAAAGCCAACAATGGCAAAATTGTGGCTAACATTGATTATATTACAGCACTTTATATGCCATTTATATTACAAATGGCACTTTATATTTATTAACCCATTGGATTCTCATAATAATCCTATGAAGCTCGAGTATTTTTTACTGATGAGAAATTTGAGGCACGAAGAGGGTAACTTCTCCCAAGTTCACAGAGCTGCTAAGTAACTGAGCTGGGATTTGAATCTGGGCAGACTGGCCCCTATGCCAAGAATACTGTTACCAATTAGGTTGGCACCCTCACTGGCACATCAGTGTTAGCTGGTGAGTAATGTGTGTTTACTGTGTGGCAGGGACTTCTTTACATGGATTATTTTATTGAATCCTACAAACGCCCTTATATAGTAAGAATTATCTGCTTCATTTTATAGATGAGGAGACTGAGACAGAGGGAGATTAAGTGAATTGACCAGTATTATCTGTTAGTAAATGGTAGAGCCAAGACCCAAACTCAGGTCATCTGATTTCAGAGCCTGCCTTTTAAACTCCTTGTTGTTACACTGTCTCTCAGAATATACTAAGGCATGACATAAGCACATACATTTCAAACATTCACATACAGTTTCCTATCACTTGTAACCACCAAACTGCTGATCATCTGGTTTCTCTGTTCCCACACTTGTAACCTATATTTTTTTATGGTTTTATCTTGCTCAATAATGGTATTCCTATTTTTATTCACAATTTCTTTTTGGTAAGGTTTAAAATGATAGCAATGAGATTAAAGACATATTAAATATACTATTCCTTTCAATGTAGCCTGTAGTTTATTTTAGTAATTGCACTGTGGTACATTTTTGCTAGCAGAAGATACAACTCAAATATGGATATATATACAGTCTGAATTTATAATCTGGCTTTGTATTTGACTGTTACTTAACTTTGATGAGTCTTATTTTACTTGTAAAAAGAGAATTGAAAATTGACCTTTTATACTACATATTGTGAACACATAGTTTTTAGTTAATAGAAAAAGTTGGCTAAAGTAGGAAATTGTAAAACAATGCATATGTACCTTAAACATTGTATTATACCATAAAGAATTTAAATATTCATTCATCAGTCTTTAATATAGATTCAAAGCTTTTGGAGCCCACTGGTTGGACTTCTGCATCATCTCCTGACAGTAATGCTTATGATTCATTGCCTGTGATTTTCATGTTGGGGTGAAACAGTGAAAATTCATCTAGATTCTCAAAATACCTCCCACTCTTCAAAGTCGCCTTGCTGTTGTCTAAGTCGTACTAATTCTTTTTAGTTCTTGAGAATCTTTCTAGATCATTCAGCTTAGTTTTCTTACAAATAAGAACTGTTCCCTTTTGCACTCCATTGAAATTTATTTATAACCTACATTATATAATTTACTATGAAAAAACTGGCAAAGACAGGCTGGGAAATACAAAAATTGTCTCTTGGTTATGAAACTCAACTGGTAGGGTGAGGAATACTTTTTTAACTATCCTCTGGTATGTCCAGCATGAGCCTTCACGTTTTACAGAGTAAGTGCAACTTATGAGATATTTTGGTAGATTGGCTATATAGAAGTAAATGACTATAGCCTTTCCTATGTATATCTCATAAGATTATTATAATGAACAAATTAAACAATAAGCAAATGAAAAAATAAATGAATCTAGTTGATTACACCTTCAACTTTAATAATATTAAATTATTGTCTATAATTTTGTTAGTAAATATATATTTCAAATTATTTCATGATTAGAAATCTGAGATTATTTCTCACAATTATGGCAATGTCTTGAATAAAAGAAATTCCAAGTTAGAATTATAATTCTAATGTTTGAAGACAGGTTTGCATAAGGATTAAACCAAATGTGCAAGGAGTTTCCATTTCACTTGGGCAGAAAGCAAAGAAATGAGATAAAATTCTCTCCTGTTTAATGGTACTGGGCCTGTCACAAGCTAAGCCCTGGTTTATGTTCAGAAGCCGTGCAACTTTGTTCAGGATTTGAAATACTTGGGATATAAGAGTACACAGCCTGGCTGTTTGTTCTGTAGCTGGTCCTAAAGCTAAGGAGAAATAAAAATGACCAAATGCAGATGCTTTCCTACTCCTGTCCTGACTGTGCATAGATTCTTATCAATAGGTGATCACTTTGTCGAGGTGAGAAAGAGGTCTGTTATTTATGTTATATTGTTTTTTTCTTCTGAGTAGGCATTTTATTTACTTTTAGGTTTTATTGAGTTACATGTATTAAACTGATATCATATTAAAAATTAAATTTTTTTGGAGTATGTGTCTCTATATAGAGAAAGTAAATTAGAGTAATGGTCTTTTAAAACTGGGAACCAGTGGCATCCTTTTCAAACTAGAGTAATAAAAAGGATATTATAGTATTCATAAACTTGAAGCACATTGGAATCAAGTTATTCAAAACCACTTGTCATAGAGTAAGTTTTGGTGCAGGATGTATTTGATTCAAGAGGGTTTAAATTACATGAACTGTATGAAAACATTTAGATCTAAGCCTGAAAAACGATTATTAACTCAATGAAATTTTAATAGGGTATTTTACAACTATGACTTCATGACAACTGTTATAAGTGGCAGGAATGGTAAATATTTACTATTTTCTAATGCCAAGCACTGTACAAAAGTGCTTTATATATATGAGAAATCATTTAATACTCACAACAGTTCTTACCAGTAGGTGCTATTTTTATCTGAGGTTTATGGTTAAGGAAAAGGAGTAGCTAAGAGGAACTAAGTAACTTGTGTGAGTTCACTCAGTGAGTGAGTATCAGAGCATTGTCAAGAGATCAAGTATAGCATCCTTTGTACCATAGTCACAGTCCTACAGCAGAAATTTAGGAGAGCATCAAGAGAGATGCTTGCTTACCTGCTTTGTATTTAATTGTTTCCTGAGAAGTCTACTTCTCATTTATTTCTGGAACACGATTAGGGAAACTTTATCATATCTATCTTTTTCTGAAATAGTTTTTCAAATGTTCCCTTCAGTTGTCTAGTTTGAAGCCTTTGAGGATTAGCTCCTTCCAGTTTATGTAAGGGAAGTAGAGAATGATTAAAGGATAAAACTAAAGAAGGTGAGTTAGAAGAGTTTGAGTTCGCTGCATAGATTAACGCAAATAAAATATTTGAGCAATTAGTAGGCATAAAACTGTGGATATTGACCTCACTAGTAAGCAAGGAAATATGCATATTTGTCTAAAACTCATTTTTTCATTTGGAGAAAAAAGTATTGCTATAATTACTTTTCATGAGAAATTATCAAATTTATGTATGCAGAATACTGATGATTATTAAAATTATTGGCCAGAGTGGGAATATTTTTATCATTCTGAACTCTTTTCTGTTTTATTCTGTTTAATTCAAGATGATTTCTAAATTTTAATTTGACTTTGTTTTATAATTTATTTTTCCTTTCTCTATGGGAGAAACCCCAGTTATGGGCTTGAGTGTTCAGCATAATTCCACAAAGGGAGAATTGCAGAAAACATTTTGTCTGTGTAATCTACCTTGTATCTGTTAGATAATTAGTGGATGCTGTTGAAGAAATGAGTAAATCCTATACATTCTCATCACTACTTTTTGTGTGTATTAAGTCTCATCCTTCTGCATATGTTTCTACATCTCAGAGATTAGTCATAAACATTTTAACTGATCAAGATTTGGTGAAGATCTTGTACCCTCACCCATGAAAGTTTTCTATAGCTATAGTATCTATTATATAGAGGCTGTGTTAGGAAATATATATTATTACATGAACAATATGTTAGCCTCTGACCTCTTAACTATATTGGTTATTTTTCAAATATACTAGGGCTGAGTTCTTTCCACCCTTTATGTGTTAGCATAAATGTCATTGCTTCAGGGAGGCTTTTTCAGCCCATATTCCCAAAGTTGTTTTCATTCTGTTCTCTGTTTGGAACCTCCTTTCTTCTGTGACAGAGAAAATTTAAGTTATCCAAATACCTACATGTCCTGTTATATTTTGGGACTTTCTTTGCGATTAGATTGAGGCCATGTGACTACTGGCCAATAGATTGCAAAAGGAAGAGACTTTTTTTGAGTCACTTCCAGACTGAGATGGTTAAAAGCTATTGTGCCTTTGTCCTTCACTTCTGTTTTTGTTTCATTGTTCTTGGCAACTAGGTATTACAGACGGTTGTAAATTACAAGAAGTAGGGCAGTAGAATTTTTACTGGACTTTCCATGAATAAGAAATAAATACCCTTTTATAAATGACTGGGATTTCAGATTTTTTAAAACCTATAAAGATCAAAGATCAAAGATTCACAGATCAAAGAAGCTCACCAAACTCCCAAGCTCATGAAACATGAAGAAAACTATGCCAAAGAACACCATAATTAAATTATTCAAAACCACTGCTAGAAAAAAATCTTAAAAACAGTAAGGGGGTTGGGAGGCATTACATACAAATGAACAAAGAGGATAATGACAGAATATTTCTTGGTAGAAACAATGTAAACAAGAAGACAATGGAAAAATACATTTAAGTATTACAAGGGAAAAAAAAAAAGCCGTAAGCCCAAAATTCTATACCCAGTGAAAATATGTTCAAAAACAAAGGCAAGAGTCCTTTTATCAGGCATGTGAGGAAGAAAGCTCAAAACTAAAAACAATTATCCACTAACAGACCTATGCTATAAGAAATATTAAAAGGGCCAGGTGTGGTGGCTCATGCCTATGATCCCGGCACTTTGTGAGGTCGAGACAGGTGGATCACTTGAGGTTAGGAGTTTGAGACCAGCCTGGCTAACATGGGGAAACCTGTCTCCACTAAAAATATAAAAATCAGCTGGGCATCCTGGCACGTGCCTGTAATCCCAGCTACTCAGGAGTCTGAGGTGGGAGAATTGCTTGAACCCAGGAGTTGGAGGTTATGCTGAGCCAAGATCACACCACTGCACCCCAGCCTGGGCAACAAAGTGAGACTCCAACTCAAAAAAAAAAAAAAAGAATTAAAGGAAGTCCTTTGCCTAGAAGGAAATGATACTAGATAGAAATGTGGATCTATCCAAGGAATGAAGGGCTCTGGAAGTGGTAACTATGTGAATAAATATATGTTATTCATGCATATATATATATATATGTTGTAATATATTCTTTTATTCTTATCACTCATATTATTTTAGAAGATAATGTTTAACCAAAACAAAAAACAATGTAGGACGTGCTTTGTAATATATATATATATATATATATATATATATACACACACACACATACACACACACAATTAAAATATATGCAACAATAGCACAAAAGTGTGACTAGAAGAAATGGTGGAATATTATTGTGTGATTCATATAATAGATGTGAAATGACATAATATTGCTTAAAGGTAGCCTGTGATAAGTTAAATATGTATACTACGAAAATGAAAGCAACCATTTCAATAACACAACAAAGAGTTATAGCTAATAAGCCAACAAAGGAGAAAAAGTAGAATCATCACAGATATTCAGTTAATCTAAAGGAATACAGAACAATGGAGAAAAGACAACAAAGATGTTATATATTGTCCTAGAAAATGTAAGGCAAATAATACAACTGAACATCAGGGGTTGTTAAATTGGATAAAAATCAAATCCCAACTATATGTTGCTTACATGAAACTACACTGTAACTATAAGGACACAGGGAGGTTAAGGCAAAAGTGGGGGAAATATATGCCGTGCTAACAATAATCAAATGAAAGCTAGTATAGCTATTTAATATGAAAGCATGTTTCAGAGCAGAAAATATTACTAGAGATAAAGAGGTCATTCCATAATAATTAAGGAGTTGGTTTATCAAAAGTAAATAACAATCTTAATATCTTACATACCTAATAAGAAAACTTCAAATTATATGGACCAAAAACTAATGTAATTGCAAGGAAAAATAATCAAATAAAAAATTATTGCCATGTTTCAAAACCTCTTAATAATGGAGAAAACAAGTAGACAGAAAAGCAGTAAAGATGAAGAATACTTGTAGTATGATATCAACCAATTTGACATCATCAAAATTTGTAGAACACAGTCTTCCAAATGGCAGATAATACCCTTTCTTCAAGTTAATGTAGAATATTTTCCAGTATATACCACATTCTAGGCCATAAAACTAATCTCAATTTTAAGAGAATTCGTGTCACATAAAGCATGTTCTCTGACTGCAATGGTATTAAATTAAAAATCAGTAATGAAAATATCTAGAAAATCCTTAAGTATTTGGAAAGTAAATAGCATACCTCTAAATAACCCCTGTGTCAAAGAAGAAAATAATTTGAAATTGTTTTGTATTTTTTATGAAAACATAACACATCAAAGTTTGTGGGATACTATTAAAGCAGTAGCTAAGGGAAACACGTGACAATAAACACATATCTTAGAAAAGAAAAAAGGTCCAAAATCAGTAATCTCATCTTATACTTTAAGATGATAGGAAACCCAGAACAAATTAAACACAATGTAAAGATGAAAAAGAGAAATAATGAAGATCAGAGCAGAAATCAATGAAATGTAATATAGAAAATAAAATCAGTAAACCCAAAAGCTGGACCTATAAAGGAAAAGAATAGATACAAATGACCAATACCAGGACTTAGAGAGGTAACATCACTATAGATTCTACAGATATTAAAAGGATAATAAGGAAATATTCTGAATAACATTATGCCAATTAATTTAACAAGTTAGATGAAGTGGACAACTTCCTTGAAAGATATACATTACCAAAGCTGACTCAAAAAGAATTGTCTTGATAGCTCTGTTAAGCAATTGACTTTGTAGTTCAAATCCATTCCACAATGAAAACTCTATGTCCACATGGCATACCAGGTGAATTCTACCAAATATTTAAGGAAGAATAGTGATAAGAGGAGGGAATGCTTTCTAACTCATTATATGAGGCCACCATTACTCTGATACTAAAACCTTGCAAAGACATTACAAGAAAGGAAAATTACAAGGCAGTATCCTTCATGAACATAAATTCAAAAGATATTAACAAAATATTAACAAATCAAATCCAACAATTTAGAAAATAGTTCATCATGACCAAATGTGTTTTATTCCAGGAATCCAATATGATTTAACATTAGAACAATAAACAATATATTTCGCCATATCAACAAGCTAAAAATGAAAATCATAATCATTTCTATAGATACAGATAAAGTATTGGATAAATTTCATCTTCAATTCCTGATGAGAAGCTTTTCAAGTAACTAATAATAGAAGAGAACTCTTTCAGCAATTCCCCTGTAGTTTTTAATATACAGCATACATTTTTTTGGAGAAACTGAGAAACTTTAAAAGGATTATGGTTTTATACATATATACATCAAATATATATATGTATGTATATATGTCAAAGCCTATCAAATTGTACCTTCTAAATGTATACAGCCTATTATATTCAAATATTCTTCAATAGAGCTGTTTTTTGAAAACCCAAGTCTATTATAAATAGAAAAAATACAATAAAACTACATAGTAAAGGACTCAAAAGAATGACAAGCACAGGACTCAGGATGAAATTTACATCAGTTTTGAGCAGGACAGAGGATGGACTAATTGGGTAGACTATAAGACTATAAGGTTTAATATAGATTATTATCAAAGCCATAACTTTTGTTTGGGGTAGTAGATTTGCATATGCCTAATTTATTATGAAAAACTAATTTAAATTGCATTGTGTTTGGACCAATATTGTGCTTGTGTCACAAGCCCATGAATTATGATTAATTTCTGCACTTGAAGTTCATTCAAAGAAAAAATACCCAATGTTTTGCTTCAAATTCTTTCTGACATTATTTGTGTGGTCACATAGAAACAAAGCCATCCTCACAATATTATTTATCCAACTTTAAAAAAACTTTATCAGAGGGAGGGTTACGTCAAATAATTTATGAACAAGGGGAAGAAAAGTGGAAGACCACGCTCTTGCATGTGGAGTATCTTAACCACATGATGGCAGCATTGAGCAAGCAGTGTTTTTCTTCCCTTTTTTTTTTTTTTTTTTTTTTTGTAAGATTAATGATTTACACTGGAAGGTGAGCAAATACACTGAAATATAATTTACATAACAGTGGGATTGGTTGGTGTCTGTAGCCACTTATGTCTCTCTCTCTCATTCATATTCATGCAGAAACCATGCTCAGAATTTTTTAGTTGCTCAAATCTGTGGAATTACATCTTTTTGAACAGTTACTATTAAAAATTTGTTATGCCATCTAACTTGAGATGATTTACTTTTCACAATATCTTAAAAATCATGAATTTTTTGAACAACAGTAGTTATTTTTTTACTTTTCATATTTTGTTTTTTCCTTTACTATGATATCCTCATCTGTTTTTGAGTGTATTCAGTTTGAAATGATGACAAGCGTTTACCAAAATCAAAAGATCCTTTGGAAAATGGATATTTATTTCTCTGTAGAAAGTATTTAAAAATATCTAGTTATATGATAGTTTTCTGACCTTCATCATTCATTTACCAGGTCAACCAATATTTACCTCGAATCCAATTTTTAGGTAACTGTACAAAGTACTAGGGGAAAGGTACCTTTTAGTCAGGGTGCTGAACAAATAGAAAACAGTTTAAAACTACGTTACTGTCCTTGAGAAGTTTGCAAGCAAGGTTGCCAAAATAACATCTTTTCATTCTCCTTGTGTGTTTAAAAGCTTATTAGAATTGGCATGTTTACTTATCTAAGTGTTTTCTTCTATAGAATATACACTATTTCAAGGACAGTGCTGTCTATTTGACAGAAGTTACTAAGGGCTCGATAACCTAAGATGTCCTTAACACTGCTTACAAGAACAAGATAATTTTAGGATCTCGATATACTCTTCAGCCTACTTAAGAGAATTATATAGGGTAAAGGCTAGCAACCTTTGCGTGATGTGTAGGTAGTTTCCAACTTCATTAAGCTCTACTCTGTTCTCAGATTTCTGGGTGGAGTCGCTCAGCGAGGTTAGAGTCTGTTCCTATTCCTTTTCTGTCCCCCTGCCCCTTGATAATGAAACAATGCTTAAATGATATTGGGCAAGTGGCAGGCACCTGGTAAGTGTTTTCTGTCTTGAAATCTTGATGTATATCTTAGAGGGTGTAGCTTAAATATTTATTGGCTTGAGAGCAGTGAACACAGTTTCTGAAAGTATCTCTCATTTACTCCTATGAAATAACCCATTGAGAGACTATAGGTAAATAGTTTGGGTAGACTTACATTTATTCCATTACAATATAAATTCCAGAGGGCAAAAATTTTGTCTGTTTGGCTCACTTATATATTCTTTTTTTTTTGAGATGGAGCCTTGCTCTATCACCCAAGCTGGAGTGCAGTGAGTGGTGCGATCTCAGCCCACTGCAACCTCTGCCTCCCTGGTTCAAGCGATTCTCCTACGTCAGCCTCCCTAGTAGCTGGGATTACAGGCACCGGCCACCACGCTCAGCTAATTTTTTTGTATTTTTAGTAGAGACAGGGTTTTACCACGTTGGCTAGGCTGGTCTTGAATACTGACCTCATGATTCACCTGCCTCAGCCTCCCAAAGTGTTGGGATTACAGGTGTGAGCCATTGTGTCTGGCCTCTTTATATTTTTAAAGGAGGAGGTTAGAGGATATAGAAGGCTCAGACATCTTTTCCTTGTGGTAGCCTGTTCTTCTAACTATGTCCAGCTGCTCACTAATTTTGTCTCATTTTCTTCATCTATAAATTAGGATTAATAGTAGCTATTTATTCAATAAATATTTATTGAATGCCTCTGTGTTCCAAGCACTATTATTTGTACTGTAGATCACTAAAAAGAAAAAAAAAAAAGAATTTTCTCTCCTTGTGAGTAGCAGAGGAAGCAGGTAATAAAAAATAAATATAATAAATAAATATATTTACTAGAGGTTGATATGCTATGGGACAAAAGAAAGAAGTAGAGGATGGTAGGAGGGGTCAGGATGTTGGAGAACAAGTTGTACTTTTATCTGCTGCCCCCAACATGTTGTTATAAAAAATTCAAACATACCGAAAATCTAAAAGACTAGTACAATGAACACTCATATGACCTCAAGCTAGATTCTGTAATTGTTAACATCATACTATATTTTTTTACATACCTGTCCATTAATATATTCACTTATCCATTTTATTTTTGAAGGATTTAAAGATATGAACACTTAAGGTACCCCTAAAACTGTAGTGTGTACATCGTTAAGGTTCATTATTTATGTTATGTGAAATTGACATGTTATGTGAAATCTACAGGCATTGACAGATTGACACAACTTACATGTACTATTTCATAGGTTTTGAAAAATGAAAACTCTCATGTAACCTAAGCACCTACATACCTACATATTATACAACATTTTTGTCAACTGAGTTTCCTCATCCCAGTCAGTTGCTATCTCTGTCTTTCATCCTCACATTCAGATAACCACTATTCTGAGTGTTTTTCACATACATATTCCATTTGAATATCTTACTTTGTAAAGTGGCTGTTAAAGTATCTAGCTCATTAAAAAAATGTTATTTATCTTTTAATGATTTAACTTTGAGTGTTTTTTAATGTATCTGGTTGCAAGTTCTTTAAGTGATAGGTTGTTTGCATATATTTTCTCACAGTCTTTGGCTTACCTGTACATTTTCTTAATGATGTTTTGTTTTGTTTCTTTTTTGTGACAGAGTCTCACTCTGTCACCTGGGTTGGAGTGTAATGGTGTAATCTTGGCTCACTGCAACCTCTGCCTCCTGGTCTCAAGCAATTCTCCTGCCTCAGTCTTCCGAGCAGCTGGAATGACAGGCCACATTATCATGCCTAGCCATTTTTTGTATTTTTAGTAGAGAAAGGGTTTCACCATGTTGGTCAGGTTGGTCTCAAACTCCTGACCTTGTGATCTGCCCACCTCAGCCTCCCAAAGTGCTGGAATTACAGGTATGAGACACCACACTCAGCCAATGGTGCTTTTTGATGAGCATAAGATTTTAATTTTTCTTATGTTTAACTGATCAATATTTTTATTTTGTTTTATGTGTTTTGTGTTCTTTTTAAGAAACCTTTGCTTACACCTAGCACACAATGATATTCTTCTAATTTTCACCCAGAAATTATATAATTTTAACTTTTATGTTTAGATTTCTAATTGATTTCTAGTTAATTTTTCTGTGTAGTATGAAATAGTTATCATAGTAAGTTTTGCCCCCCACCCCACAATATGGCTGCCTAGCTGTTCATGTACTATTTGTTGAAAACACTTTCCTTTTACATTGAATTACTATGGCATTTCTGTGGCATACACATTCTATAAGTGTGACTCTAAAGCTGGGCTCCCTTTTCTAGCCCATTGATCTATTTGTTCTTATGCCAATGTCATACTGTCTTGAATACTGTAGCTTTGTAGCAAATCTTGGAGTCGGGTATTGTAAATCTTCTAACCCTGTTTGTTTTCTAGATTGCTTTGGATATTCTAAATCCTTTAAATCTTCATATACATTTAAGAGTCTAACAAAAAACCACATAGGATTATGATTGAGATTATTGCAATGACTCTATAAATCAGTTTGGGAGTTGACATCTTGACATTATTGAGTCTTTCAATCTATGAACATGGTATGCCTTTTATTTATTTATGTCATTTGTCAGCAATCTTTTGTAGTTCTTATTACAGAGGTCATTCTCAAATTTAAAAAAATTTACTCCTGAGTATTTTATGATTTGTCAGCTATTGTAAAGAGTATTTATAAAATTTCATTTTTCAGATAGTTACTACTTGTATCAGGAATTCAATTGTTTTCTTATATTGACTTTGTAATCTTGCTTAATTCACTTTATTAGTTCTAGTAATTGTTTTATAAATTTTAAGCATGCTCTTCATCTGTTATTAGAGAGTTTTACTTCTATTCTATTCTCTATGCCTATTTATTTATTTATTTTTGTTATCTTATTACACTTGCTAGGCCCTCTGACAAAGCACTAACTAGAAATTGTAGGAGTGGACATTATTCAAATCTTGAGGGAGAAGATTCAGTATTTCACTATTAAGTAGGATGTTAACTGTAAAATTTTTTGTAAATGCCTGTATCTGATTGAGGACTTAAAGATTTGTTTCTCCTTTGGTGAACCACAGGTAGACTCTGTAGTAAGTTCTCTTATCATTTGATGAGCTTCTTGGAGTTTGTTTCCTGTGTGTGTGTTCAGGGGTCAGTCAGAGATACAGAATTTATATACAATGTATGGGTGTCTGCTCTGTGGCTTTCTCCTTTCCTGGATATACCCCTTCAATTTTCAACTATGGTATTAGCCCCAAGCTTTATCTTTTGATTTCTTAAGCAAGTAAGACTGAATATTTCTATCCAAATTCTAGCTGTCCTGTGGCTAGAAAAACTTTAAAAGTGGAAAACTGTTTCAGTGACTTTTTTTTCTTTCAGATACCTACTTCCTCTACATCTGTTTGTTTTTTAGTAGCTTTCAATTTTTTTTCAGATAGTTGTTTTGTATTTTTTTTAAATAATTTTACTGAAGTTTGAGGTTGTTTCCTCTAAAGAGTTTAGTCCAATAAGCCACTTCACAATAGAAACTGAACCTACATTTTTAAATAGTGTGGCCAGAATTATCCATACTGATGTTAATCAAGTTTAGCTTAAAGCTGCCTCCTTACAGATTTAAGTTTGGCCTAAAGGTTTTTCTGTGTATTGTGAACTATAACAAGTGGAGGTTTAAACTGATCATGGCCCATACCTGTGCTAATCACTGTTCTGGCCAATCAAATGTAGCTAGCTGTTTGAACCATGTTCAAATAAGGTAAATATCGAGCAGAAACAAATCAAGTTTTTTCTGTACATCACATTTGAATTCTGTGTGTCATGTCCCTTTTTTGTCTATAAATCTTCTACTATGTGGCTGTGCTGGAGTCTCTTTGAATTTGCTGATTGTGGGGGCTTCCTGATTTATTAATTATTCATTGCTCAATTAAACATCTTTAAATTTAATTCCACTGAAGTTTTTCTTTTAACACTGAGAATGTGGTATTTAAGAAAACATTTGAAAGAAGGGAGGGATTTAGCCCAGGTGACAACTCTTCTTTAGAAAAGCCTTCCAGGCAGACAGAAAGCTATAGTTAAGGTGGCAAAATGCCTTATGTTTTCAAGGGACATCAAGGGGACCAGCTTGGTGCTTGTAGATTGAGGAAAGAGGAGGGTAACCAGTGATGGGATTAGACACATAGCTTTGATTTTGGTGTGGTATCAATCATGTAGAATCTTGTTTGCAATTGTTAAGGTAATAACATCGCAGGGTTTTGAGAAAAGCGGTGTGATCAAATATGCATTTCAAGGTATAACCCTATTGCTGTTTTGTGAATAAATTGTATGGTTGCACATACAGAATAAGGAAACTGATTAGGAGGCTGTTTCAAGAATTGACAGGAAGAATAATGTTCACTCAAAATAGAGTAGTATCATGAACATGGTGAGGCTGATAAAGTGCTAAATGTATTATTATGAAGAAAGCCAACAGAGTTTCCAGTGGTTTGGATGTTAGGTGTGAGTGAAAGAGGGATATTTAAGAGGACTCCAGGTTTTCTTGGCAAGTGGCATAGAAGGATGCTACTTCTATTTTGGGGGTTCCATTGTGAACCCCTAAAATTTGAGGCAAGTCTGAGTTTATTTTGCCAAGGTTGAAGATGCACACCCATGACACAGCCTCAGAGTCCTGGCAATATATGCCCAAGGTGGTTTGGCCACAGTTTGGTTTTATACATTTTAGGGGGATATGAGACATCAATCAACATATGTAAGAAGTACACTGGTTCCGTCCAGAGAGGTGGGGACAATTTGAAGCAGGGGAGGAGTCTTCCAGGTCACAGGTAGGTGAGAGAAAAATGGCTGTATTCTTTTGAGTTTCTGATAAGCCTTTCTCAAAGGAGGCAATCAGAACATGCATCTTTCTCAGTGAGTAGAGGGATTACTTTGATTAGTCATGGAGGCAGATTTGCCCTGAGCAGTTCCCAGCTTGAATTTTCCCTTTAGCTTAGTGATTTTGGGGGCCCAATATGTATACATTTTTTGCACCATTCAACTGAGGTAGAGTACTTATAAGTGAATCAGTTTAAGACCAAGACTTTGTCCTAAAAGGCTCACATTCAGAAGAAGGAAATGATAAGGATAATAAAACAACTGATATCATTAACTAACTGAACTAGTGTGCTACGTATTTTTTTATAGCTGTTTCATGGGAAAGCAGAGGAAAAAATGTCATTTCAATTTGTGATCATTTCAATGGGGGGCAATTGATCAATACATTGAAGAATGAATAGGATGAGAAAAAACCGAGAGGAAAGGATTACTAGTGAAAAAATTCATCATGAGCAATAGCAATGCAGAAGTTAATGCCAAGGGCTTGGGGAATGGACATGGTTTGTTCTGACTAGAGTAGAAGCTGTGTGATGATGATGGCTGGTAAAGATATGGAATACAGAGAAGGGACTGTAGGAAAAAGAATCAAACTAAAAGACACAATATTCACTATACTGATGAGCTTTGCACTTATCCAACAGATTTGGGGGAAGTGGAAGGTGGTATTTTTAAACAGTAATGTAAAAATCCGTAGGTGGAAAGTAGGCCAGTAATTTGTTTGTTCCTTTTTTTTCTGTTCATTGTCCAAAAGCAGTTAAGCATATTATAAATAAATCACAAAAATATATATGCAGTGGCCAGGCGTGTGGCTCACACCTGTAGTCCCAGCACTTTGGGAGGCTGAGGCTGTGGTATCACAAGGTCAGGAGTTCGAGACCAGCCTGGCCAATATGGTGAATCCCCATCTCTACTAAAAATACAAAAATTTAGCCACACGAAGTGGTGCATACCTGAAATCCTAGCTACTTGGGAGGCTGAGGCAGAAGAATCACTTGGATCTGGGAGGTGGAGGTTGCAGTGAGCCAAGATCATGCCACTGCACTCCAGGCTGGGCGACAGAGTGAGTCTCTCTCTCTCTCTCTCTCCATACACACACACACACACACACACACACACACACACACACACACACACACACAC
>NW_022437061.1:1914309-1923588 GCF_009761245.1 Sapajus apella
ATATAGAGAGAGAGAGAGAGAGAGAGAGAGAGAGAGAGAGAGATCTACTTTTTATTATGTAGTATACAGTACATATATATTCAGTGTAATAAATCTACAGTGAGCTCCCTAGAGGCATTATCTGAGCTGTTTTATTGTAGTGTTCAGATTTTAATTTGATGACTTCTTTTTTCCCTAGCATGATTTAATGATTTCTCATAACCTTAAATAGAAGGGGGAAAAACACAAAGTGAATAATACCAGTTTTACCATCATTTGGGTAAGATGTTAAGTGGTTTGTTGTTTACCAGTGTATTCTGTGAATCAAAACGGTTGTATAACCATTGTGAGAAAATTGATGCAATGGTCTCATGATTCTTTTTTCTGTTCAAGCCATGTGCCCCAAGGGTGAGATTTTGGGAAACTTTTACTAGCAGTCATTCAAAAACAGGAAATGTATTTATTTCTCTTACTCGTAAAACAAAAAGAAGTAGGATTATCTGTAAAATGTTTGATGCTTTTTTGCATGTGCTTAGACATGTATTACTTAATCTAGGAATAGTGTTATAGTTGGAGCCCTAGGAGAAACGGTACATTTCTTGGGATACTTTAGAGTTATCAAATGTCTTGTTAGGAGTTGGGAGGGAGGCCTCTCTGATTTCAGTTTTTAAATGGTATTTAAAGTGATTAATATTTATTATGACTTCTGTATGATACAAAAGGAAAAACTGATCTTAGAGCCAAAAGATATGGATTTAAACTCTGGATTCTTTGTAGTGGCTTGAGATTGACTCAGACTCCTTGAGCTTGTCTTTAAAATGGGCATGATCATACCTTTTCTACCTTAGTCCCCAGTAACTATGAAGATTAAAGGGAAATTGATGTAACAGTAATATAATCATTGTAAAGCACTTTTTAAATGTTAGATATAGGACTTCAGATTATTGCTATATAATGTACACTACGTAATAAAAGATAGATCTCTCCTGGAAAAAGATAAATATTGATTTAATACACTGCTGAGATAACAGAGTTATATAAAAATGATAAATGAATTGGTTTTCTTGATTTTTGTGATCCTCACTTTTTTTTAATCTACTCATATGAAGCTCTTTCCCTTTTAGATTCAGGTTTTATGAATCTGCTATACCTTTTGTATGTCCACACATCTGTCTTTTAAACTACTAATGCTTAAATACTTAAGACAAAAGTGGTGATCTAAATTATGATCTGAGCTGAAGTTTATATGTACAAGAGGACAGATCTATAACCATCAGTCTCTAGTTCTGGCTTCCAATTTTTCAGATGCTTACATTTCTTCTCAAGTATTTTAGCTGTTGTGTGTGATGAATTATTTGTTACAGCTTTAATGTTATTTTCAGCGAATGGGAGCACAATAGTAGTTGGCAAAATTCAGTGTAATTCAGGCTTATTGTTTGGAGAATGGCTCTTAAAATCTACAAAGAGTCCTTGTTGAGTTCTTTTCAATCAGTAGTGCAGTCCATGCATATATTAGCCAATTTTGAACTTAGAAATAAACTATTTTGAGTCCTAGCTAAAAAATATATACTTCAAATATAGTTATTTTTCTTTTCATATATAAAGCTTTTGATTTCATTGTAAAAAATATTCATGTTATGAAGATTCTGCATGAGTGGCAGGTGATTTAAAATGACTTATCATCATCATCACCTATAATTTGTTTAAAAAAAGAACGACTATTTTTACCCTCATGTAGTAAGTTAAATATGTATTCTTTTAAAAGTTTGACTAGCATCTGTATTATGATCTTCTAGCTCTATAGAAAATAGATGGAGGCCCTGCTAAAACATTTTGAATGAATGCAGTTATTGAAAGTGAAAGCTATTGATTGGAGAGACGGTCCGAAGACTCAGTTTCTATTTGAATATGATTCAAATGAATACTTTTATATATTTAAAGGACTTTGGTAGTCTACTTATGGTTAATTGACTCTACTTAAAGTAAGGTGCAGTAGCACACTTTCAGAATACAAAAGGTATAAAACCCAAGGCATAGTTTTCTGAAAGTTTTAACTTGGGCTTTTATAATGTTTTAAAGAATTATGTCTAAATGGCATTATATAATGGCCAAATAAACTTTACATAGAAAATATACTTTTAATATATTAGGCACATGGGTTAATTGTTAGGCTAGTGGTAATTTAAACTACTCTCCTTAGAGTAATAGGTGCCTATTTTATATTTCTGTACTTACTTTGAAAAATGAGATGATTGGCATCCCATATTTGATTTGATTAGTTTATTACTCAGGTTGTATTCTTATTCTCCATCTAGCAAATCATAGTAATATTTTGATTTCACCATGCCAGTGCTTTAGAGAAAATGTGTGTGTGTGTGTGTGTGTGTGTGTGTTTGCATGTTTTCTATTTGCGTTTTTGTTATGTCATTTAAGGGGAAGCTAAGAACTAATGATGTTATGATTATTCTTAACACTAACAAACCCCTTTAATCTGCAGTGCTCAAAGTATTTAATTTAATAAAATTGTCTCACGTCAGATAAATGTGGATTTAAACCCTCTAAATATACAAACTTATTGAAGCAAAGGCGTAACACCTGGCTATTACCAGATCTCATTGGGATTATTTAATTCACAAACTTTTTCTTTTACCGGTCCAGCCCCTTTTGGGTCTGTAATAGCATATATTACAACTACAGTTCATTCTAGCCATCAGTCAAGCACATTTTTGCTTACTATTTTTGTGACAAATAATAATAGTGACTTTATACCTTTCTTGGAGCTGAATTATAAGTGATGTGTCTTTAGATTCCCAGATTTCATTTTCCAAGCTACCAAATAAGTAACAGCTTAAATTTATCTAACAGTTTAAATTTGTCTAAAAAAATTAGACAAATTTTATTTATTTTTCAGACCATGTTGATGAGCGAACGATATGCAATGGAATTTCCCCAGAAAAAGATGTTGATGGATTTCATATTATCAATATTGGAAGATTGTGCCTTGATCAGCATTCTCTCATACCTGCCACTGCCAGTGCTGTTTGGGAAATAATAACAAGAACAGGTTGGTAACTTGTGGTCTGCAGGAAATGGGTGCTAGGTGCTGAGCTGAGCATGTGTGCACTGAGACTTGATGGGGCCACCTCAGTCCTATAGGGTGACAGAAAATGATAACTCATAAAGCATCAGTATATAGAGAGATGTAAAATTGTAGAAGTCAAAACATAATTCAAAATAAAATAAAATGAAGAACATTTGCCAGGTTATAGATAACTGCGGTTGCAACTTAGAGGAAGTAAATTTTCCACACAGTAGTGGTGTATGTCTACCTCTAAAATATAAACTTCATGCCTTTTGATAGAAACTTTTCTAAAATATATTTTTTCTTTACCTTTAAAATATGTGATGATCTCATGGTTATCATTTCTCTTGGCTTGGGTTTTCATCTTAAACATTTAACATGTACTGTGCTGGATTCAGTAACGCTCTCACAGACTCTTACAGTATATAGAGTTGTTTACCTCTACATTAATTGACCCCAAATTGCCTTACATATTGATGATTTTCCTACCTCCATCACTGTTACTTCTATTTTTGGTGGCATTTTCTCCTTTCTAATCTGCTATTTTCTGAGAAAGAAAAACCTCCAAGGGAAAACAGATCGTAGATTTATACTCTTACAGTGTTAGTGTTGGAAAATCCTTAGTTCTAACTTCTTTGTTTTACTTATGAAGAAATGAGTCCAAAAGAAGTAGAATGTATTAAATCTGCAGGCTTTATTTTTTACATCTTTCTATGTCTGTAAGTTTAGCGTTTCTTTCCTATGGAGAAAAAGGCATGAGCTTTGTGAAAATGCCTCTTTTTTCACTTGTTTTTGTCCCAGCATTGCTCAACGTTTGATTGCCAATTAAGTGTGACATTGCTGTAGTTTGCTTATTTTATAATTAGCAGTTAATATATGTTAAGATTCTACACTTCTAACTCTTAATGTCAATCTTAATGTTTAAAAGCAACTTAATGGCAACTGAAGAATGTCTGTGGTTTTTAATGAGGACGTAATCAGAGAAGAAGTGACAAATCTAAGAAGCATAAAATGAATTATTTTTAAATCATGAGTGTGGTCATATTATAGACAAGCCACATAATAATTCAGATTTAATTAGAAAATTTTAAAAGAATGTTTCAGCTGGCTGTTCAAATGTTTATTTTACTTCTTGTTGTCAATGCTGCATTTAAACCAAACTCTGTATTTTAAGGAATTCAAACATTTGGAAAAAATGTGGTTGTGGCTGGAAGATCCAAGAACGTAGGGATGCCCATTGCCATGCTTTTACACACTGATGGAGAGCATGAACGGCCAGGAGGTAGGTAGGACCTTGCAAATGCTATACACTCTCACAGTTTTCTTACTTCTTACAAAATCAAGTAAAGACTTTTGATAATGCAACTTAGCATATTTGTGGGTTTATGTAATTGAAAGTCTCCTTTATTCCTCATTTAATGATGTGAGAGTCTTGAGAGTGACTATAGGAATTACAGTGGCCTTTTTCTCTATTTTTTTTTTCTTTTGGCTGTATATATACTTTCTTTAAAATCATTAACAAAACAGACATTAAGAAAAGTGCAAAGCTATTAGATACAAAAAATTCACATGCCTCAGGAAATAGAAAACAAAACATCTGTTGGGCATAGAATTCCTATAGTGGGGAGGTCTTAGCACTTTAGAAATCAGCTAGTTAGTTCATTTTACAGACGAGTTATCTGAGGCTTATCCCAGAATCTTGGTTTCTTCAACAGCCTAATAGCTAGATACCGAATACCTCCACAGAGGTGGAAATGGGGATGGGATGAAAAGGAAATCCAGCCAAGGGGTGACGGGGCATTTTTTGTGGTTGTCTGAGCTGGTGCTGTGGGAGGAAAGCACAAGGGTTATTCAGTTCATCACTGTCTGCTAAAATCTGCCTCTTGTCCTAATCTAGGTAAAACACCAAGTTCATGTTCTTAAGAGAAGTAATTATTGGCCTATGTATGTGTTAGAGAGGTTTGGTACTTTCTTTACCATTTATTACTTCTAATCTTTCTTCCCCTAATTTTTGATATAGTACTTCGCTGGTTTCTCTAATTCCAAAGAAGAGGAGGGGCTACTTTTCTGCTTTCTAATATTTAACCAGAGTGAGAGACACCTGTATGCTCATCATGTATGACACACACACACACATGCACACATGCATGCACACACACAAAACATATATAGATAGATTTCTTATCATTATTAATCTTGTTGAATTCGAGTTTCCTGATCTCAAATTTTCAGTAATACTTGTTTTAGGACCTTGATTGACATGATACTTATGACATAATTTTTTAAAGCACAAAGCCCTATGGAAAAAATAATCCCAGTAATAACTTATCTAAAATGATGATTAATGACACTTTTGAATATTATTTTTCCTTTCTATATCTGGTGAATTAAATATTGCCAGAAATCAATACATATATATGAATCACAGTAAATTAGGACTTGATAATGACTCCAGGTAACTTTAAAAAGCCTTAGTTTTGAAGAGCTCTTAGAAAGACCAAATCCAGTGGTATGACACTTTTCATGGTACTCATCTCCAAAGGTGCATTCCTAGTTTCACTATTCACTTCTGGCTTGGTCTGTTGCTGCTTATCTCTCTCTCTCTCTGTCTCTGTATAATAAAGATATTGATTTACATTTGCCTTTATGTAATAATTTCTGTCTTACCTAAGCAAGATGTATTAGTCTGTTCTAATCTTTAAATGTATTAGTCTGTTCTAGTCTGTTCTGTTCTCACATTGCTGTAAAGAAATACCTAAGACTGGGTAATTTATAAAGAAAAGAGTCTTAATTTGCTCACAGTTCTGCAGGCTGTACAGAAAGCATGGAAGCATCTTCTTGGCTTTTAGGAAGGCCTGAGGAAATGTATGATCATGGCAGAAGGCAAAGGGGGAGCCAGCATTTCTCATGGCTGGAGCAGGTGGAAGAGAGAAAGAGGGGAGATGCCATACACTTTTAAACAACCAGATATCATGAAACTCACTATTGCAACAACAGCACCAAGGGAGATGGTGTTAAATCATGAGAAAGTCCCTCATTATCCAGTTACCTCCCTCCAGGCCCCACCTCTAACATTGGGGATTACAATTGAAAGTGAGATTTAGGTGGGGACACAGATGCAAACCATATCATAAGATAAAACAATTAGTAATGTTTACCTAAGTATACTATTTTTTCTTGGAAAATTTTGACCAAGAGCCAATTAGCAGGGTTTTTTTTTTTTTCACTTTTAACCTTGTTTTTATCTGTAACATAACAAGCAACATTGTATAGCTCCATGATTTGCTCAGTACTTTCTCTTAAACTATCTTAATTAATTCTCAGTAATCCTAGCATATATGAATGTTATTCCCATTTTACAGCTAAAGGAAATGAGCTTGGGTACTTCAGAGAACTCATATAAGGTCATGCAAGGAAACAGGCATTCTGGGGATCTAGAGGCTGACCTTGTGTTTAAGAGGATAGACATGGAGTCAGGTCCCCTCGATTACCAAGCCCTGTGACCTTGGGAAAATCATTTAATCGTGTAGACCTCCACTTTCCTCATCTGTAAAATGTCAATAAGATTAATATCTCCTCAAGTTGGTTATTGTGAAAACTAAATGACATATTAATGTAAAGCACTTATTACTGTGCCTGACATATAGTAAGTTAAGTAAGCTATTGGTGCATATAGCTGTGGCAATTACTTTTATTACCATTATTACACTTAAGTCAATAATCTGTAACCATTCTAATCATGATGCATGAAGTAACATGATCCGAGATTAACGATGTAATTTTTACCTTTATTTGAATTTTATTTTCTTCTGGATTTGTATATGCAATTTTTGGATCATATCTGATCTTTTCTGTAAAAATTTGAATAAACTCAGAATTTATAAAAGTTTATAAAATATGTGATTAGAATTAGGATATTATAATTCTCCAAATAGTGCTTAACAGTGTACTTTTTAATAGACATCAGTATATTGCATGCTAATTTCTTGATAAATTTCAATTTTTAATTATTCCTTTGTCTATAAAATATCTATCAAAATTAATTTACCCTTTTTATACAATATTAAACTAGGTTATCCTGTGAATTAAACATATTACTTTATTTTTTATCATCTATGATTTATTTATAGATACATACATATGTAATAAGAGCAGTAAAGCAAGCATGAGAAAAATAAACACAAATTGATGGTGGCAGTGACTTCTGGGGAAAGAATTAATGGGTAAAAACGTATGTACTTTAAAAAGTATTATACTTTGTGTTATGAAATATTTTCACTTGAATGCATGTTAAAAATGGAGTAAAAGTGGAATAAGTTATAATACTGGTTACTTACAAGCCAGATGATTAAACTTATCTTTATTACAGTGGTACCTGGGTGCTGTTACAATTACAGTATCTCAAAGGTAACAAATTATACTAAAAATGATATTGGAAGGTTTGCAACATGGGTGGTTTTTAATCTCATGCACATTTAAGAGGAGTGTGATGACATGTATTATTAATATAATGAATCATTGAGAGCTGCTTACTAAAGGTTTGGAGTCTGTGGGAAAGTTAATATTTCAAACATCCATGTCTGTTAGGGCAATAATTATGGGCAGTGACTCCATGTGCATTGTTAGCTAATGAAGATAATGAAGGAGGATTAACTCGGGAAATTCATATCTATAGAACTTGTTCTAATGACACTCACAATGTTGAGTATTCAGCTCACACTGTATATTTATTTCTTTGCCAGAAGGCATGCAGAACCCTAATGATTCATTTTTGTCTTAAAGCCAAAGATAATTGTACTAGAAGAAAAATGGCCATACTGTAATTTAGCTTGATTAATATGTGTATACCTATGGCTAGCTTTTAGTTTTGTTATTAAGGACATGGATCCCAGCTATTTTTTGAATTTTTTTTTAATTCCCCAAGGGCTTGAAATATTTAGAGGAGTGAGAATGTGCTAAAAAATCTTAAAGGGGTAGTGCTGACACTCAGCACAACAAGGAATCAAGGAAGGAGTTACCTTCTGCTGAGAACAGATCATCACAGAAGGCTTTGTAGAGGATGTAACACTTGAGCTTCTATATGGTTTATAGAGAGATGGTTCCTATCCTCCCAGAGCTATATAGTCTTGGTGGTGGTGTTGGGGGAGCAAGGGGATATGATACACAAGTATGGGTAATTTAAATTTTAAATAGTCAGTGGCACAAAATAAAATTTGGCATCCCTAAGTAAACATTCTATGTGCTTCTCGAAGCCCATGGCTAATTGAGGTGACATAAAGAGAATGAGCTCCACTAATTATTGGAATGTTTTAATACCATTGTTACCACATATGCACATTGTATGTTTGTAACTGAATGCAAGTCCAGATGGTCTCTGCTTGTATAGTCCAATTAACAAGAGCAAGGTCTGATAAAGACAGTGACTTTATTAACCAAAACCAGTAAAAAGGGGGAAGCAGCCAGATTCCTATCCAAAGTAACTGCTCTGATTTGGGGCTGGGGTTGGTGGAAGGCAGGGGCTTAAAAAGGGAAAGCTAGATAAAGAAGGCATGAAGGAATTGGGCCAAGTATGATGTCTGTGTGTCTTGTTCTGGTGGCTAACTTGGGTCCCACTCCACCTGGAGTGTGGGCTGATGTCACTTCAACAATGGCTGGGTTGTTAACTAGTGTCCTTGGATTAATCTCTGGAATTTTGTAGCTGGGTCTCCAGACTTGGTCTGTCTGTCTCAAGATTAGCTCCTGGAACTTCTAAGAAGGCATATAATTAGATACTAGCATAGGGTTAGATAGATATGAAGGGAGTATATACCGTGAGAAAGGGAGAGATGTGGAGTCTTTTTTAAGTCTAAGGAAAGGCTTCTGCAGCTTGCCTCAAGGTTGTATCTTGAAACCCAAGAGAAAGAAAATAAACATTGAAAATGCATTTTGTTTTTTGTTTTTTGTTTTTTTTACTTCCTCTCATCTTTTTTTTTTTTTCCCATTTATTTATTTTATTGCATTTTAGGTTTTGGGGTACATGTGAAGAACATGCAAAATTGTTGCATAGGAACACACGTGGCAGTGTGATTTGCTGCCTTCCTCCCCATCACCTACATCTGGCATTTCTCCCCTTGCTATCTCTCCCCAGCTTCCCACCCCCCACCGTCCCTCCCCTATTTCCCCCCAACTGACCCCAGTGTGTAGTGCTCCCCTCCCTGTGTCCATGTGTTCTCATTGTT